>NC_090445.1:95770111-96073141 GCF_031143425.1 Pleurodeles waltl
CATTTATATTTTGGCCATCCATTTGGTATTTATCCAGAATTATTTAGTTTTTTAAGAATTTATGGAGTTGAAAAATGGTAGATTTCCGCATTTATCTAACTGATTAACATGCACTCAAACTTTGATGCCTGTCGCACTTTAGCAAACTAAGAAGCCACATAAAACAAACACTACACCCACAGGTAAGTATTAGCATTATATACAACTGTATGTTAACATATACCTGTATGTAAGGAACCTTCATCCTGTTTTTCAACTCCTCATGCTATCTATCTGTTCAGAGGTTTGCCTGGAATTCATAATGGACAGTATGAAGAGTCTGTTAAAAGGACACTTTTCTGTATTTTTCTGCTTTTAAAAATAACTTCAGATCGTCAACAGACTGTTTTCTGTCTGTATTTATCTGTAAAAATGGAAAACAGGGAACCTTAATTATATGCCAAAGAAAGCTCATTGGTTGGTCTGATTACTGGTTATTTTTGAAATGGCTGTATTGTACAAAGAAGGAACTTTGTTACACTCAAACGCAATTGCCGTTTAAAAAAGTTTTTCTGAGTTCTTCCTGATAGACCTTAGATGGGAAAAGTGTCAATCAGATAATATATGCCAGTCACAGAACCCTTATGGTAATCTAACCCTAACTTAATATTTAATAATTTGAGAAAAATCTGCAATAATCTAAACCATCATTGGGAATCATAACATAGTTGTCATTAAAGCATTCAAAAGTATTCCATAATATTTTGCAAGATGAAAGAAAATAATCATGGAGTTATCCATGCGCATTTTAAAGTTCTCATAAAATCATCATAGAGTAATTCACACTCATTCTTAAATTGTCGTAATATAATCCTCAAGTAATATACAGCCATTCTGAAGTTGCCCTGAAATTATCCTGGTGTAACTAAGACTCATCCTGAAGTTGTCCAGGAATCATCCTGATGCAATTGAGACTCATCCTGAAGTTGTCCAGAAATCATCCTGATGCAATTGAGACTCATCCTGAAGTTGTCCAGAAATCATCCTGATGTAATTAAGACTTATCCTGAAGTTGTCCTGGAATCATCCAGGAGTAATTCACACTCATCCTGAAGTTGTCACTTAGTATTCCTGGAGTAGTAGGAGATCATCACACACTCTAAGATGAAGTCATCAGAAACCCATCCTGGGATAGTTTTAGTGATGACTTTAGAGTCATCTCATTTAAATATTTCACCCTATACACATACTTCAGGATGGCTTGGGATGACTTCCCCAGATAATTGCAGGAATAGCTCAGCTGAAGACATCAGATGACTTCAGAATGACTCCAGGAAGATATTCCTTTTTGACTTGGGTTCCCCCTCATGTTAACCTGAGTGGGTACATCAATTCTGAATCCCAGGCTCTTGAAAGAGGCATTGGTGATAGGTATTGTCTTATTTTGGGAGGACCTAAGAAGGGGTCCAGTGGTCGTCACTGTCTCACAGTACCTGTCTTGGCAGTATTGCGTTTACTGATTGATGGCCTTTTAGTCCTGGACATATGTCAGGCATGACTCTTGTGTAAAGAATGGATGGTGTGTGTTATTGGAGCGAGGAAGCGGCCGACCACTTCCTGGCATGACCTTTGGCTGCCGATTGTAACAGGTAGTCAAAACGTACAACGAAATGTACAAGCGAGATAGAAGGGGTAAAACTGTAGCAGTGAAAAACACTTGCACCAAGCCAGGCCAATCAAAAGGGCAAGCAGATGATGGACCAAAGCTGGAAGTATGGGCAACCAATGAATCCAAAAAGCGAGCAACAGGCTAACAAGCGTACTTACAACACAATTTGAAACTGGTTTGGTCTCCTTCTTATAGCCCAGTGGAGGACATGTACCATCGGCTGCCCGGTAAATAGGTGGAGACGCAGGCATTGCTTGAATATTATTGCAGCAGCCTCCAGGTCTCTCTAAAAAGCAGGGTTTCGCCTTCATATAACTAGATTTGTAATCCGTGAGAGTGGATAAAGGCAACTAGGGAGTGGAAATATGCCCTTAAAAGATGGATGACAGCAAAGGCAGGCATAGGTGATTCTGAAACATTTTGCAGCACCCTCAAACCATCTCTCTTCTGGAAGGGCATTTCAGCTAGTATTGACCTTGGTTCAGGAGTGAGTAATCACTCTGAACATCTGAACACACTACTCAAGTGATCTTTGGATATCAGGAGGGCACTATTGCCAAGTGATCCTGTAAGCCATGGTGACATCTTGCTCCCATGATCCCCCCGCAGAGTATGTCAGCCCCTGGTATGACAGGAAATTAGTTTTACTGTTCCTGGGGCTCACGGTGATGGGCTGCCCTGGATCAACCGAGGTCCCCACCCTTTCCTATGCCCTTTTCACATTATCTTGGGCACTACTAATCCTGCTGTGTTGAGGACCTAGTGGGGCTAATCAATTTTTTTGTTTCGACAGCCGCTCCTTTGCATTGTGTTGTGATAATGCATGTAACTTGACAGATTTAAGGATGAGATCATTTAGTGGACCCATTCCAAATGGTCCATTGTTTCTATATAATAATTTCTAAACGTTGTCACAAAATTAGATTGTTTTTTGGTAAGCTATAAAAAGCCTTAATGCCTACTGCAAGATTTAGTAGAATCCCAGAGAAATGTTGTAGATGATTCCTGGTATCCTACACGACTAAGTGAATGAGCCTCAGATACACAGAATGATAAGGAAACATCCTGAGATCTTCCATTGGCGTAGGATACACATGAGGAGAACACAGATCCTGAAAACCGCATGTCAAAAAACTTTCAGTTAAGATGAACAATTGTAAGGTGCCGGTGCCATTGATAAGTCAAATGACATCATAGCTTCAATCACTAATCCTAATGATTTTTTATATAATACTTCAAGTCACACTTTGCAGTTGCAGGGCATAAATATCATGTATTATTATTATTTTTTAATGATATGAAATTTACAGACCTCCGAGGATGAAAAGATGTGTCTGCCTTGTCGGAATTTGAATTTGTGAGCTTCAGATTTTGTTAATTCACTGAAGCATCTGGTCAGCTATACAGCCTTGTGCTCCTACAGGAGACTGGAAACTGTCCTGGAGGTGATTGAATTTGTTGTTGTGCTCCACAAAATTTAATATCTGGTCTGCGCTCACTTTTTCGTTGATCTTTAATACCCCTGGAAACACAGAGATTAGCGTGTAACTCAAAGGCTCATCTGGATTCAGTAAGGGATCTTTTAAGAGTAATATGACTACAATTCATTTCAAGTTCATCATATTTTTAAATAAGGATTAAGATGATAAACAGTGCTCATATCAGAGGCACCGGACAAAGATCTCTGGGTGAATCCATTTGTTATGTGTGTAAAACTACTTGAGAACAGTAGAGACTGTTCTATTGAGGCTTCCTGGTGGGGTACTACAAGGTGTAGGATTCACATGTCATCTACACTGGTAGGCATTTTCTAAGAGTGCTTGGTCTGGAGAAGCACAGACTCAGGATTCAGAACATAACACAGTGGTTAACATTGACTTTAATAATAAGAATGTATCTCTATGCAAGCAAACCTTTTTGAGCAGCATAAGGAAAATGAAAGACTGGGAAAAAACATAACTTTCTAATTTGTTCCAAGCAATCTGTATGCAGCTCTTTGATGGCAGTTCATAGTTCATTGTGCTAGACGAATGTAACTTATGAACTGCACAATAACAAAAGAATCTCTGTGACAAATGCAATAATCCACTGTGGTATGCACATAAAATACTGTTCATTGCATGATACACGTTCTTTGCAGCAGGCGTATTAACCATCTGCACTACCTTAGATGAGTCAAAACTGCCACTAGACAAAACTCCCATCTCTCTCCAGCAGATACATCAAGCACCAGAGTTATCTTGACATTTTTATTTGTGCCCAGAAAATGCTGGATGTACAAGGAACTATAAAGTGCTTTTAAAACTGCTGCACAAAGGAAGTCATAAATCTAAAAACACCCAAGTGTTTGTGTCAGAGGACCCAGCTGAAGAAGTGCCTTCCTGCTGGTCCAGGCCTGCAGACCCCCTGGGAATGTGTCACGGACACGCTGCGAACCACAGGTTGGGAACCACTGGTTTAGAGTTTGTGTCACAATACTATTTGGCCTCCTGATCACCTTGGAATGCATAAAAGGGCATTTATTACAGGAACCTTATTGAACCCCCAGGCACCACAAACAAATGGGCGGGTCCATCGGAGATTCAGAAATCAAAGGACAATATGGCATTTGTGGATGCTGGGCAAATGGAGTTTGGGGAGCTGTGAACACAAGTGTTGGCGTTATAACTATTTCAAGCTTGCAAAGTTTTCTGGTATAAGGAATAGGGGGTCAAACTAAAGCACAATGGTGACCAGGTTCCTCTTCCTGGTTCCAAAAAGCAGAACAGTATTTAAGGGGTGCATTCTCAGTCAGTCTTTGCCAGGGAACTGTGCATGTTTGTGAGCTTACTTGCTCCTCATTTCAGTTTATGTCTGGCACTCCTTCCATTTGCACCTTTGTTATTTTCACATGTTCATGTGAATAACTTCATTGAGCATGAATCAATGTGCTGTTGCTACCAACCTCTAATTCATTCTCAGTCAGCTCATTTTATTCCTGAATCTCCAGATTCGTCCTATTGGCATAGCTGCCCCACAACCTACAGGTGGTGAATGGAATAACAAATGCTTTTATGTAATTTACTTGGCAATTATCTAGTTGCAAAATGTGTACAAACTTTGAAGGTGTATACCCTTTGCTTATAAAGGGTGATAGGGGGCTCAATGCAGTGGGTACACAAGTGTTTCTCCCTTTCTATTCCTTTCTGCTCTGTTTTGGCGGGCCGGATTCTAAGTCCTTAGGGAAGCTTGGGCTTATCTGCTTTGAATCCACTTATAGGCGTGATCATGACACATGTTCACCACCTATAAACCACAATCACCATACTGTGGAATTATTTATAGCTAAAGCCTCAACTGTGGGTTTTGCATGCTTGGTGTTCATGCAGTCAAACTCAGAATTAGATAGTCTCAGTTTTAATAGTGTAGGAGAAATCCCCAATAATATGTATGTGCGTATCTACAAACATAACCACAAGGCAGTGGAGTACTGTACAGGGTCAAAGGAAAGGATACAGCCAACGAGTGATGGGAGAAGTAGCTGGATTCTGGGAACAGAAGTCTACTATCACTGCATTATGGTGTACAATTCTTTAACGAGGAGCATTTTCAACTCTTTCCTATATCTGAGCAGCGTTGGGACAGCCCCGATAAATACACGGATTTTGTTCCCCATCCTGGGTGCATGGATGAAAAAGGCCTGATGCCTTGTTTTTTTATCGTTTTACACTTCTTAATTTCCAGTCTGATGGTGTCCTTAAAATTTTGTGCATTTTGAGGGAAATTCTCTTGGACATCTGCCTGTTGCATTTATTTTTATAAATCGTATTGAAGGATATATAACTACCGGAAGCTGGCCTGGTGTGTGGTAGGTACCTGAGGTACTTACAACTCATACCAGGTCCAGGTATACCCTATTGGTGTAGTGTAGGCAGCACCTAGAAGCCAGGCTCTCTAGAGGTAGCTGTTGATGAGCAGCCAAGGCTTATCTAGGAGATATGCAAAGCTCATGCAGTACCACTGTAGTCACGCAGCACTTACACATATGAAAGAAAACACTCAGTGTTACAAAAAGAAGGTACTTTATTTTAGTGACACAATACCAAAAAGTACTAGAGAGGCAACCCTCCAATGGGAGGTAAGTAACACACTAAGGGGGTTATTACAACTTTGGAGGAGGTGTTAATCTGTCCCAAATGTGACGGATATACCACCAGCCGTATTACGAGTTCCATAGGATATAATGGACTCGTAATACGGCTGGTGGTATATCCGTCACTTTACCATCACTTTTGGGACGGATTAACACCTCCTCCAAAGTTGTAATAACCCCCTAAATATATACACTAGTTATCAGCAATAGGCATAGAAAGTGATAGCAAACAGTACAAATGCAAATAGACAATAGTGACCCAAGGGGGAGCCCAAACCATATACTCAAAAAATGGAATGCGAACACAGGACCCCCAAATAGGTAAGTGGAATGTGTAGAGGGGAGCTGGGGGTTACTAGGAAACCCCAATGGTAAGTACCACAGTGCCCCCTAGCGACTGGGAGGAAATGAGTAAATTACTAGATTTTCCTCAAACCAACTAAAAGGAAGAAAATAAAGAAAATGCAATACCCAGACGAGACTGCAAGAAACCAGTGGTGGATTCCTGAAGAGGAAGACCTGTGGAAGAAGGGGACCAAGTCCAGAAGTCACAGAAGAGTCCAGGAGGAGTAGGAGCTACTACTCACCCAGCTGTGGATGTAGGAGTTGGTCGACAGTGAGACGAAGATGGTCAGGAATGCAGCCCTGGAGCAGGTAAAGAGTGCTTAGAGGATGCAGTCAACATCCCATGCAGAATGGAAGATTGCAGTCGGTCAGTGGTGTGGAAAAGCCACCAACAAGCCTTGGCAAAGGCAGAAGTCGTGGTGAAGCAAAAGTGGAGCTGCAGGGGCCAGCAATATCCAGGAGGACTCAATCCATGGGGGAGTCCTAGGGGGCACTCAACAGGGCAGAGAATCCACAGAAGAAAAAGCAGCCCCCACAGGAGACCCACTGGATGAGGAACCAGGAGTTGCAGAGGAGCTCACACAGCACTACTAGAGAAGGTTCCCACAACGCAGGAGAAGCACACAGAGGGCAGTACATCACAGGAAGAAGTGCTGTAGGCTTGGGCTACACGAAGCCTGAAGATCCCTTGGAGGAGATGCAAAAAAGCCTTGGCAGCTGCAAGAGACACAGTGCATGGGGGTACTGTACTGTGTGGGAAGGCAAGGGCTTACCTCCTCCAAAGTTGGACAACTGGCAGAGAGGACGAATAGGACTATTCTAGACCCCTACTCATGATGCAGGATCCATGCAGCTCAGAATGAGAGGAGATCCACATAGCTGGTCGTTGTTGCAGTTGGTGCCTGCAGATGCAGGGGAGTGACTCCAAGGGAGATTTCTTATTCCCTCTCGTGCAGACTGAAGACTTGCTGCCCTCAGAGGATGCACTGCTGAGGAAATGTTGTAGAAGCTGGAAGGAACCGTGGAAACAATCTTGCATGCAGAGTCTTCGTCGTGGATGCAGAGTGTCAGTTCCTGGAGAGTACAGTCACGGTTCAAGTGGCTAGAAGTTGAAGTAAGGTTGCAGAGGAGTCCTGCTGGAATCTTGCAAGCCAAACCAGAAGACCCACCCGAGAGAGAGAGACCCTAAATATTCCTGAAGTTACCCCTCCTCTCCCAAAGGAAATCCTTTGTTCTGTCTTCCTGGGCTTGAGCTGTTCAAGCAGCAGGAGGGCAGAAACCTGTCTGAGGGGTGACAGCTGCTTGGGTTGCCTGGAAAAACCTAGAAGACTGGTAGGAGCAATGCTGGCGGTCCTCTAAGGAGCACCCAGAGTGCATGGAATCATACTTCCAATATTGGCAACAGTATTGGGGTACGATTCTGACATGTTTGATATTAAACATGCCTAGGTTCAGAGTTACCATTATTTAGCTGGATATAGGTAGTGACCTATGTCCAGTACACACGTAAAATGGCGTCCCCGCACTCACGAAATCCATGAAAATGGCACTGGAGTTCATGAGTCACCTCTGCTAGTGCAGGGGTGCCCTCACACACAGGTATTTGCACCCTGGCCTCTGGGCTAGGAGGGCCTGCCATAGGGGTGACCTGGTGCAGTGACCTATGGTGAAAAAGGATGCATTCACCCTTTCATGCAGGCTGCAATGGCAGGCCTGCAGAACACATTGCATGGGCTCCCCATGGGTGGCATAATACATGCTGCAGCCCATGAGGATCCCCTGGCACCCCAGTGCCCCGGGAACCTGGGGACCATACATAGGGACTTACATGGGGGCACCAGTATGCCAAATGTGAGTGAAAAGGGTACATGTTACCAAGATGGAAGGGAGAGAGCATAATCACTGGGTCCTAGTTAGCAGGATCCCAGTGCATACAGTCAAACACACTGACAACAGGCAGAAAATGGGGGTAACCATGGCAAGAAAGAGGGTACTTTCCTACAATAAAATATCAATTATTGATGCACTATCATCTTATATGAAAGCATAATTATACTGTTAAAGCTATGCATTTGAAAATGTGTACTTAAATTATAGGAGTGCACAAATACATTAATAAATTAATACAAGAAGGCTTCAAAAACAGGATAAAGCAAAGCATGTGACAGGATGTGGAATACTGAGATCTGCAGGATAGCCTTAAAGGGTGGGGGCAATGTGGAATCTGGGAGACCTTGGAGCAGGGCATTCCAAACATTTAGATTCTTGAATAGTAGTTTTGAAGTCACTTTCTAGAAGAAATGGTTTCACTTTCTTTATAAGAGAGAGCTGGTACTTAAACGCCTTTGTGTATTTTGGCAAATATGTGTCTTGAGGGTGAGGGTGGTGTCTAGGTTGAATCCAAGTGAAATGGCCTTCGTTGAAAAGTGCGGTTCAAAGATGTTAGAGTTCCTGGCATTGAGCCACTTTTGTTCTATTTCTTGCTTGCTACTTTCTGCTTGTTGCTCTTGTTAAATAACAGGAATACTTCCACTTATGATTACTTGCTACTATTCAAAACTGAGGGCCTCATTACGAGACTGGCAGTCTTGAGACCGTCAGTCACACATTGGCGGTTAGGACCACCACTGCTGTGGCGGTCCGACCACCACATTACAAACCTGGCACTGCCATCTCCGCCGGAATGGGTGATTCAGATGGGCTGACGGTGGCGGAGGTCGGAATCAGCCATGACGGTGGCGGAGGTCGGAATCAGCCAGGGCAGCGCTGCATGCAGTGCCTCCCTGCTGATTACGATCTGGTTCTCTGCCAGCCTTTTCATGGCCACAGGAGGGCCCCTGCACTGCCCATGCACTTGATGTGGGCAGTGCAGGGGTCCCCCTGCCCAACACTCTTGAAATGCTCACTGTCTGCTGTGCTCTGCAGCGGCAGCATTCCAGGTGGTTCGATTACAAGCCAGCCACAATGCTCCCGCCACTTTCCCACTGGGCTGACAGGCAGAAACCTTGATTTCCATCCGTCAGCCTGGCGGGAATGTCATAATGGGTCCAGCGTGGAAGTAGCCAATATGCTGGCAACCTCCCCATCGGAAGTTCGGCAGATGGGTCATCCCATTTGCCAAATGCCTAATCAGGTCCTGAGGCTTATAGAAACAAAATTGTTCCTACAAGAGTCTAGGTTGCCAAAACTTCTGTATATTTTTGGTGAGTAAAATAACCTCTTGTAGATATTTTTGCATCTATATTGAGCAAAGATATGTGCTAATGTGAGGTGCAAAGTTGAGACCATAGGACTTCTTTGATTATCATGGCATACAATGCACATGCCTATGCTGCTCCAGTCTAGTTGGGCCAGCAAGTTCCAGATAGGCATCATCACCAACTCCACTCACCGTAAACTCCAGAGCCTACATTCTCCTTGGTGACCTCAACTTTCACCTGGAAGATCGAAACAACTCCTGCTCTGCAGCACTCCTCGAAAGCTTGAGCAACATCGGACTCACACAGCTCATCACAGAACCAACACCACACACCAAAGGATGCACACTGGAGCCCATCTTCACAGATCAAATACTATTCTACCACACAGCTCACATGGACTGACCCCTCGATTATCCACTTCAACATCAACACACCTCTAGCCATCACCCCTACCTGGATCGATCAGGATATCATGCCACAGTCTGGAAAAAATCACAGCAGCAGACAGGCTCAGCACCCTCAGAAATGATCACCCTAGCTCCACAAACAACCTCGATAAGGACATCAACACCTTCAACAACTGGATCAAGAACTGCGCTGACTCCCTTGAACCCATGAAACCCAACAAGCATAGTAGATCAAACAAGCAGGCCAGCTGGTACACAGAAGACCTCTGAGACCCCAAGCAACACTGTAAACATCTAGAAAGGAAATGAAAGACAAGACACAACACCACCAACAGAACTACCTACAAGGCTGCACTCAGATGCTGTCACCAGCAAATTTGAGAAAAGCCCTAGTGGAGCACATCAAAGGAAGCTTCAACAGCTGCAAGGAGAGCTTCTCTAGCGCCAAGGATTTTATCTCTCCCTCAGCCACTCTCAACAACATTGCTGCCTCCCAACAACTCTGCGACTATCTAACCAACTCCTTCCACAGTAAAATCCCAAACATCTACAGCTACTTCACACACCAACCCATTCCCAGAGAACTCATTGCTAACCAACCCAGCACCAACCAAGGTGGCCACCTGACGAATGGACAACCCTCACCAGAAATGAAACAGCGGTAACCAAAAGGGCCATCCAGACACAGGCCCCAGCGGACCTATGCCCCCACCACATCTACAACCTGGGAGCATCAGCAATCAGCACCACACAGGCCGACATCATAAACACCTCCATTGCATCCCCCACTTTTCTGGATGAATGGAAACTTGCAGAATTCAACGCCCTCCTCAAGAAGCTAAAAGCCGACCCGAATCAACTGACCAACTTCTGACCCATCTCCCTGCTCTCTATCCAGCCAAAGTGATTGAGAAAGCTATTAACAAGCAACGCACAGCCCTCCTCGAGCTTCACCATCTCCTAGACAGCACTCAATCAGGATTCCGAAATACCCACATCACAGAAACAGCACTCACCCCGCCATTGACGACATTTGAAACATCCAGGACTGAGAAGAAACATAGGCCATTATCCACCCTGACCTTTCCACGGCCTTCAGTACTGTCTCCCACAACACCTTCATCAGAAGACTCCAGGAGGCTGGCATATAAGGATTCACTCTCAAATGGATCTGTTCCTTCCTCCCGGGAAAAACCCAAAGGGTCAGGCTGCCACCCTTCACATCAGAGACCAAGAAACCTATTTGCGGTGTATCACAGGAATCACCCTTTTCCAACCTATACATGACACCACTTACCAACATCATCCAATCACAAGACATCACCTTCATCTATGCCAATGACACCCAACTCATCCTTTCCCTGATGGACAAGACAAACACCACCAGAACCAACTTCACAAACTGCATGTCTATGGTAGCAGTCTGGATGCGAACCAACTACTTGAAGCTCAATTTTCACAAGACGGAAGTACAGGTCTTTGACTACAAGACCGCCCCATGGGATTCCACCCAGTGGCCTTCCGAGCTAGGACCAACACCCACAACCACAGACCATGCAAGAAATCTAAGGATCATCCTAGATGACAAGCTCAACATGACGGCTCAAGTCAACACAACGTGCACCGCCTGCTTCCACATCCTACGCATCTTGCAAACGATCTTCAAATGGTTGTCTCAAAACACCAGACGGACTGTCACACAATCACTCATCACCAGCAGGCTGGGCTACGACAACACTCTCTACACCGGAATCTCCAGAAAACTCCTACACAGACTCCAGACCATCCAGATCACAGCCGCAAGACTCATTACCAACCTACATCGCTGCACTCACATCACACTGCACCTCAGAAAGCTTCACTGGCTCCCCATTCACAAGCACAAGCACAGCTAATTCAGACTTCTCATGCACACATACAAAGCCCTACACAACACATGACCAGAATACCTAAACAGCCATATACACTTTAACCAACCCATCAGACACCTACGCTGTGCCTCACTCTAACTTTCACACATTCCCCACATCCCCAAATGCAAAACTGTGGCCGCTCATCCTCCTGCATTGCATCCAAGACTCACTTCTTTAGTTCCGCAAGAAGCTGAAGACCTGACTCTTCATATAAGCACTGTGGGACCATACACCTACACTTCTTGCCTAGGCACCTGAATACCCTCTTGGGTGATTAGTGTGCTATTCAAATCATCACAACATAACAGTAACCCCTAATTGCCCTGTGACTCCTACACAATGAGGTAATATAACCTCCAAAAATTACATTGCATTCCTGGTAACCTAGACATTTTTCAGATTTTCTTTTATACATGCAAGCTTATTTGGAACAACAATCATTTTTGAATGGTAGCAAAAAATGGAAGTGGAGATTGCGCATGATTTCTGAGATTAATACATGAAGGTAGGATGATATGGAAAATATGTGTCATGAAAATGGGGGTTATTTGAGTAAAACATTTTGATGTGTAAACTATAGCAACGTGTTGATTTACCCTCATTGCAAGGCCACCTCAAACTTTTTGCCTTCACCCCTCCTGGTTTCTGAAATTAGTTTTTGTTGGCATTAGCACTCTGCGCTCCTTATTATTGCTAACCAAGGCCTACCTCTCTCATAGGATAACATTAGGTTTTCTTATTACATTTATTGTGTGCTAACTTTTGATTGGGTAGAAGTATCATGCTTGTTCTCAAACAAGAATTGTAATTTGAAACCCTCTTTAGTTTTAAAGTCGTATTTAAATCACAGTTCTGAAATGACAATTTTAGATAGTTGCCTTTTTCATGTCCTAACCATTTGCTGCCTGCAGCCTGTGTTCTGGGTCACATGACTGTGAATTGTTGGCGGCTGGCCTTTGTATATTCCTCCCAGACAGTAAAACAGAGGGGAACTGGGTATTAGAAGGATGGGTCATCTTGCCAAGGTCAGTGGGGCAGACATGTACCCTGTGCCACACTCACAAAGGAACGTGTCACTCTAGACAGTTGGAGCCGGGTCAGGGGAGGAAAGGAAATTTCCAGAACCAGATGTTGGGGTAGCCTAGAGGTTTTACCTAATTCCAAGTCTGCTACCAAGTACTGGACCCTCATACCAACCCTTCAGTACACTCATAGACCTGTGAAAGACCTCCTGGAGTACAGCCTTGTACTTCAGAGGACTGCCCTGTTACATGAGACGTGCATTTTACTTCAGAGGGCTGTCCTGCTGCTACCTGAGGCCAGCTGTGCGGTTTGAAGCTTGCCTCTTGCTCTCAGAGGAATGCCCTGCTGTTTGAGGCATTGCCTTGTTGATTGATCCCAGGACTATCAAAGTGACTCCAATGGCTAGTTGGCTGGAGTCCTGTTTGAGCTACAGGGACATAACCATCTCTAGAGACCTTGGATCCTGCACCTGGCCTCTGCCTGGAGTGAGTCCAAACCTCCCAAGTGGCCCAATCTGTCCTAGACCCTTGGATGTGGTGCTAAAGGTGCTCCTTCAGACAAACCCTGACACTTGGGGTCTTAGAAAACTTTTCATAAAAAAATGGAGACTGGGGCCTGCCTGCTTGATGATGTACCTGGGGTGCATAACGGGTCTGCCTGACTTTGCAGTAGCTCCACCTACATTCTTCTCTACAGCAGCAAATCCTGTTCAGTGGGACCTCTGAGCATTGGCATCTGACCTTGTGCAGCCCACATTGGCTGTGAATGCAGACATCTTCACTGTGTCTCCATTGTAGGAAACTGGCCCCTTGTTGCAGTACCCCACACTTTTTGCCTGATATCTGATGCTAACTTGACGAAGTGTGTGCTGGGATCCTGCTACCCAGGCCCCAGCACCGGTGTTCTTTCCCTAAAACTGGACCGTTGTTTCCAGAATTGGCACACATCTGGCCCACAGATAATCCCCTTGTAAAGTGTACCAGTGGTACCAAGGGCCCTGTGGCCACAGAGGGTCCCTAAGGGCTGAATTATAAATTGTGCCACCCTAAGGGACCCCTCACTAAACACATGCACACTGCCATTGCAGATAGTGTGTGTTGGTGGTGAGCAAAAGGTAACGTTGACATGGCATCCCTCTCAGGGTGCCATGCCCACAAACCACTGTCTGTGGCATAGGTAAGTCACATCTCTAGCAGGCTTTACAGCCCTAAGGCAGGGTGCACTATACCACAGGTGAGAGCATGGCTGCATGAGCAATATGCCCCTAAAGTGTCTAGGTCCCTTCTTAGACATTGTAAGTGCAGTGTGGCCATATAGAGTACATGGGCTGGGAGTTTGTCATTACAAATGCCACAGCTCCATGTTGGCTTCACTGAAGACTGGGAAGTTTGGTATCAAACTTGTCAGCACAATAAACCCACAATGATGCAAGTGTTGGATTGTTTGAAAAATGCACACAGGGGACATCTTAGAGATGCCCCCTTTATTTCACCCAACCCAGTAGTGTAGGGCTGACTGGTCTGTGCTAGCCTGCAACTAACAGACAAGTTTCTGACCCCATGGGGTTAGACCCTTTGTGCTCTCCGGGGTCAGGTACAAAGCCTGTTCTGGGTGGGGGTGTTTCACTCCTTCCCCCTGCAGGAACTGCAACACTTGGTGGTGAGCCTCAAAGGCTCCTGCCTCGTGTTACACTGCCCAAGGGCACTCCAGCTAATGGAGATGTCCGTCCCCCGGACCAGGCGCCACCTTTGGCCGTAGGTCCCTTCAGGAAAATTAGTAAACACCAGGAAGGGTGCCCACCCCAGCTAGGATTGCCCCTAAGGTGCCCAGAGCTGAGGTGAACCGCTCTTGGCAGAATCCTCCATCTGGTTTTGAGAATGTGAGCCAATTGGTCTAGGAATGTGACGCCCTCCCCAAAGGGAGGGGGCACAGGAAGGGTGCCATTGGCTACTGACCTTTGACCCCTGTAACGCCCCTAAATCTAGTATTTAGGGGAACCCCTGTACCTTGCTCATCCGATTCCTTGTGACCTGAAAGGAAGAAGAAGGAATGAACAGCCGCACCAGCAGAGAAGACTCCAGACGACAACTGACTTGGCACCAGCCATACCAACCTGTCTGCAGCATCAAAACTCCTGCTACAAGAAGACTACTCGTCCTGCAGGACCAGCGACCTCTACAAACCCTGAGAGGACTGTCTGCCTACCGAAGGGTAGGGATCTCCAGACGACAGTGGCCCTGTCCACAAAGAAACATCCAAAAAGGACTCCAGAACCACCCCGGATCTGCAAGTACTGTCCACTCTGCACCTGACACCCACGGCCCGAGTCCAGGTGGCCCATCGGGCCAGAGAGAGTCCCCAGGTGAGTCCAACCTCAAGTCCACCCTGTGTTGACCCCTCCTGACCAACATGACAACACCTGCAGTGTAAATCCAGAGGACCCCCCTGATTGCAACCGGATCCGGTGAAGATTTCCCAATGCCTAAAGGTACTCCTGCATCTGCAGCCCCCTGGACTTGGGGAACCCAACCAATGATCCAGTGATGTCCAGTGGCTCTCTACTTACCTGTCCAGCAGTTGCTTTTCTTCATTAAACTCCCTGGATCAAGCCTGAAGCGTCTTTGTGACCCCTGGGGTTCCCGTATTGAAAAGCATTGGGTGCCCAAAGCTGTGTTTGCACCCTGCCCTTCCCGTCCTGTTGAGGATGTGTGTTTGGTGCTGACCTGTCACCCCACCCAGTGCTGATCTAAGCCCCCCACGTCTGCGCCCTGAAGTCGCTGGTACTTTCTTGCCAGCTGTTTCTTTTTGAGCGCTCTCTGTCTCCATAGGATTCCATTGGGCCCCCAACACCAAATTTGACCTCTGCGCTTGGCCGGCCCCGTGCACCCTTGGTGTCCCCCTAAACTTTGTCCTGTGGACTCCCTAACTCCCGAAGACTGGGGTTGTAAGTCAAGTACTTACCTGTGATTTGTAATGTTAATTTTCCTCCCTCGCGGACTGAATTGCTTTCTATGAGAAATTGCACTGTGTCCAATTTTGAAACAGAAAATTCCTACTTACCTGTAAACTTTTTTATCTGTGTAATCTAAACAAAGTGCATTTGATATATAAAAGTGATACATTCTTGAAACTGGACTTACCTGCAACAAAGAGCCTTTTGGTTCTAGAAAGAAAGTAACAAAGTATATTCTTGATGCATTAAAACATTGGCCTGGATTAAGTTATTGAGTGTGTTTGCACATCAAATGCTTAGCACTACCCTCTGATAAGCCTAACTGCTTGACCACACTACCCCAAAAGAGAGCATTAGTATTATTTACTTTAGCCTCTGAAAGCCTCTGGGGATCCACTGGACTCTGTGCACACTATCCCTCATTTTGGTAGAGAATATACAGAGCCAGCTTCTTACATCCATTTGTTGGCTCTTCAACAATGCTTCCTCCATCTACACCACTGGCTGCCTTGCCCCACTGAACTTTACCTTCTCAGGAAAGTTTCCTTGAAATCACTTGTACGTCCGAAGGTAAGCCAAGACCATGCCTAATCCACCCTGTGTAACCAAACAACACTCCATCCCAGCCGGCCTTAACTTTTGACTTTGCCCAGGTCTCACGCAACCTGATGCCCGCGGTTGGTGCTTTGATTTGTTAGGTACCATTTTTCACTTAAACCTTTAAAAATGTATAACTCTGGTTAACTAATTGGATTTAATTCATTTTGCTGTCATTTTATTTATTAAAATATGCTGTATGTTTCTAAATTGGTGTGGGATTTTTCTTGTGTTGTGTTTTCACTTTATTACTGTTTGTGTGCTGCATAAATACTTTACACAGTGCCTCTATGTTAAGCCTGACTGCTTTTGTGCCAAGCTACCAGAGGGTTATGCACAGATTAATTTAGTGACTTTTGTGGTTCACCATAACAGGGATTGTAGTTGTTGCTTGAGAAGGGTCTTCACCCCACCTCCATCAAAAACCCAATTTCCTACACAAATAATATAAAGATAGCTACGTGTTGCATGACAATATATTGGCTAAGTGATAATAAACAGTTATTTGTGGAATTAACTATAGCAAATTATGGAGATCAAAGGAAATCACTTAAATCATTTAACTGGTGTACTTTTTATTTGTGCTACTTTATTTTATTTTATTGTTTATTTGACTTCTATGTTTTGTTTAATTTACATTCTTGCGATAAAAGCAAGGTAGTTGCAAAATACACATTTGTTAAGACTATTTGTATTCACATTGAACATAGAGGCACATTTACAGGCCCTAGCGCCAACGGAGCATCACCTCTAGTGATGCTTTGGTGGCGCTGTGCACTGCACCATATTTACAAGGCGGCACTAAGCCACTTTTTGTGACTTAATGCCGCCTTGTAAATATGGGCCCCTCCGACACAGTTTTCGGCGGCAGAGGGGCGTGCAAAGGATGTTGCGGTGGGCGTACCCATCAACACTCATTGCTTTTGATGCTGCCCCAGATTGACAAGAATCTGTGGCAGCGCCAAAAACTAATGCCACCCCAGGGGTGGCGTTAGCATGGCGCAACAAGGAGAAATACTTTTATTTCTCCTCGTTTTTGCTTTTTCTATGTGTGCTGCATTCTCCAGCACACACAGAAATGGCAAAACGTCATGAGTGATTGTTTATGTGCAGGAAAGTGGCGCTTCTGCGCCTAAACAATCATTCAATAATGGCGATTTGCTACTTCTATGTGTGCTAGAGAATGCAGCACACACAGAAGGGCCAAAACTCCATTGTAGCTTCAATGCCACAAACCCATTTAGGCCACAAACCAACTTAGGCAGAAGGGAATCAAGTTGTTTCTATATGAGCCAAGTGAAGTTAAAGATTTTTGGTGGAAGAGAGTAACTGGTCTCAACAGGTACCTGAAGATGCGGTTGTAATTACAACTGTGAAAGAGGCGTGGGTGGATGCTATAACAGATATTTGTCTGGTTAAGGCTGACTGGACTAAGAGTTTTAAATATAAGAAAAATAAAGATGAATCTCTTGCTGATTATTTCAATCTCTTGAGGGATATATTTGAACATCATGCTGATATTGTTCAGCTTTCTGAAAGTGCTCAAGAAGCTGATGGCACCACCTTAGTTCAAGGTCTGCTGCCTAAAGAACAGGAGCAGCTCCACACCACTATTATTAGGTATCAGACCGAGGGCATAGCTGAGCTGGTATCTGTTGATATTCAAGGTCTGACAGTCCAAGAAAGAACAAGCATTTGCAATGCAACGGGTCTCTCGTTTGCTCGTGTTAGAGCTGACAGCGTTGTAAACTCCTAACCCGACTTTTCACTGGTAATGAAACCTATCAGCAAAAGTGCATTTATGTACGTAACCCGAAAAAGTGCAATTAACTGTGTAACAGGGCGATATTATGTAAAGCGCTCGACTTCTGCCAAGCGAGATCGCGCTGGGAAAATAGAGAAAAAGTAGTCCACGAGCCGGACAGAAAACAGCGAGCCTCGCATGTTTTCTGTACTTGGTCGATGCGCTCAAGGAGGGCTATCCACCGGAAAAGGCATGACGTGCATGCCTTCCACTAATGAAATCAAGCACATTCTAACAGACAAGCCCACAAGCCAATGACAGACACTGACGTGACGTGAACAGGGCTCCGAGCCCTTTTTAATTACTAAAGCGTCTCACTTAGCGAAACGCATGCGCAAGTGCATGCGACGCAGGCTCGACCCTAAAAAAGGAATCAAATGAATCTAGATTGTTGCCTTTACAGATGCATACATTTCACCAAACTGTGAAAGGGAGGGAGTGGGGAGCAATGGGGAGATCAAATTAGAGGGGATTCCAAGGGGGATATAGAGTGGACAAAGCCGAGGGAGGGGACGAGGAGATTCAGCTGTAGCGGGAGGTCATTGATGATTCAGAAGTAGACTACTGGGTCACTGAAAACGAGATTGCCCAATTTGACCTCTACCTAAATCCCCCAGTCCGATCACTTGAATCCCGCTGATTAAACGGATCATAAGTTAAATATGTCATTAACGAGAAACCCACACCATGTATTTTTGATACTGATGCTAGCCAATCGGCCTTATCGATCTCTGAATTCCCCATGAACTCTCTGTGGCTTGTCCATTGATGTGGTTGGTATTTCAAATACCCATGCCCCTTATCATATTACTGATCCCCTCACCATATCCCTTGGTCCTATCACAGATAAACCCCCCTTCCTATTCAGCCTAAGCTCTCCTGCAAACCTATTGGAGAGAGACTTTTGTGTAAATTGACAGTCTACTACACTAGTGATTGTGTCTATCTGAGTGTGCCGAAGAACAATGCATTTCGAGTTGTCTTCTTTGAAATCACTGATTCCATTGATGACGTTGAATGCAAAAATAGTATACCAAACTCTATCTCTGACATACTTGATTGTATGCCTTCTACTTTATGATTTGAACATGTGATGGATGTTTTCTGTCTGCAGAGTCTGTAAACAAAGGTAAATTCGATGAAGAAACTGCCCAGCATTCCCCAGTGCTGTTACAATCTGAAGCAGAAGCGGAAATCAGACTTGTTATTAGCACTTTATTCACTCTAAGAGGCCTACTGCATACTATAAGTTTATCAGAAAGCCTGGAAAGAGACTGACAGATTTTCTCAAAACCTTAGAGTTATTATTGTGGTTCTGATACCTAGTTTTCATGTTGTTCCTAAGCCCACAACCCTACTTTCTTGCATTCCAGGCACTGCAAAATGGTTCACGGTAGTATATCGTTCTTCACCCCCCTTCTCTATTCATATACACCCTGAAAGCACAGTACCTTTTCATGTTCTCATTCTTGGAAGGCCAGCTAGCCAGTGTCTTGAGGGAGATCAGCTTCCTCAAGTGTTTACCCAGTAACCATCTATCTTCTCTCAAGCACTCAAGAAAGATCTGGAAACACTGCTCTTCCTGGGAGAACGTAATCTAATTAAATATTTAGCTGGTTTGTTGGTTGAGTTGTTGGCTGTGTGTGACTCCAGTGTCTGATTGTTTGGGCCAATGCAAGACTGACTCCCTATGTCTCCTATCTGAGTTAGCTAAGAAAGAGCGCAAAGCTTCCTGGAAAAAAATACGGTTCTGTCTTCCCCATGTTTGCTATCTAGGATATGACATCATGATAGTGGAAAGGTATCTGTCTACCTACCACTTTGAGTCTGTCGGTAAGTTATTTAGACCATTCATCATCTCTCAGATATATGCATAATAATTAATTGAGTATAGTGGATTATTGCAGACAATCAATATTATTATTATAAAGTGCTCTACACATCCGAATGAGTTTCAGAGTACATGACCGATACGCGAAAGAAGTCGGCTACAGTGGGGAATAAGACCTATAGAGTATGGAGCAACATCTCGCTGGAAAGGTTTTCCAAGGTTGTCTCATGGGAAGCTGTGACCCAAGACCTTGACATCAATGTTGCCTTAAATAATTCTCATTCTGCCTTGTCCACTGCGTTTGACAAATTGGCACCCTTGAAAACCTCCAAGCAGACCAGACTTAACACCCCGTGGTTTTCCAGTGAACTAAAGGCCAGATGAATGTAGGTTAAAGTTTGCAATTTCCTAACAGCGGATCTTAGCAATTCACTATTAGGAAATCACAAACTGTGATGTATGACAGTGTAAGAAGCTGGCCTGGTGTGTGGTGGGTACCTATGGTACTTACACCTTATACCAGGTCCAGATATCCCCTCTTTGTGAAGTGTAGTCAGTGTCTAGAAGCCAGGCTCTCTAGAGGTAGCTGTGGATGAGCAGCCAAGGCTTATCTAGGAGATATGCAAAGCTCATGCAATACCACTGTAGTCACACAACACTTACACACATGAAAGAAAACACTCAGTTGTACAAAAATAAAGGTACTTTATTTTTGGAACAAATCACCACAAAATACTAGACATGTAACCCACCCTTAGGAGGTAAGTAATACACTAAGGGGGTTATTCTAACTTTGGAGGAGGTGTTAATCCGTCCCAAAAGTGACGGAAAAGTGACGGATTTACCACCAGCCGTATTACGAGTCCATTATATCCTATGGAACTCGTAATACGGCTGGTGGTATATCCGTCACTTTACCGTCACTTTTGGGACGGATTAACACTCCTCCAAAGTTAGAATAACCCCCTAAATATATACACTAGTAATCAAAAACAGGCGTAGAAAAGGTTAGAAAACAGTGCAAGAAGCAATAACCAATAGTGACCCTAGGGGGAGCACAAACCATATACAAAAAATATGGAATGCGAATAAGGTACCCCCACCTAGGTAAGTAAAATGTGTAGAGGGGCATTGGGGGTTTTAGAAAACCACAAAGGTAAGTAACACAGTACCTCCCCCCCAGCGACCAGGAATGCAGGAGTAAAATACTGGATTTTCCCCAAACCACCCAAAAGGAGGAAAAGAAGACACTCAGAGAAGACTGCAAGAAAATCAGTGGTGGATGATTCCTGAAAAAAGAATACCTGTGCAGAGAGGGGACCTGGGTCCAGATGTAGGTAGTAATGGTTTTGCGACTCGCAATTTGCGAGTCGCAAAACCATATGAAGAATGGTGTCCCTGACACCATCTGCGAATCGCAAGGGGGTCGCAAAGACCCACCTCATTAATATTAATGAGATGGGTCGCAATTTGCGACCCCCTTGCGATTCCCTGCACTCACAGGGATGGTGGCCTGCTGGAGACAGCAGACCACCATATCTGTGACTGCTTTTTTAATAAAGCAGTTTGTTTTTTTGTAAAACGACTTGGTTTAATTTTTTCAGAGTAGGCAGTGGTCCATAGGATAAAATATTTTGAGAGCCATTCACAAAGAGGCAGGGGTCCCGTGGGGACCCCTTCCCTTTTGCGAATGAGTTAGCACCCACTTCACATGGGTGCTAACTGCAAATTGCTTTGCAACCGCGTTCCCGGTCACAAAGCAAATCTGCATTGCGGTGCAAATCACGGAACACCCCTTCCTATTTGCGAGTTGCATTCCCATTTTGCGAGTCGGTACCGACTCGCAAAATGGGAATGTGCATCGCGATGCCCGTTTTGCATGGCGCAAACTGCAAAACGGTTCCTACATCTGGCCCCAAGTCCTAGAGTAACAGTGGAGTCCAGGAGGAGTAGGAGCTACTACCTACCCAGCTGTGCAGGATTTAGTCGACGGTGATGAAGAACAGGTCTGCACTGCAGCCCTGGAGACAGAAAAGAGATCCTGATGGATGCAGATGAAGCCCCCCGCTAGAAGGAAGATTGCAGATGGGTGTTGCAGCAGGGATTCCACTAACAAGCCTTGGCAAAGGCAAACTTGCGTTTAGTAGAAAAGAGGTGCTGCCAGGGACCAGCCAGGCCCAAGAGAACTCAACCCAGGAGGGGGAGTCACAGGGGACCCTCAGTGTCGCAGAAAGTCCACAGGAGCAGAAGTAGCATCCACAGGAAACCCACAGGATGGGGACACAGGAGTCGCAGAAGAAGCCATGCAGCGCTACAAGAGATGATCCCACACCGCCGGAGAACCACACAGGAGGCTGTGCTTTGCAGGGTTGAGTGCTGGGGGCTAGAGCTACACATCGCCTGAAGATCCTTTGGAGGAGGTGCAAACAAGCCTTGGTAGCTGCAACAGACGTGGTGCACTGGGGTACTGTCCTGCGTGTGAAGGCAAGGGCTTACCTCCACTAAAGTTGGAGAGCTGGCAGAGAGGACCAAGAGGACTACTCCGGACCACCACCTGTGATGCAGGATCCATGCAGCTCAGCAGGAGAGGGGATCCATTTAGCCAGTCGTCGCTTGTTGTAGGTGCCTGCGGTTGCTGGGAAGTGACTCCTTCACTCCACGGGAGATTCCTTCTTCTTCTTGTGCAGACTGAAGAGTTGCAGTCTTCTGAGGATGCACAGCCAGGAAAATGTTGCAAAGCTGGCAGGAGCGCTGGAAACAATGTTGCTGAAGTGTCCTTTCTTCTTGGAAGCAGCTTGTCGGGTCTTGGAGGTTTCAGTCGCAGTTCTGGAAGCCAGAAGTCAAAGCAGAGGTTGCAGAGGAGTCCTGCTGGAATCTTGCAAACAGAATCTGAGGACCCACCCAAGAGAGAGACCCTAAATAGCACTGAAATGGGGCTCTGACATCACCTACCTGGCCTGGCCACTCAGATGCTCCCAGAGTTCCCTGTCAACCTTGGAAACAAGATAGCAGAACCCCGTGACCCTCTGGAAGAGCTCTGGGCACCACCCCTGGGATGGTGATTAATAGGGGAGTGGTCACTCCCCTTTCCATTGTCCAGTTTTGCGCCGGAGCAGGGACTGGGGGACCATGAACTGGTGTAGGCTGGTTTATGCATGGAGGGCACCAAATGTGCCCTTCAAAGCAAACCAGTGGCTTTGGGAGGCTACCCGTCCCAAGCCAGCCACACCTATTTCCAAAGGGAGTGGGTGTTACCTCCCACTCCCAAAGGAAATCCTTTGTTCTGTCTTCCTGGGCTTGATCAGACCAAGCAGCAGGAGCACAGAAACCTGTCTGAGGGGTGGCAGCAGCTGGGATGCCTGGAAAACCCTGTAAGTCTGGTGGAAGCAATGCTGGGGGTCCTCTAAGGAATCATACTTACAATACTTACAACAATATTGGGGTATGAGTCCGACATGTTTGATACCAAACATGCCCAGATTCGGAGTTACCATTATGTAGCTGGGCATAGGTAGTGCCCTACGTCCAGAAATTGCATCCTCACACTCACAAAGTCCAGGAAAATGGAACTGGAGTTTGTGGGGGCACCTTTGCTAGTGCAGGGGTGCCCTCACACACAGGTACCAGCACCTAGCCTTCTGGGCTGAGAGGGCCTGCCATAAGAATTACTTATAGTGACCTGGTATAGTGACCAGTATTGAAAACGGGTGCATGCACCTGTTTCACACAGGCTGCAACGGCAGGCCTGCAGAACCCTTTGCATGGGCTCCCTATGGGTGACAGAATAACTGCTGCAGCCTATAGGGATCCCCGGAACTCCAATGCCCTGGGTACCTACGTATCATATACTAGGGTCTTACATGGGGGCCCCAGTATGCCAATTGTGGGAAGAAAAAGGTACAGTTTAGAGGAGAGAACAAAACTACTGGTTAGCAGGAACCCAGTAGACACAGTTAAACATACTGACAACAGGCAGAAAATGGGGGTAACCATGCCAAGAAAGAGGGTACTTTCCTACACAACATCCCTCCCCCCCCAAACGAAAGACAAGTAGGCTAATCTTGCCAAGGTGAGTCTTCATTGTCTAAGTGGAAATATCTGGAGAGTCCATCTGCATTGGAGTGGATACTCCCAGGTCTATGTTTCACTGTAACGTCCATTCCCTGTAGGGATATGGACCACCTCAACAATTTGGGATTTTCTCCCTTCATCTGTTTGAGCCATAGAGGGGATTTGTGGTCTGTTTAAACAATGAAGTGAGTGCCTAACAGGTATGGTCCCAGCTTCTTCAAGGCCCAGACCACAGCAAAGGTCTCCCTTTCTATAGCTGAGCAACACTTCTCTCTAGGGGTCAACGTTTTGCTTATAAAAGCAACTGGTTGATCCTAGCCCTCAGTGTTGAGATGAGAAAGAACTGCACCCACCCCTACCTCTGAAGCATCAGTTTGGACAATGAATGTCTTCACTGCACTGGTGCAGAGCACATGGCCTGTTTAAGGTCCTCAAAAGCTTTTTGACAGCTAGCTGTCGATAAAACTTTCTTTGGCATCTTTTTAGATGTGAGGTCATTAAGAGGAGCTACAATGGAGCCATAATTATTGACAAACCTCCTGTAGTACCCAGTGAGGCCTAGGAAGGCTATTACCTGGGTCTGTGTGGTAGGGGGAGTCCATTATAAAACAGTCTGTATCTTCCCGTGCAATGGTTGAATCTGGCCTCCACCTACCAGGTGGCCCAGACATACAACCTTCCACTGCCCTATCTGACACTTAGAGGCCTTGATAGTGAGGCCTGCTTTTTCCAGAGGTGGACCAGGTGGTCATCCCAGGTGGTCATCCCAGGTGGAGCTAAATACAGCTATGTCATCAAGATAGGCTGCACTATAGGCTTCCAAACCGCAGAGGACTGTATTCACCAGTCTCTGAAAAGTGTAGGTATAGAGTGAGCATCAGTCTTGGTGACTATGTTGAGCCGTCTGAAATCAACGCAGAAACTCATCTCTCTTTTTCCATTCTGTGAGTGAGGTTTTAGTACCAGCACCACTGGTCTAGCATCTTTTGCACTTCAGCTTTGATGCAATCTCTAACATGATCAGGTTGCCTGTAAATTCTACTTTTAAAAGGCACACTATCCCCTGTGTCAATGCTGTGTTCACACCATGTTGTCTGGCCAGGTGTCAGAGAAAACAGTTCAGAGAACTAGCCTAGGAGGTTCATGCAGTCCTCTTTCTGAGATTCAGAAAGGCAGTCTGCTAGGACAACTCCACCACTAAGCCATCAGCTGCAGTGGTGGAGAAGAGATCAGGAAGAGGGTCAATCTCTTCTTCCTGTCCCTCATCAGTTGCCATGAGCAGGGTCAGTCAGCCCTCTCATAGTAGGGCTTAAGGCGGTTCACATGAGGCACTGTGAGGGGGCTTCTGGGATTCCCAAGGTCCACCAAATAGGTGACCTCACCCTTTTTCTCCATTATAGTGTGGGGACCACTCCATTTGTCTTGGAGTGCTCTGGGAGCCACAGGGTCCAGGACCCACACTTTCTGCCCTGGCTGGTACATAGTTAGGATAGCTTTCTGATCTTGCCACTGCTTCTGCAGTTCTTGGCTGGCATAAAGATTTTTAGTGACCTTTTTCATATACTCATCCATCCTGGGTCTGAGGCCAAGTACATAATCTGCAATATCCTGTTTAGGGGGCTTGAGAGGTTACTCCCATCCTTCCCTTACAAGGGCAAGTGGACCCCTAATAGGGTGTCCAAACAGAAGTTCAAAGGGGCTGTAGCCCACTCCCTCTTGAGGAACCTCCCTGTAGGCAAAGAAGGTAGGGAAGTAGGACATCCCATCTCCTCCTGAGTTGTTTGGAGAGTCGCATAATCATGTCTTTGAGAGTCTTATTGAACCTCTCAACCAAACCATTGGTTTGGGGGCGGTAAGGGGTGATGAACTTATAAGTTACACCACATTCCTTTCACACAGCCTTAAGATATGCAGACATGAAGTTCGTACCTCTGTCTGATACCACCGCTTTTGGAAAGCCCACCCTGGAGAAGATTCCCAGGAGGGCCTTTGCCAACGCAGGAGCTGTAGTGGTTCTTAGAGGTATAGAATCTGGATATCTGGTGGTCCACCACCATCAGTATGAATCTGTTTCCAGAGGCAGGGGGTGGGTCTAGGGGGCCAACAATATCTACCCCAGCCCTCTCAAAGGGAACTCAAACCACTGGTAGTGGAATTAGGGGGGCCTTTGGGGTACCACCTGTTTTACCACTGGCTTGACAGGTGACACAGGAGTGACAAAACTCCTTTGTATCTTCAGACATATGGGGCCAGTGAAAGTGTGGGACAAGTGTGTCCCAGGTCTTGGTTTTCCCCAAGTGACCTGCCACGAGTATGTCGTGTGTCAGGGTCAACAAAACTTCTCTGTACTGCAGAGGTACTACCAACCTCCTGGTGGCACCAGGTTTGGGTTCCCTTGCTTCTGAGTATAAGAGGTTGTCTTCTCAATACACCTTGTGGGTGCCACTGACATCCCCTGATTCCTGAAGGACAGCTTGCTGCCTCAACTTTTCCAGTGTGGGACAGGTTTGCTGTGCCCTACTGAACTCCTCCCTGGCAGGCCCCCCTGCACCTTCAAGTTCAGCTGTGTCAGCTTTCAACTCTACAGGTGTAGGTTCTAGCTAGGGAGTGGATTCCTCCTCCTCAAAGGGGGAATCCTCACTGGGCGGCAGGGTAGAGGACAACGTTTTGCCCTTTCTACCCATGGCTTTAGGAGCTTCTTGGGCCATTGCTCCAGGCTCCAATATTCCTTTTTTATTTTTGCTTCTTGGCCTGAGCCCTGGTCAAAGCAAAAATATGCCCTGGGATGCCCTGCATTGCTGCATGGGCCTCCAACTCCACTTCAGCCCAAGCTGAAGTCTCCAAGTCATTCCCCAAGAGATACTCTACAGGTAAGTCTGTGGACACTACAACCGTCTTTGGGCCAGTAAACCCCCCCAGCTGAAATTAACAACTGCCATGGGGTGGCATACAGTGTTGTTGTGGGCGTCAGTCACTTGGTACTGATGACCAAGTAGGTGTTGCTCAGGGGACCTTAGTGACACTGGCACCTGTGTCCCTGTAGGCCTCTTCCTGAAAACCATTTATCAAGGGTAGCTTTCTGTACTCACCCATGTTAAGGGGACAGGCAGCTAAGGTGGCAAAATCAATGCCCCATCTGTGACTATAACAGGCTCAGTAGTTTACCTAACTAAGCCAGCCCCCACCACACTCCCTAAAGTGAGCCCAGCTACACCCTTGGAATGACTATTACTGCCTGACCCACCACTACCATTGTTACTGGGGGCAGTAGTGGTAGAGGTGGGGTTATAGTGGTGGGAGGTTTGGTGCTTTTCTTAGGGCAGGAGCTATCTCCTGGCCTATGGCCCTTGTTCCTACTGAAATAACACCAAGCCTTTTTGTTATGGGAAGAGGAAGAGGATTTGGACCCACCTCCAGAGGAAGTTTGTGGGCCTGATGTAGACTGTTGGTTTAGATTTGTCCCCACCCTTGTCCTGAGACTTACCTGCTTCCGTTTTCTTGTCTTTGTCACCCCCTGCGTGAGCTTTTCTGCCCACCCTTGTTCTGACCCATTTGTCTGCCTTCTTTCCCAATTCTTGGAGAGATGCCAGATCTGAGTTTACCAAGTACTGGTGCAACAAAACAGACACACAATTATTGAGAATATGCTCTCTCAGAATTATATTATACAAGCCCTCAAAGTCAGTGACTTTGCTACCATGTAACCAGCCCTAAATAAAAGCTTTTACAGAGTAGTCCACAAAATCACACAATCAATCCAGCCTTGGGAGGACTCTTTCTTGGTCTCCCTGAAATTGATCATATACTGTTCGGTAGTGAGACCAAACCCTTCTAGCAGACCAGATTTCAAAACTGTGTGTAGTTATCAGCATCCTCCTCTCTGACAGTAAGGAGTCTCTCTTTCCCTTTGTCAGAGAGGAGAGCCAAAGAATGGCAGCCCACTGTCTCTGGGGGACCTTCTGAGCTTTACAGGCCCTCTCCAGAGCAGCAAACCACTTCTGGATGTCATCCCCCACCTTGTATGGGGGAACAACCTTGCTAAGGTTTCTAGAATCAACAGTCCTCCCTGACCTTAGGTTCCATGAAACCAAAGCTGCTACCACCATGGGGTGCTGACCCCAATCCCTGCCTCTCTCTCTCTAAGGCCAAGGCCTCCCTGCCCAGGACTAGCTGTGCTACGGCAGCCTCAGCTTGGCCTCCTCCAGCCTTAGTTTCCTGAGCTCCCTATCTAAGGAGTCATCTTCTGGAGTAGAGCTGTTTGTCCCCCTCAGACACTGAAGTGACATGAGAGGATCAGTCCCTAGGCTTACTAACTCTCTGAACTAGTCCTCTGGGAACAAAGGGGGAGCTACTAACATGGCCACCTTTGGCACTACCTGTAGTGCTCCCAGCTATACTAGGGTGTTTACTAGAGACCCTGTGATCCTCAGGGGGACCCTCTTGGTTCTCCTCAGTGTCCATATCCTCCCTTTCTAACACTGGGGCTTAGAGTCTACCTCCCTCTCCTCCTGGCTACCAACTTGATCCTGGTCATCCTGGAGCAGACTCTTATTAGGGTTCCTCCCGGTCTTCAAGTTCCTACTCTTACACACTTCCCTCAGTTCCAGAAAGGTAAGGTGCTCATAGTGAGAACCCATGTTCTGAGATGTGCTAGGTACTGAAGACATGTTGGAGTGGTGTAGGATGTGCCTAACCTTCCTAACTTCTAGTCTCTCTTTCAGAAGTTTGGAGCAAGGGCTATACCTAGACCCCTCTCTTACCCAAACCCTAGATACTATAGCCCTCATTAGGACCTTGGCGGTTTGTGCAATAGTGGCGGTAGAACCGCCAACAGGCTGGCAGTACATTCCGCCATATTATGACATTGGTGGTTTGGCAAAAGCCAAACCGCCAATGTTACACACTGACCGCCGGCAACGGCAATATGACCCCGCCTACTGCCATGGTTTCCATGGCTTTTGTACCGCCACGAAAACCATGACAGTAGGCACTATCAGTGCCAGGGAATTCCTTCCCTGGCACTGATAGGGGTCTTCCCCACCCTCCTCCCCCCAACATAAACACACATACACACACGGCAAAACACACGCATACCCACATTCACCCATGCATGCATACATCCATGCACACACACACCCACCCACACTGACATACATACATGCACACATGCATTCACACATCACAAAATACACACACACACTCACATTCATTCATGCGCACACGTATCACACACGCCCCATACCCGTATGCACGCACGCAGGCACAAACACACCCACCCCTACACACACATACAACACCCCCCACGCCCCTCTCCTGTTGGAGCACCCGACTTACCTGCTGGCAGGGGGTCCTCCGGCAGGAGACGGGACAGCAGCAGCGTCCGCCAGCAGAACATCGCCAGGCCGTATCATGTGTCATGATACGGTCGGCGGCGTTCTACTGGCGAGGCACTGCTGCTGGCAGCAGCACCACCTTACCGCTGTCCACCGCCATGACTGTAGCCGGAAGGCTGGCGGAATTCAGGCAACGGTCATATTCTGGTCATATTCTGGTGGACGGTAGGTAGCCACGGCGATGGTCTTTTGGAGCCCGTCACCGTGGCGGTAGGCGGGATTTCCCCCCAATGTTATAATGAGCCCCTATGTCCTGATACTAGGTGCATGTATATATCCCGAGCTAGTAAGTGGTATGCCCTGTGGAAAGTACCAAGTGACAGAGTGGTAAGGCAATTGCAAGTGCTTATCCCACCGCTGCCCCACCAGTGTAGGAAGTTGGCCTGGTGTGTGGTGGGTACCTATTTACCTACTTACACCTTATACCAGGTCCAGGTATCCCCTCTTAGTGAACTGTAGGCAGTATCTAGAAGCTGTGGATGAGCAGCCAAGGCTTATCTAGGAGACATGCAATACCACTGAAGTCACACAGCACTTACACACATGAAAGAAAACACTAAGTTGTACAAAAATAAAGGTACTTTATTTTTGGAACAAATCACCACGAAATACCAGTCAGATAACCCACCCTTGGATCGTAAGTAATACACTAAATATATGCACTAGTAATCAGAAACAGGCATAGAAAAGGTTAGAAAACAGTGCAAATACAAATAACCAATAGTGACTCTAGAGGGAGCACAAACCATACACTAAAAAATGGAATACGAACAAGGTACCCCCACCTAGGTAAGTAAAATGTGTAGAGGGGAGTTGGGAGTATCAGAAAACCACAAAGGTAAGTAACACAGCACCCCCAGCGACCAGGAATGCAGGAGTAAAATACTGGATTTTCTCTAAACCACCCAAAAGGAGGAAAAGAAGAAAAAGAAGACACCCAGAGAAGACTGCAAGAAAACCAGCAGTGGATTCCTGAAGAAAGAAGACCTTTGGAGAGAGGGAACCGAGTCCAAGAGTCACTGTGGAGTTCAGGAGGAGTATTAGGTACTACCCACCCAGCTGTGGATGCAGGAGTTGGTCGATGGTAATGAAGAACAGGTCAGAACTGCAGCCCTGGAGCTGGAGAAGAGTTCCTGATGGATGCAGATGAAGCCCTACGGTGGAAGGAAGATTGCAGATGGGTGTCGCTGCAGGGATTCCACCAACAAGCCTTGGCAAAGGCAAACATGCAGTTAGTAGAAAAGAGGTGCTGCCAGGGACCGGTAAGGTCCAGGAGGACTCAATACAGGAGGGGGAGTCACAGGGGACCCTCAGCCTTGCAGAAAGTTTACAGGAGCAGAAGCAGCACCCACAGAAGTCCCACAGGATGGGGACACAGGAGTCGCAGAAGAAGCCCATAAAGCACTACAAAAGAGGATCTTACACCACAGGAGAACCAGGCAAAAGGCTGTGCTTTGCAGTATGGAGTGCGGGGGGCTGGAGTTACACGTCGCCTGAAGATCCCTGGAGGAGATGTAAACAAGCCTTGGCAGCTGCAAGAGACGTGGTTAAAGGGGGTACTGTCCTGCGTGTGAAGGCATGGGCTTATCTCCACCAAAGCTGGACAGCTGGCAGAGAGGACCATGAGGGCTACTCCAGACCCCCACCCGTGATACAGGATCCACGCATCTCAGCAGGAGAGGAGATCCACGCAGCCAGTTGTCGCATGTTGTAGGTGCCTGCGGTTGCAGGGAAGTGACTCCTTCACTCCAAGGGAGAATCCTTCTTCTTCTTGTGCAGGGTGAAGGGTTGCAGTCTCCCGAGGATGCACAGTGAGGAAAGTGTTGCAAAGCTGGCAGGAGCCCTGGAAACAATGTTGCTAAAGAGTCCTTTCTTCTTGGAAGCAGCTTGTCGGGTCATGGAGGTTCCAGTCGCAGTTCCAAAGGCCAGAATTCAAATCAGAGGTTGCAGAGGAGTCCTGCTGGAATCTTGCAAACCGAATCTGAGGACCCCCCCCAAGAGAGAGACCATAAATAGCCCTGAAAGGGGGATTGGTCACCTAACCAGGTAAGCTCCCAGGAAGGGACTCTGACGTCACCTGCCTGACCTGGCCACTCAGGTGCTCCCAAAGTTCCCTGCCAACCTTGGGACCAAGATGGTAGAACCCAGGGACCTTCTGGAGGAGCTCTGGGCACTACCCCTGGGGTGGTGATGGACAGGGGAGTGGTCACTTCCCTTTCCATTGTCCAGTTTTGCGCCAGAGAAGGGCCTGGGGTCCCTGAACCGGTGTAGACTGGTTTATGCACAGAGGGCACCAAATGTGCCCTTCAAAGCAAACCAGTGGTGTGGGGAGGCTACCCCTCCCAAGCCAGTCACACACACCCTCTACCAAAGAAGACCCTTTGTTCTGCCTTCCTGGGCTTGATCAGATCAAGCAGCAGGAGGGCAGAAACCTGTATGCGGGGTGGCAGCAGCTGGGCTGCCCGGAAAACCCTGTAAGACCGGTGGTAGCAATGCTGGGGGTCCTCTAAGGAGACCCCAAAGTGCATGGATTTATACTTCCAATACATGCAACAGTATTGGGGTATGATTCTGACATGTTTGATACCAAACGTTCCCAGGTTCGAAATTACCATTATGTAGTTGGACATAGGTAGTGACCTATGTCCAGTACACACGTAAAATGGCGTCCGGCACTCACAAGGTCCAGGAAAATGGATCTGGAGTTTGTGGGGGCACATATGCTAGTGCAGGGGTGCCCTCACACACAGGTACCTGCACCCTGCCTTCTGTGCTGGGAGGGCCTACCATGGGGGTGACTTATAGTGACCTGGTGTAGTGACCTGTAGTGAAAACGAGTGCATGCACCCATTTCACGCAGGCTGCAATGGCAGACCTGCAGAACCCTTTGCATGGGTTCCCTATGGGTGGCAGAATAACTGCTGCAGCCCATAGGGATCCCCTGGAACCCCAATGCCCTGGTATCTAGGTACCATATACTAGGGACTTACATGGTGGGGGCCAGTATGCCAATTGTGGGAAGAAAAAGGTACAAATTGGAGGAGAGAGCAAAACTACTGGGGTCCTGGTTAGCAGGAACCCAGTAGACACAGTCCAACATAATGACAACAGGCAGAAAATGGGTGTAACCATGCCAAGAAAGAGGGTTCTTTCCTACAGACAGTATTACACTTTTAGCGATGTGGGTCACAAATGGACCTGCCTCATCAATGTTCATGAGGCAGGAAACAATTAGTAACCCAGTGTGAATGGCTACAATCCCAGGAATGGTGGCTTGCTGAGGTCAGTAGACCACCATGTCCGTGATTGTCTTTAAATAAAGCAATCTTTTTTATTACAATGTGGCCCATTTTCCTTAAAAGAAAATGGGATGCATTACAAAAAGAAAACTGAAAAGTTTTCTTTTCATTTTTTAAGCGTAGGCAGTGTTCTGTGGGATACCTTCCAGTTTGTGAAAGAGTTACCACCAGCTTGAAGTTGGTGATAACTGTGAATGTTTGCGACCTCACTCCTGGTTGCAAAACATCCCTGTGCGACTCACTACTAGGATAGGACAACCTTGACACGCCCCTTCATAATACTGACTTGCAAAGCTATTTTGTGATTCGGTAATAGATTACCGAATTGCAAAATTTCATTTGTACATCCCAAAATGCTATTTTCTGTTCGCAAACTGACGGATTCTGTGAACTGGGACAATTGCAAACAGATGGTAGCTTCATACATCGGGCCCTAAGCTTTGTGAAGGCAGGTGCAAAAAAACTGGAAAGACGCTGGCATCACTCAAAAACTTTAAGTGGCAAAGCAGCCTTTAAATCTGCTCTGAGTGCTATGCCCTCACCAGGAAGACTAGGAGGGAATTGTATCTGCAGCCAAATTGCAAGTGCAGGCAAGTCCTCTAAACAGCTTTTCAAAGTGCTCAATGACTTCATTCATCTTCATGCTTGCGTCTCAGACATCCCTGCTTCTCAACACTTTTGTGATTCTCTTGCTGATTTTTTCAAAGTCAAAATTGACGCTAATTATAAGAAATTTCCCAATTGTCAGGCGGAGATCAATTCCATCGCACTGTCACTGCCCTGCAATGACTCATCTCCGCTCTGGGATAGGTTTGAACCCCTTACTATAGATCAGATTCTTGTGCACCTCACTAAAGCTAAATCTGGCTTTCCTGCGGACATCTGTCTTTTGAGGACCTTGGTCACCTTGTCAGCAGTCTTAGCACCTGGTTTTCGATCTTTATTCAACCTTTCTCTTGAGTCTGCTAAATTGCTATCTGCTTGGAAGACAGCTTTGGTCTCTCCAAATCTTAAAAACCTAATCCGGATCCCAAAAACCTGACTAATTATTGCCCTATGTCCCTCCTTCCTTTGTTAGGGAAAATGCTCAAAAGCTATCTGAATATACTGCTCATGAAAATTATGGAGGAGGTTGTGATTTTGGATCCATCTCAACCCAGATTTAGAGCAGCACATAGCACAGAGGCTGCATTGGTTGCAGCCAGAGATTCCATCCACCTGTCATTGGATGCTCGCACCACCACCATGCTTTCAGCAACTTTTCTCATGCAATACATTTAGCAAGCTGCATGAGATTGGTGTCAGAGGTACTGTCCTTCAAAGGCTGGCTGATTTCTTAAAAGATTGGACTCAAATTATTACTCTTGTTCCTTTTAAATCTCATCAGGTTTCCATTACCAACGGAGTGTTGCTTCTTTGACCCAGATTGTCAAAACATTTGGGGCCTGATTTAAGAAAAGTGGCGCTACACCCAGTGCAGCACCACTTTACTAGCACCCCTTAGAGTCCCCCCAAGGCCACCGTATCAAAGATACGGCGCACCATGACGGTAGTTAGGGAAACTAGCGTCAGCATTTTCAATGCTAACTCAGAACTTTGCAGGATTAGCTTTAAAAATGTTGACACTAAACCTGTAAACAATGGTGTGCCTCCTTTTAATGCCTGCTCTGAGCAGGCGTTAAAAGTGCCAAAACAATGATGCAAAGAAATCTCTTTGATTTCTTTGCACCATTTTTTTGCCCCCCTCCCCCAATGGGGCAATACCCCCTTTGCATACATTATGCCTTGAGCAGGCTTAAAGTAGCGCAAAGGGTTACCAAGTGGCGCAATGCATGCGCAGCGATTTTGGCCTTGTTGGGCTACATTAGCATTGAAAAATGGCGTTAATGTGGCGCAAGGAGGCGTTAGCGGCTCTTAAATCTGCCCCTTGGTTTTGAAGTAATTTCCTATGCTGACAACACTCATCTGATCATCACTTTAGGACAGGATAGTGACGGTGCCATCTACTGTTTTCAAGATTGCATGAGGAGTATTGAGCCTGGATGTCCAAGACCTGTATTCAGCTGATTAGTGATAAAACAGAGGTATTGTTGTTTGGCAAAGTCCAACAGCTGTGGTCTCCTGATTGGTGGCCATCTGAAGTGGAGTCTGCCCCTTGCCCTAGCCAATTGGCACAACATCTAGGATTCAAAATTGACCGGGAACAGTCTATGAAAAGCCATGTAGCTGCTTTAAGAGGGACATGTTTTGCCACTATCCGGCAGCTGAGGAAAGTCTTCCCCTGGCTTCCATCCTTGGCAAGAAAAAACACTGGTCAAGGCTTCTATAATCAGCTGATGGACTATAGCAGTGCTCAGCTTATGGCAGCAAACTACACCCTTCTGACCAAATTACAGGTGGTGCAAAGTACGGTGACCTGGCTGAAATGTAATATTTCGATAGGTTCTCCTTCTGCCCCCATTCTTCGGTCCCGCCACTGGCTTCTGGTCAGGAAGCGCATTGTCTTGAAGATTTCCTGTTTTGCCTACAAAGCTGTATTGGGCCAATCCTCTTCATATCTCAAAGACAAAATATGCTATTATTGTCCCTCTTGCACTTTAAGATTTAGCAATAAATTGCTTCTGTCCATTCCTCTCATCCATATCTTAATATATGGGGGCAGAGTGTTCTCCTATACTGCCCCGACGGCATTGAATCAGCTGCCAGGCTGTCTTCTTTGTTGTTCATGCTTTGCCTAATGTGATAGACTGTTAAAAATATGGCTGTTCTAATCAATGATGCCATTTATGTGGAGGTTGAGCACTCAGATACACCTTTGGGTGTGATTTGCTGCGCTTTAGTAAAGTTATAACATAAATACATACTTATCCGTCCTCTCAAGACGAAGTGTCTCAGGGAATTGCTTTTGCTGATCTAACTACCTAAAAATGTTCCTTTGCCACCCCAGTTCCAAAGTCACTTCCTAGGTTTTTCAGACTATCAAGTAACTTATGCCAAGATTTACCTGACATATAGGAATATGTCTCTGTGGCAGGAAAGCGGACATGGCTGAACCAGATTTGTAAAAGGGATCCCATTGATGAGAGGCAACTACAGCACTGGAGTGGTTGCCCCAAAATTCCACCTTCTCAACCTCACCTGACTCTAACATGGCCTTGCCAATGTCAGCAGTGAAGGCATGATGTGTGTCCCATTGGTTTTTCCCATTCTTCTTGACTTCCACTCCCATGACACCTGTCAAGCCCACCATAAGGAGAGGGAACCAAACCCTCTCCCACTGCCCAGACACCTCCACAATGCCTCTTCATCCATATGCAGGTTCACTTTAGCCAAAAGCCTAAATGCAACACACACATGTATGTCTTGCTCATAGTCTATTTGTGTTCTGGCTGAATCGAAGCTTATCCCTGTGCCCATGCTGCTGTGATTAGTTCCAAAAAAGCTGATTTGAAATCTAATTCCGGGCTTTAGCCATCATATAATTAAAAGTGACAAGGGCATTTGTTTTGTGTACAGAAGCTGTGAAAAGCTTTAGTGATGAAGGACAGTTTTACTGTTCTTACCCCAGAAAGTCTTCCGATAAATTAGAGCTTTTCCAACTCATAACGTAGCTGAGATTTGTGTTGATCTGGGATTCAAGTCTCCCGAGGCCTTTCCCTTCATGCACTGGTCAATCAGAGCTATCCAGAGACAAGGGACTGATAAGCTCAGTTCTTCTGAGTTTATCATGGCCAACCTATGCAGCTTCCCTCAGATTCTTATGTGCCGCCAGCATCTCTTGACTTGCTCTTAAATTGTAGTACCCTCTAGTATTGCAACCAACTCTGTTGTCTCTGCAGCTTAAATTCACAGGTATAGGATGCCTTAGCAGTCTGTCCTACTGATGGCTGGTACAATCTGCAACCAGTGGATTGGGTTTAGATGAGAATCTGCCAGTGGAAATCGACCCTCCAGCCTCATTGGTGATCTTTTGCAAGCTCTGCCCAGCACAAACAATGCTGTAAAGCGCTATAGAATACCAGGCTGGGTGCATGCCAGTCATTGCAATAGAACCACCAAACTGAAAGGCTCCAAACGGAGTTGCATCTGAGGCTGCAAGCCAAGCCCCTCCCACACAGTCTGCTCCGAGTCTAGAGAACACTTTTACCAGGATGCCCCCGAGCCAGGATGCAGCCCTTCCTTCTTCCAGCCTGCTGCCCACCCTAGAGATCGGTGATCCTTGTAGAATGAGCACATCTCTGCACTTTTTAGAGCAATAGGACCTTGTGTTTGTTCTCTCTGATATATGACATGGCCCTGCTAAATCCCTGTACCAGAAGACACTGCCCAGAGAAATAACAAAAACTGCCCTTGCCTTTGCTATCCTGTTCCCTATTAATGGGGTACAACTCATAATCTACAAAACTCAAACTGTGGCTAAGGTTTTAGAAGTAATTGCTAATTTCACCACCCTAGTGATATGACTAACCTACCAACAATTAGTATCGCAAAAGACTGTCAGTTTGCAAAACCGAACGGATATTGACTTTGTTATGCTACCAAAGATGGCATTGTGTCATTATAGGACCCAAATGCTGCTGATTCATAACAAATGTTTTAATGAGTATTCATGACCAGATCAATCAGATCTGTAATAGTGTCAAGAAGGTACATACAATAAATAATGGTTTTAGTCTTGATGGTTGGAGTGTATGGTCTTGGTTAAAGGGCACCTTTGGGGGACAGCAAATGAAGATAATAGGAACTGTCCGGACGGATGCTGTTGCACTTATTCTGCTATGTGTGCTTATTACAGTTTGTATTTGCTCCATTAACTGCTTTACTGGAAATAAAGTGCCTTCTCTTTCTTTTCCCTCATGCTTCTAGAACTTGACCATAATGTAGACAAAAAATATGAATATGGCTCCTAGAATGTTTTAATGATGATAGGTCTCAGATAGTAAACAGGCATGTGCCTTGAAGGCTGTGCAATAAGCAGGGCAAAACTTTGGGATTGTGGAATTTTAAATATTTCCTTATCATAATTGTAACAGTGGCAGACAACTTCTCTCTCACTGTTAACCAGTGCTGCCAAATTGTGCTTGTCTCTGATATCTAAAGCCTCAATCTCATATCTGGCAGCGCAAAAGTGAAATTCTTGAATATCTTGCGCAACATGGTTACAACATGGTTGTAATCAGCACAGCAGCACTGACTTCAGCGCCACCATGGCTGATTACAACCATGACTGCCGTCATCCCATCGGGATCAAAGATCCTGGCGGAGATGGCGGCCTTTTGGCAGTCCGACTGCCAGGGTCGTAATGTGCAGGTCGGACTGCCACAGCCGCAGCGGTCTAACCTCCACCGGAAGTATGCCGGTCTTTGGACCGCCAGACTCATAATAAGGCCCTTTGTCTTTCTTTGAAATTGACAGAATCGATATTTCTCCAATGATTGGTGATAGAGAATTTTTTTTTTTAGAAAAGCTGAATGTGAATATAGTATCAACCTGGATACCAAGTGCCCAAAAGAGCTGAATGCAGATGAGGAAATGTATGTACACATTCGTACATTGACGTAACAGATGCAATGCCTTAATACTGTAACAACTTTTCCAAACATTTGCATATATATTTCAACAACCACTTGAAAGTTAAAGAGCATTTGAGTAATATGTGAACTGTGAAGATCTGATATGGAGCATTTTATACATATATCTTGCATGCCCAAATTAATCAATGGTCATTATATGTTTTGTAAGTATGAATTGCTATAGATTTTTCTTAATCTAACACTTTTTCACTAATGTTTTTTTCACTAAAGTGGTGTCACTTTTAGATTAGTCTTGAGAACTCATGGTCAATCTGATTACATTCTAGAGGAATAGCACAGGCTCTAAAAAATGCAGTACATGGCCACATGACTAATGGCAAGGTATTACTGAAATATGAAATTTTAAAGGTATCAACTTGTTAGAATTGTTATATAAACGAGTCTGAGAAATCAAGCAGCATTTAATGCATTCGAACATAACTGAATTTCCCTTGTGGAATCAAAGTACAATATGACATTAATTTTGACTCACTGGTACTGGCTCCTAGAGCATTGAAAAATGGCCACATGACCTTTGATCATGGGCACTAGAACTCGTAATTTGTCAATTCTGAACCAATGACTTTAAGAGCCTGTGAACCAAATTAACCAACAACTGATACTGAACAGAACATGTTTTCTCAGGCAATTGGTTAACGGGGCAGTACAAAGATTGTTGAATGTATGAAATATTTTTATTTCACTGGTCATCAGTCATGGATATTGGCAGCAACATATGCTTTTAATTATGCAATAAAATCTGAAATCGAACTGTTGAGTATTTCTTCTATTTCTATCAAGTAGAAAACATAATTACACTTGAAATTTTGGATTGATAGAATTACAATGTCACTAAATCATGAATTACAAGATCATGTCATGTCATGTTATTAGAGTGTGTGAATGTAACCCATCATATTTGTGTTTACATATACAAACTGACTACATTGATTCTTTTTCCCATGTCCATTGTTAAAAATTATTTTTAAATGCGATTAGGCATTTGGAACTGTTGGGTCTGGGGGAAGACTGTTTCGTCAAAACCCATTGCCTCTAAATAAAGCATCAGAGCACAGCCTGGAAACCGGCAGTGCAGTCACATTGTGCTTTCTGGCACACAGAGAGTATTTGGTATATTTGTAAGTGGGACTTGTACCCGTGAATATGCACTAATACAATTGGTGGAAGTAACCAATCTAATCTGCAAGACAATTTTCTTTTTTCCCCTCAGATTTTTCTGCTTAGTCAAGTTGTCCTGAGAATGTGTCATGCACAATTTCTTTTTCTGTTAGTAAACGGTGCACCAGCTGGAGAATTGTTGTAATTATGTTGTCTTGACTCATGACTAACTCCATTCCTGGAATATTTTGGGGAAGGTTAAAAATTCGCCAAGTAGTTTATGAAAGAGTTGACAAATAAACATGTTGCATTGCACAATGTGCTGCCCGATAGCCTCGATCAAGGCCAAAAGCTATGAATACCACACAGATTTACTGTGAATGCTGTAGAGTGTTGTTCGGAGAGCCATCTGGGGTCTCCTCTGATGTGTAGCGTGCTCTGCGTGTCCGGGAGGGGCACAGAGCACGGGTATAAATAAAGTGGGAACTGCGATGACGCAGTTCCTCGTATGCAAGCATCCAAGCAAGGTGTTGGTGTTTTTACTTGCGCGCTCTAAGGCCTACGCTACATTGGCGATGAGCGGGATTTTTTTATTCCGCGCGGTCGACACGAAAATATATAACCAGGAGAGGTTCCCCCCCTCGGTGATGACGTACCGTTGGGAGTGATGTGTGGCGTCGGACAAGACGGCGTGTGAGGTGCTGTTTTGCCTCAGTGAAGTAGGCGCTCGATGTTCCTGGCTCGTGCGGAGCCTGAACACCTGGTTTCCTGCCCGGAGGGTATGCGGCCTGGCTTCCTGCCCGGAGGGAATGCGGAAGGTGAGCCACGCCTACGCCCTAGGGGAGCTGTCACGCGGGAGAGGAGCGCTCTGAGATGCGAGGCGTTTGTTGCTAAGCAAAAGCAACAGTGAACGCCGGTCCCGTCTTGGAAGCCAGAAGCTGAGCCGGCAGGAGCTGTGAAGGGGCGTGTCCCTTTCTTCTGAAACCGGACTTTTGAAGTCTGAGGCTCCGGATCTGAGCCGGCAAAAAGAGATCTGAGCTGGCAAAAGCTGATTCAACACAAAAAAAATAATAATAAAAAATAAACAGTAATAAAACGCAGTTGAAGAAAAGAAAAACACACTAGAAGTGAAAAAAAAGAAGAATTGCACTAAAAAAAAAGAAAAAGGGTACACAAAAGGAAAAAAGAACAAACAACAAAAGGGGTTTTAAAAAAAATAAATAATAATAGCAAATAAAGGCTGAAGTGATTAAAAAAAAAAAACTTTAGTCTTTTAAAACTAGTGTACTGGGAGAGTGCCAACATGAGTGTCCCACCGCAAGAAAATGCGCCACCACCACCAGGAAATCCCCAGCTCCCGGCGCCGTTAAATAACAGTGTTCATTCTTCAGTCACATCATTACCCCCGTTTAGCCAACTGATTGATCTGGCCACTGCTGCGCCAAGATGGCGCCTATGTATAAATCGACTAGACCACTATTTTTATGCCACTAGGGAAACGGATGGAGCGGTACGAAGGTCGTTAATGTTGTTGATGGGCGGAGATGAACTACAAGAGCTGTTTGATTCACTCCCAGACACAGGGGACAAATCTGACTTTGATGCAGCTGTAACAGCTTTGAATAGGCACTTTGATCCCCAACTTAACTCTGACTATGAACGTTTCAAACTTAGACAGGCGCAACAAACGGAAGTTGAGTCAATGGACATGTTTTACGCCAGATTAAGAAAGCTAGCGAGTTCGTGCACGGGACTCAACCAGCAAGAAGGATGGTCTACAAGTGGATCCACGTAAGGCTGAAGCGATTCGTCAAGCCCCAACTCCCCAAAATCCCACAGAAATACGCAGTTTCTTGGGGATGGCCACGTATTGTGGGAGGTTCATACCACAGCCTGCCACCATGTCAGAGCCTCTTCGACAACTCACAAAAGGACAGCACCGCTGGGAGTGGACTCCCGATGCACACATGGCGTTCGAAGACATCAAGGCAGCGTTGTTGGATAGGTCAACCATGGCTTATTTTAACCCCTGTAGGCAGACAGAAGTGGTGGTGGATGCGAGCCCTGTTGGGCTTGGGGCTGTTCTTCTTCAAGAACAAAGACATCAAGAGTGGATTCCCGTTGCATATGCCAGCCGGGCATTGTCGGCGGTTGAAACACAATATGTGCAGATTGAGCGCGAAGCTCTAGCTATTCGATGGGCATGCCGGCATTTTCATTTATATCTGTATGGGCATGAGTTTCAAGTAGTAACTGATCACAAGCCTTTAGTTTCACTGTTTGCGGGAAGCCCCCATATCGCACCTCCTAGGATTGAACGGTGGACTGTTCTACTTCAGCCTTATCGATTTACAGTCATTTATCGACCTGGGGCAAACAACCCAGCAGATTATCTGTCTCACCATCCGTCTCCTAAGGTACTTGATTCTCACCAAGAGCAAGATGAAGAAAGCACTGAGGTTTTTGTCAGCATGGTCGTACAGTCGGCATGTCCCAATGCTCTTCTCATAACTGACATTGTGAATGACACCAAGGATGATGTGGTACTGAATCAGGTGAATGAGGCGTTGAGTTATAAGAAATGGAAACACTTTCTAGAAAAGACAAATGCGTCCAGCTCAGACCAGAAGTTGGCTATGCAGGGCTTATAGAAGGTGCATGATGAATTGTCCATAGATAATGCTGGACTGATCCTGAGGGGAAGGAGAATTGTACTTCCTCAGTGTCTGTGGTCTCGAGTGATAGAATTGGCTCATCAAGGGCATCAAGGTGCTGCCAAAACAAAAGCCAGATTACGTGCCAAAGTGTGGTTCCCTGGCATGGACAGTCAAGTTGATGAAATGGTGGGGAAGTGTCACTCCTGTATCATCACATCGGCAGAACCGGTGAGTTGCCCGGTGGTGACTGAACCAGCCACTTTGAAACCATGAACGAAGGTGAGCATGGACTTTGGGAGTTTTTCGGATGGGAGTCTGACTGTCGTTATGATAGATTCCTATACAAAGTTTCCTGTGGTTGAGGTCATAACGTCTACGGCGTTTAAAAATGTGCGGCCAGTTCTTCAGAAGACTTTTGCATTGTTTGGGCTACCCAACGAAATTAGGACAGACAATGGGCCCCCATTTCAGGGGCAAGAGTTTTGCTCGTATCTTGATGGGTTGGCTATTCGTTATCGTAAGATCATGCCGTATTGGCCTCAGGCGAATGGTGACGTTGAAAGATTTATGCGAACTTTGAATAGGGCTCTCATGATTGGAGTTGAGCAAAAGGAGGAAAGTGAGCAGTGCCTACAACAGTTTTTGAGTGCATACCATCAAACACCGCAAAGCACCACTGGGTGTGCACCCTCAGCTTTGATGTTCAAAGTTTCTCCATGTGACTGTATCCCAGCTGGTCCAAGGTGGAAACCACCTGTGTTGGATGTTAAGGCCACTCAGAGATGTCGAGAAATTACTAATCAGAAAGCCAGTGGAAAACGAAGAGCCAAGTATAGAGAGTTTCAGGAAGGTGATCGAGTGGTGGTGAAAAGTCAGAGAGGAGGAGGAAAGTTCCGGACACCATTTGAACCTGAAGTCTGGGAAGTCATTGGCGTGCAAGGAGCAATGATAACAGCGGCCAGAGGAAGACAGAGAGTGACAAGAAATGTGTCACATTTTCATAAAGCTGGTGTTGTTGTCCCTGCAGAAGAGGAAGGAGGGATGGAGGACGTCACAGGCGGCTCGCCGAGTAGACCTGAAGAGACTGTGAGTGTCCCTGGGCCCGTGCTGGTTGAGGGAACCATGTCGTGTGATGCTCCTGGACATGGGGGTTTGCATGCCAGAAGTGCGAGGTATGATTTACGCCCCAATCCTGCCCCCAGCAGCCAGCTGAAAGACTTTGGGGGTCATTCCGACCTTGCCCCATTCCGACATTCCCGCTGGGCCGGCGGGCGCAAACCAAGTTTGCGCCCGCGGGCCCAGCAGGAATGAGGCCGCAACACAGGAGCCGGCTCCTAATTGAGCCGGCGGTGTTGCGGCCGTGCGACGGGTGCAGTTGCTATGCAGACAGTGAAAAGCTGGCCGGGACCCTGTTGGGGGGCCCCTGCACTGCCCATGCCAGTGGCATGGGCAGTGCAGGGGCCCCCAGGGGCCCCAGGACACCCCTTACCGCCAGCCTCTTCCTGGCGGTGCAAACCGCCAGAAACAGGCTGGCGGTAAGGGGGTCATAATCCCCAGGGCAGCGCTGCCCTGGCGGATTATCACCGCCGGGGCTTAAACGGCGGGAAACCGCCGGCCCCGGCGGTGCGAACGCGGCGGTACTGCCGCGGTCAGAATAGGGAAGAAAGCACCGCCAGCTTGTTGGGGGTGCTTTCGTCATTTTTGCCCTGGCGGTCTCGGACCGCTAGGGTCAGAATGACCCCCTTTGTCTGTAAAGCGGGCTGTTCGTGAACTGTGCTTCGGTGACATCTCCCGTCGACTGAAAACTGATGATACCTGATATCGATGGTATGAGGAGGTGTCCGGTGGTCAAAAGTGAACAGTGTTGGTGTGTTGGAAATTGTTTTTTTTTTCTGGATTGTTTTATTCAGTTTTGTCGTTCTTTTTTTCTTTTATCTTCCCTAACACATTCACCCTTTTGGGGGTCTGCGGGGTAATATTCCTTTGGTTGTTTTAAGTTTACAGAGTAACTCTTGTCCGTGTGAAGTAAAACATGGGAGGGATGTAGAGTGTTGTTCGGAGAGCCATCCGGGCTCTCCTCTGATGTGTAGCGTACTCTGCGTGTCCGGGAGGGGCGCAGAGCACGTGTATAAATAAAGTGGGAACTGTGATGACGCAGTTCCTCGTGTGCAAGCATCCAAGCAAGGTGTCGGTGTTTTTACTTGCGCGCTTTAAGGCCTACGCTACAAATGCTAGCTTATCGCAGCACCAGTCGTCCCCCTGGTTGTGATGCTGGTGAATAGTTAGAGTCAGTGCTTAATTTGAGCCGGTGGTAGACAGTGTGGGCCACTGGCAATAATTTTTGGGGACTGGCCCTTCTTTTTCCTCATCATTTATCGAGAGCAAGTGAACGAGAAACGTACAACGTGGAAAGACGGAGGAAGAGAAATACGGAAAACCTGTCATAAAAGATGAAAAAAGGAACCTGGAAGAGTGAGATAAAGAAGCAGAGTGGATTAAAGAGGCATAAGGTGGAATCAAGATTATGCAGGCTTGATATTTAGGAAACCGACATTTAATAGCGCCAGCCACAGGCTTTTCAGCAGAGGTTTGGGCGATGGCACTCATTCTATTACAAATTAAGCAGTAGTTGGAGTAGTCAGTGGTCTCCTATTGAGCTAAAGGATACCCTTGTCACTAACCACCAGAGCCCGTTAGCCCTGTAGAGTAGAACTTTCACTATCAACGAGGCCCTTTGGACACCCTAAAATGATAATTCCTCTGTGGATAGTGATCCAAGCTCACATTCGGAGTGGACTTTTGGGTATTTAAATCATTTTTGTGATTGGTGACATTTCTGAGGATTCTCAGCAGCTTGGGCTAAAACTCGCAGAGTGACACTATCCATCCCCAACCCTTGCACTAGGACAAAGGGCATATGTATCCTCTTGTGCGGGATACACTAAAACACTATGGTCCATATTTATACTTTTTTAGCGCCGCATTTGCGTCATTGTTTGACGCAAAAGCGGCGCAAACAGAAAATTTAATTGTATTTTGTAAGTGTGCGTCGCTTTTGAGTCAAAAAATTATGCAAATGCGGTGCAAAACAAAGTATAAATATGGGCCTTAGTTTCATCTAATAGGAACTGCGGGAAAAGTAATTAAAACACAGAACAGGTAATTGAATGCATTGTCGAAAAAGTCGTGAATTGAATTGTAGTGCCTTAATGTACAAGTGCTATAAAACTGCTTGGGATTGCTTCTAATCTACAGATGTAGGAGATCATGCTGTTCTTTCTTTACTAACACGGTTCTACATTTCCTATATGTGAACAATGATCTGTTCTTTTTTTAAGGTATATCTCTAATTCAACATCCAGTCCATTCTGTTATTAGTGCTATGCAGCATCTCAATTCCATAGCCTTTACCAACTCCTGGTGGAGGCCTTAACGATTCTCTACCTCGGGAGAGTAAGGTACCAAATAGGAATAACTTTACCTAATTTTGAGTGCAATAGAACCTGAGGCCCCGGATACCGGCAGTAAATTACAGAACCCATTATAGATGTAGGCCAATGACAACTGATGCCTCCGGAAACCTGACTTCAGGTGTCTATGTCTGTTTAATACGTGCCCTGGAAACTTCATTTCAAACGCAAACAACTCTTTAGTGTGTAAATACAACTGATAGCCATGAAGCAAGAATATTTGAGGAGCAGTTATTGGCCCTCGTTTTGAGTAGCTAGGGAAATGAGCTCCTATTTGCACTCATATGGGGAGTGGGGAAAATCCAGCCCTGTGTCAGTTCGACCCTCGTCCACCACAAAAATGAATTACCAGGGGACTCGGCAATTCCGGGTCTGATTCCCTGTATGTCTTCCTTTTGCCCCAGGCTCAGCAGCTGAAATCTCTGGCTGAACGTAAACAGATCCACGGTGTTCCTGCTCATAATTCTTAAGTGGCCTCGGGTAATGAGTGCCATTATGCACCGCTTCAGAGCTCAGGTGCTGATCAGAGCCGCATGCTAGCGGAGGGTGCTGTTTACAGAAGAAATAGTAGCGTCAGGTGGCGTTTCTAGAACTATCCACGAGATGGCGCCCCAGGGCAAAACAACAATATAACAATGCAGGATTCAATAGATGCAAGTATTACGGAAGCTAAGAATTAAGGTGCTTCTGTCATATATTCTGAAAAATACTTTGGGCCAGATTTAAGAAAAGTGGCGCGGCACCCAGTGCAGTGCCACTTTTCATGAGCCCCTTATTGCCCTCCTAACGCCACCATGTGTGTTACCTATCCAAGATACGGCGGACCTTGGTGGTAGTTAAGGAACTAGCATCAACATTTTTTATGCTGTTTCGGAGCGAGGCCCATTGAAAACAATGGGAGTCTAATTTGAACGCCTGCTTTGTGCAGGCGTTAAAAATGCCGCAAAATATGTCGCAAAGAAATCTTTTAGATTTCTTTGTGCCATTTTTTCGGCTCTCCTAACGGGGGAAAGTCACCCCTTGCATACATTATGCCTGGCACAGCCATAATGTGGTGCAAGGGGTTACAAGTGAGGCAATGCATGCATTGCGCCACTTTGTAAAAATGACTCTATGGCGGTGCAAAAGTGGAGCTAGGGACTCTCAAATATGCCCCTTAGACTTCCCTGCAACATTTTTTCACCCCCCGCAAAGGGGTAACACCCTCTTTGCATACATTATGCCTGACGCATACATTATGACTGGCGCATACATTATGCCTGGTACAAGCATATTGTAGGGCAAGGTGTTACAAAGAGGCGTAAATCATGCATTGCGTCACTTTGTAAATTTGGCCTGCCGATTTTGGCCTTGTTGGGCCACATTAGCATAAAAAAATGAACGCTAATGTGGGGCAAGGAGGTGCTAGGGGCTCTTAAATCTGCCCCTTTGTGCGTAGAAGAGGGAGGCATCGGTTTTACAGTACAGAGCCCACATTCACTCTGTTCTTTTTTTAACCTGTGTTTACTTGAAGATGCCTAGGGGCATATTTATACTTTTTGATGCGAAACTGCACTAACGCAGTTTTGCATCAAAAAGTTTAGCACCGGCTTGTGTCATTCCTGAACGCCAGCCGGGCACCATATTTGTGGAATGGCGCAAGCCGGTGCAAAGGTTGGGCTAGCGTGAAAAAAAATGACGTTAGCCGGGTGGGGGTGGCGGTGGCAGTATGGGAGAAGGGGGTTTTGTACCAAAACATGATGTTAGGCTGGTTAGAGGCAAAAAAAATGCCTCTAACCAGCCTAGCATAATTTTCTGACGCAAAATCAGCCATACCACATGACTCCTGTATTAGAAAAGACAGGAGTCATTCCCACCACCCCAATAGCCAGCACAGGGGACCAGTGTACCCTGGGCATGGCCATTGCACCTTGTGCCATGCAGGGGGCCCAAATTGGGCCCCCAATGGCACTTTAATTAAAAACAAAAATACTTACCTATACTTACCTCACTTACCTGGGATCTGGTCCCCCATCCTCCAGTGTCCCTCTGGTGTGGGTAGGGGTGTTTCTGGGCCTTGAGGAGGGCACCAGTGGATCCATTCCATGGTGTTTAACCATGGAAATGGGTCCACAGGTCCCCTAACACCTGCAAATTTGTAAATATGGCGCAAGGATTTCGGCCTTGTTGGGCCACATTAACGTAAAAAATAATGATGTTAATGTGGCGCAAGGGCATTATTAATATGCCCCATTGATGCAACGTAGGTTCACGCATTAAAAAAATGGTGCAAACTCCAATATTTTGAAGTTAGACGTGTCTAACATCAAAATATAAATATGGAGTTCGTTTTGCGCTGAATTTGCGTAAAAGAAAATGCCACAAATTCAGCGCAAATGGAATATAAATATGCCCCCTAGTTTGCATATGTATTAAATTAATTCTTGTTGGCTTGTGTCTGTTAATCTGCTGACTGTAAAATACACATGATGACAAGTTTAACTGACAGGATAGCTCGTGGGTTCATGCGCCTCTTGGAGAAGCCTGCGACCTGCAGAGTTAGGTATTATTTTATTAATTAAAATAGTTAAGAACTATGATGTGCAGCATAACACACTACGTCTGTTTCTGCAGCTCCTCCTCTTACACACTGCTGTATATTATACATTACTTCAGCACTGGATGCCTCCAACTTTACGCGTCGAGTTGCCATTTTCTTATTGTAAAGATGGAATGGCAGAGTGCAGGACAGGTAGGCTCACACACCCAGAGTCTGTCTTTAAAAGGCTGGTAGAGATGGGACCTAGTCAGTCATAACTCTCGTCTGTCGGTCTGTAGTCACAATGTGTCAGGGTCACTCACCATAGGCCACCAAGGCGAGGGGCAGAGCTAGTCGCTTGTAAAACTAGTGCCTCTGCCGGAAAGGCTAGGTTTACCTCTGAAAAGTAGATCGGTCTAGTTTAGAGTCAGGCACATACGTCATGCTGCAGCAGCATGAAAGCAGCGGTAGGATTGGACGCAGAGTAGGCTGGAAGCCTGTGCCTGCAATGCAAGATGGAGCAGAGCGGGTGGATTGGCGCTGAAAAAAGGGAAGTTTTATTTTTTTTATTATTCTTTTTTTTTTGGTTCCCCGCCGCGCCATTTCCCTCCCGCGAGTCATGCCTGCAAGGAAATAGTGGTTATCAGAGGTAAACCATCTGACCGTCTACCCTACTTAGAGTGGGTGGCCTAATGGCTTACTTTTATTGCCCGTCTCCACCAGGTATGCACTAGTAGTGAGGGACAGTAAAAACAACAACAAAAAACTTCGCTTTTTATTTTTAATAGCAAACTCTTGCTTTGAGATTTTTTTTAAAAAAAATAGTAAATTTTGGAAAAGTAAGTTTGTCAGGTGGCAGTCATTTTGATGGAGCGAAGTCAAACGTTTCACACATTGACAATATAGAGATGTCTGCGGTGGACAGAGTAAAGGCAGGGTGGTGGATGTAAAGTCCTCCCACGCCCTGTCTGAATTTACTCTGTCGACCACACCCTATCTCAGGCCTGGAGTCTTCACAGTCTGAATAGGTATGTATGTATGTGGTATTTCTATAGCTCGAACTTAGTCAAAAGGCAGTGGACGCTATATAGGGTCAAGGACAAGCCAGTGAGTAATAGGAGAGGTAGCTGGGTAGTGCGTGGTTTCATTCATAGCGCCTAGACGCCCATATGGCTGTATCAGAGTCAGTTACATGTCAGGACAGAGTCTCAGCAAGGCCTTTCAAGCCAAGGCAGTCAGGCTCGTGTCCGACTGATGCCTATCAAATGTCGGCAGGGCTGGGATTGAGTCACACACCCCTCCACCTCCCGCAACCCTGCGCAAGCACCTCCGGCTGTACAAGCCACCTTGAGAGCCTTTCTTGTTCATGCACAGGCTAACCCCGCTATGGGAGATTCGGGGTCACCTCATCTCACTCCGCAGGGGAACCCGAATTTTTAGCGTTAATCCGCTGTGTACCATTAGCTTTGGAAGACTTGTTGACATCTCCTCCAGAAATAAAACATGGCCAGTTCAATCTACCGGCCACAAAGAACCATAGCGCCCCCCCTTCTCCCAGCGCCCCAGCAGTGCCTCGAGGGCGGGGCTCCCCATGCCAGGCGCAGCTGGTCTGCGTGCAAGGGCCGGCGATGATCACATTAGCGCGGGCCTAACTGCATTACACCGGCTGTTCATCGGATTACACTGCTGAACCCACCCCCGAGGCGCGGTGCACACCGAGGCCGAGCTGTGACCACCTTCCACTCTATACGGGGCACAGTACACACCGAGCCCGAGCTGTGACCACCTGCCACTCTGTACAGAACACAGTACACACGGAGGCCGAGCTGTGACCACCTGCCACTCTACACGGGGCACAGTACACACCGAGCCCGAGCTGTGACCACCTGCCACTCTACACGGGGCACAGTACACACCGAGGCCGAGCTGTGACCACCTGCCACTCTACACGGGGCACAGTACACACCGAGGCCGAGCTGTGACCACCTGCCACTCTGTACGGTACACAGTGCACACCGAGCCCGAGCTGTGACCACCTGCCACTCTACACGGGGCACAGTGCACACCGAGGCCGAGCTGTGACCACCTGCCACTCTACACGGGGCACAGTACACACCGAGCCCGAGCTGTGACCACCTGCCACTCTGTACGGTACACAGTACACACCGAGCCCGAGCTGTGACCACCTGCCACTCTATACGGTACACGGTACACACCGAGCCCGAGCTGTGACCACCTGCCACTCTGTACAGAACACAGTACACACGGAGGCCGAGCTGTGATCACCTGCCACTCTACACGGGGCACAGTACACACCGAGGCCGAGCTGTGACCACCTGCAACTCTACACGGGGCACAGTGCACACCGAGGCCGAGCTGTGACCACCTTCCACTCTGTACGGTACACAGTGCACACCGAGCCCGAGCTGTGACCACCTGCCACTCTATACGGGGCACAGTGCACACCGAGCCCGAGCTGTGACCACCTGCCACTCTACACGGGGCACAGTACACACCGAGGCCGAGCTGTGACCACCTGCCACTCTGTACAGAACACAGTACACACGGAGGCCGAGCTGTGACCACCTGCCACTCTACACGGGGCACAGTACACACCGAGGCCGAGCTGTGACCACCTGCAACTCTACACGGGGCACAGTGCACACCGAGGCCGAGCTGTGACCACCTGCCACTCTACACGGGGCACAGTACACACCGAGCCCGAGCTGTGACCACCTGCCACTCTGTACAGAACACAGTACACACGGAGGCCGAGCTGTGACCACCTGCCACTCTGTACGGTACACAGTACACACCGAGCCCGAGCTGTGACCACCTGCCACTCTACACGGGGCACAGTGCACACCGAGGCCGAGCTGTGACCACCTGCCACTCTACACGGGGCACAGTGCACACCGAGCCCGAGCTGTGCCCACCTGCCACTCTACACGGGGCACAGTACACACCGAGGCCGAGCTGTGACCACCTGCCACTCTACACGGGGCACAGTACACACCGAGGCCGAGCTGTGACCACCTGCCACTCTACACGGGGCACAGTGCACACCGAGCCCGAGCTGTGACCACCTGCCACTCTACACGGGGCACAGTACACACCGAGGCCGAGCTGTGACCACCTGCCACTCTGTACAGAACACAGTACACACGGAGGCCGAGCTGTGACCACCTGCCACTCTACACGGGGCACAGTGCACACCGAGCCCGAGCTGTGACCACCTGCCACTCTACACGGGGCACAGTGCACACCGAGGCCGAGCTGTGACCACCTTCCACTCTGTACGGTACACGGTACACACCGAGCCCGAGCTGTGACCACCTGCCACTCTATACGGGGCACAGTGCACACCGAGCTCGAGCTGTGACCACCTGCCACTCTGTACAGAACACAGTACACACGGAGGCCGAGCTGTGACCACCTGCCACTCTATACGGTACACAGTGCACACCGAGGCCGAGCTGTGACCACCTTCCACTCTGTACGGTACACAGTGCACACCGAGCCCGAGCTGTGACCACCTGCCACTCTACACGGGGCACAGTGCACACCGAGCCCGAGCTGTGACCACCTGCCACTCTACACGGGGCACAGTACACACCGAGGCCGAGCTGTGACCACCTGCCACTCTGTACAGAACACAGTACACACGGAGGCCGAGCTGTGACCACCTGCCACTCTACACGGGGCACAGTACACACCGAGGCCGAGCTGTGACCACCTGCCACTCTATACGGGGCACAGTGCACACCGAGCCCGAGCTGTGACCACCTGCCACTCTACACGGGGCACAGTGCACACCGAGGCCGAGCTGTGACCACCTTCCACTCTGTACGGTACACGGTACACACCGAGCCCGAGCTGTGACCACCTGCCACTCTATACGGGGCACAGTGCACACCGAGCTCGAGCTGTGACCACCTGCCACTCTACACGGGGCACAGTACACACCGAGGCCGAGCTGTGACCACCTGCCACTCTATACGGGGCACAGTACACACCGAGCCCGAGCTGTGACCACCTGCCACTCTGTACAGAACACAGTACACACGGAGGCCGAGCTGTGACCACCTGCCACTCTACACGGGGCACAGTGCACACCGAGGCCGAGCTGTGACCACCTTCCACTCTGTACGGTACACAGTGCACACCGAGCCCGAGCTGTGACCACCTGCCACTCTACACGGGGCACAGTACACACCGAGGCCGAGCTGTGACCACCTGCCACTCTGTACAGAACACAGTACACACGGAGGCCGAGCTGTGACCACCTGCCACTCTACACGGGGCACAGTACACACCGAGGCCGAGCTGTGACCACCTGCAACTCTACACGGGGCACAGTGCACACCGAGGCCGAGCTGTGACCACCTGCCACTCTACACGGGGCACAGTACACACCGAGCCCGAGCTGTGACCACCTGCCACTCTGTACAGAACACAGTACACACGGAGGCCGAGCTGTGACCACCTGCCACTCTGTACGGTACACAGTACACACCGAGCCCGAGCTGTGACCACCTGCCACTCTACACGGGGCACAGTGCACACCGAGGCCGAGCTGTGACCACCTGCCACTCTACACGGGGCACAGTGCACACCGAGCCCGAGCTGTGCCCACCTGCCACTCTACACGGGGCACAGTACACACCGAGGCCGAGCTGTGACCACCTGCCACTCTACACGGGGCACAGTACACACCGAGGCCGAGCTGTGACCACCTGCCACTCTACACGGGGCACAGTGCACACCGAGCCCGAGCTGTGACCACCTGCCACTCTACACGGGGCACAGTACACACCGAGGCCGAGCTGTGACCACCTGCCACTCTGTACAGAACACAGTACACACGGAGGCCGAGCTGTGACCACCTGCCACTCTACACGGGCACAGTGCACACCGAGCCCGAGCTGTGACCACCTGCCACTCTACACGGGGCACAGTGCACACCGAGGCCGAGCTGTGACCACCTTCCACTCTGTACGGTACACGGTACACACCGAGCCCGAGCTGTGACCACCTGCCACTCTATACGGGGCACAGTGCACACCGAGCTCGAGCTGTGACCACCTGCCACTCTGTACAGAACACAGTACACACGGAGGCCGAGCTGTGACCACCTGCCACTCTATACGGTACACAGTGCACACCGAGGCCGAGCTGTGACCACCTTCCACTCTGTACGGTACACAGTGCACACCGAGCCCGAGCTGTGACCACCTGCCACTCTACACGGGGCACAGTACACACCGAGGCCGAGCTGTGACCACCTGCCACTCTGTACAGAACACAGTACACACGGAGGCCGAGCTGTGACCACCTGCCACTCTACACGGGGCACAGTACACACCGAGGCCGAGCTGTGACCACCTGCAACTCTACACGGGGCACAGTGCACACCGAGGCCGAGCTGTGACCACCTGCCACTCTACACGGGGCACAGTACACACCGAGCCCGAGCTGTGACCACCTGCCACTCTGTACAGAACACAGTACACACGGAGGCCGAGCTGTGACCACCTGCCACTCTGTACGGTACACAGTACACACCGAGCCCGAGCTGTGACCACCTGCCACTCTACACGGGGCACAGTGCACACCGAGGCCGAGCTGTGACCACCTGCCACTCTACACGGGGCACAGTGCACACCGAGCCCGAGCTGTGCCCACCTGCCACTCTACACGGGGCACAGTACACACCGAGGCCGAGCTGTGACCACCTGCCACTCTACACGGGGCACAGTACACACCGAGGCCGAGCTGTGACCACCTGCCACTCTACACGGGGCACAGTGCACACCGAGCCCGAGCTGTGACCACCTGCCACTCTACACGGGGCACAGTACACACCGAGGCCGAGCTGTGACCACCTGCCACTCTGTACAGAACACAGTACACACGGAGGCCGAGCTGTGACCACCTGCCACTCTACACGGGCACAGTGCACACCGAGCCCGAGCTGTGACCACCTGCCACTCTACACGGGGCACAGTGCACACCGAGGCCGAGCTGTGACCACCTTCCACTCTGTACGGTACACGGTACACACCGAGCCCGAGCTGTGACCACCTGCCACTCTATACGGGGCACAGTGCACACCGAGCTCGAGCTGTGACCACCTGCCACTCTGTACAGAACACAGTACACACGGAGGCCGAGCTGTGACCACCTGCCACTCTATACGGTACACAGTGCACACCGAGGCCGAGCTGTGACCACCTTCCACTCTGTACGGTACACAGTGCACACCGAGCCCGAGCTGAGACCACCTGCCACTCTACACGGGGCACAGTGCACACCGAGCCCGAGCTGTGACCACCTGCCACTCTACACGGGGCACAGTACACACCGAGGCCGAGCTGTGACCACCTGCCACTCTGTACAGAACACAGTACACACGGAGGCCGAGCTGTGACCACCTGCCACTCTACACGGGGCACAGTACACACCGAGGCCGAGCTGTGACCACCTGCCACTCTATACGGGGCACAGTGCACACCGAGCCCGAGCTGTGACCACCTGCCACTCTACACGGGGCACAGTGCACACCGAGGCCGAGCTGTGACCACCTTCCACTCTGTACGGTACACGGTACACACCGAGCCCGAGCTGTGACCACCTGCCACTCTATACGGGGCACAGTGCACACCGAGCTCGAGCTGTGACCACCTGCCACTCTACACGGGGCACAGTACACACCGAGGCCGAGCTGTGACCACCTGCCACTCTATACGGGGCACAGTACACACCGAGCCCGAGCTGTGACCACCTGCCACTCTGTACAGAACACAGTACACACGGAGGCCGAGCTGTGACCACCTGCCACTCTACACGGGGCACAGTGCACACCGAGCACGAGCTGTGACCACCTGCCACTCTACACGGGGCACAGTACACACCGAGGCCGAGCTGTGACCACCTGCCACTCTACACGGGGCACAGTACACACCGAGGCCGAGCTGTGACCACATGCCACTCTGTACGGTACACACCGAGCCCGAGCTGTGACCACCTGCCACTCTGCACGGTACACACCGAGGCCGAGCTGTGACCACCTGCCACTCTACACGGTACACGGTACACACCGAGGCCGAGCTGTGACCACATGCCACTCTGTACGGTACACACCGAGCCCGAGCTGTGACCACCTGCCACTCTGCACGGTACACACCGAGCCCGAGCTGTGACCACATGCCACTCTGCACGGTACACACCGAGCCCGAGCTGTGACCACCTGCCACTCTACACGGTACACGGTACACACCGAGCCCGAGCTGTGACCACCTGCCACTCTATACGTAAACGGTACACACCGAGGCCGAGCTGTGACCACATGCCACTCTGTACAGTACACAGTACACACTGAGCCCGAGCTGTGACCACATGCCACTCTGTACAGTACACAGTACACACCGAGCCCGAGCTGTGACCACATGCCACTCTGTACAGTACACTGTACACACCAAGGCCGAGCTGTGACCACATGCCACTCTGTACAGTACACACCGAGCCCGAGCTGTGACCACCTGCCACTCTACACGGTACACAGTACACTGAGGCCGAGCTGTGACCACCTGCCACTCTATAGGGTAAACAGTACACACCGAGCCCGAGCTGTGACCACCTGCCACTCTGTACAGTACACAGTACACACCGAGGCCGAGCTGTGACCACCTGCCACTCTGTACAGTACACAGTACACACCGAGGCCGAGCTGTGACCACCTGCCACTCTATACGGTACACAGTACACACCGAGGCCGAACTGTAGCCCCCCTCATGCCGTACTATACAATACAAGGTACACACTGAGGCGAAGCTGTAGCCGCCTACCGCACTATACAAGGCACAGGACGGACACACTGTGGCCGAGCTGTAGCTATCTGTTGCACTGTAGAAGACACAGGAGTACACACTGTGCAAGAGCTGTAGCGTCCTGACGCTCTATACAATACACAGTACACACCGAGACCGAGCTGTGGCCACCTGCCGCACAATACAACACACAGGACACATCGTGGCCGAGCTATAGCCCCCATCCCAACTATACAATACATGGTACACACCGGGGCCGAACTGTAGCAACCTGCCGTACTATACAAGATACAAGAGGACACACTGAGGCTGAGTTGTAGCGTCCTGACTCACTATACAATACACAGTACACACCGAGGCCGAGCAGTAGTCGCCCGCCCCACTATACAATACATGGTACACACTGAGGCCAAGCTGTAGAAGTCTCTACACTATACAAGACACAGGACGCACGGAGTCCGAGCCATAGCAAGCGGCCTGCCACACTATACAACACACGGGACACACCATGGCGAGCTGTAGCCGCACCTTACAAGACTCAGGACACACCGAGGCCGCTCTGTGGCAGCCACACTGTACAAGGCACGGTACACACAGAGACCGAGCTGTGGCAGCCACACTATACAAGACACGGTGCACACAGAGACCGAGCTGTGGCAGCCACACTATGCAAGACACGGTACACACCGAGGCCGAGCTGTGGCAGCCACACTATACAAGACACGGTACACACCGAGGCCGAGCTGTAGCAGACACACTATACAAGACACGGTATACACCGAGGCCGAGCTGTGGCAGCCACACTATACAAGACACGGTACACACAGAGACCGAGCTGTGGCAGCCACACTATGCAAGACACGGTACACACCGAGGCCGAGCTGTGGCAGTCACACTATACAAGACACGGTACAAACTGAGGCCGAGCTGTAGCAACATGCCGCACTATACAAGACTCATGACACACCGAGGCCGAGCTGTAGCAGCCTGCACACCATACAGGACACACTAGACACTGCGAGTGAACTACAGCAGCTACACTATAGAAGGCACACTAGACACTGTGGCTGAAATACAGCTCTTACGCTGTACAAGGCAATAGACACTGTGACGGAACTACAACACCCACACTATACACAATATATTAGACACTGTGACAAGTCTGGAGCAGCCGCGTTATACAAGAAACATTAAACACTGTGACTAAAGTACAGCAGCGACACTATATCAGATAAACTACACTGTGACTGAAGTAAATCAGCTTGAGGAATCAACGTCTAGCAGCCACACTGTGCAAGGCACCCTAGACCCTGTCACTGAACTACTTCAGCCACACTGTGCAAGGCACAAGTGGTGTCAAAGCCTAGCAGTCACCCTGTACAAGGCACGCTAGACCCTGTGACTGAACTACATCAGCCACACTGTACAAGGCACAAGTAGTGTCAAAGCCTAGCAGTCACCCTGTACAAGGCACGCTAGACTCTGTGACTGAACTACATCAGCCACACTGTACAAGGCACAAGTAGTGTCAAAGCCTAGCAGTCACCCTGTACAAGGCACGCTAGACTCTGTGACTGAACTACATCAGCCACACTGTACAAGGCACGCTAGACTCTGTGACTGAACTACTTCAGCCACACTGTGCAAGGCACAAGTGGTATCAAAGCCTAGCAGTCACCCTGTACAAGGCACGCTAGACTCTGTGACTGAACTACATCAGCCACACTGTACAAGGCACGCTAGACTCTGTGACTGAACTACTTCAGCCACACTGTGCAAGGCACAAGTGGTATCAAAGTCTAGCAGTCACCCTGTACAAGGCACGCTAGACTCTGTGACTGAACTACATTAGCCACACTATACAAGGCACCCTAGACCCTGTCACTGAACTACTTCAGCCACACTGTGCAAAGCACGCTAGACTCTGTGACTGAACTACATTATCCACACTGTGCAAGACACAAGTAGTATCGAAGTATAGCAGCATCATATGTAAGGCTCACCAGGAAGTGTGACCGAATTACAGCAGCCTCACTATAAGACATGCAGTAGACACTGTGGCCGGACTACAGCAGGGACTCTATGCAAGACATAGGCACTGTGGCTGAACCACAGCAGCCACACTACTATAAATACTATTACAATACAATACAATACTACACAGGACATTACGAGATGTGGACACCAAACTATAGCAGCCACATTGTGCAAGACACACTAGAGAGCTACTGAAGTCTAGCAGACACTCTATGCAAGAGAAGCTAGGCACTGTGACTGAACTACAGAAGCCACACTATACAGGATACACCAGGCACTGTGACTGAACTGTAGAAACCACACTATACAGGATACACCAGGCACTGTGACTGAACTGTAGAAACTCCACTATACAGGATACACCAGGCACTGTGACTGAACTGTAGAAACTCCACTATACAGGATACACCAGGCACTGTGACTGAACTGTAGAAACCACACTATACAGGATACGCCAGGCACTGTGAGTGAACTACAGAAGCCACAATATACAAGATACGCCAGGCACTGTGACTGAACTACAGAAGCCACAATATACAGGATACGCCAGGCACTGTGACTGAACTACAGAAGCCACAATATACAGGATACGCCAGGCACTGTGACTGAACTACAGAAGCCACAATATACAGGATACGCCAGGCACTGTGACTGGACTGTAGAAACCACACTATACACGATACATCAGGCACTGTGACTGAACTACAGAAGCCACAATATACAGGATACGCCACGCACTGTGACTGAACTGTAGAAACCACACTATACAGGATACACCAGGCACTGTGACTGAACTACAGAAGCCACAATATACAGGATACACCAGGCACTGTGACTGAACTACAGAAGCCACAATATATAGCATACACCAGGCACTGCGACTGAACTGTAGAAACCACTCTATACAGGATACACCAGGCACTATGACTGAACTGTAGAAACCACACTATACAGGATACACCAGGCACTGTGACTGAACTGTAGAAACTCCACTATACAGGATACACCAGGCACTGTGACTGAACTACAGAAGCCACACTATATAGCATACACCAGGCACTGCGACTGAACTGTAGAAACCACTCTATACAGGATACACCAGGCACTATGACTGAACTGTAGAAACCACACTATACAGGATACACCAGGCACTGTGACTGAACTGTAGAAACTCCACTATACAGGATACACCAGGCACTGTGACTGAACTACAGAAGCCACAATATACAGGATACACCAGGCACTATGACTGAACTGTAGAAACCACACTATACAGGATACACCAGGCACTGTGACTGAACTGTAGAAACTCCACTATACAGGATACACCAGGCACTGTGACTGAACTACAGAAGCCACACTATATAGCATACACCAGGCACTGTGACTGAACTGTAGAAACCACTCTATACAGGATACACCAGGCACTATGACTGAACTGTAGAAACCACACTATACAGGATACACCAGGCACTGTGACTGAACTGTAGAAACTCCACTATACAGGATACACCAGGCACTGTGACTGAACTACAGAAGCCACAATATACAGGATACACCAGGCACTCTGACTGAACTGTAGAAACCACACTATACAGGATACACCAGGCACTGTGACTGAACTGTAGAAACTCCACTATACAGGATACACCAGGCACTGTGACTGAACTACAGAAGCCACACTATATAGCATACACCAGGCACTGCGACTGAACTGTAGAAACCACTCTATACATGATACACCAGGCACTATGACTGGACTGTAGAAACCACACTATACAGGATACACCAGGCACTGTGACTGAACTGTAGAAACTCCACTATACAGGATACACCAGGCACTGTGACTGAACTACAGAAGCCACAATATACAGGATACACCAGGCACTATGACTGAACTGTAGAAACCACACTATACAGGATACGCCAGGCACTGTGACTGAACTGTAGAAACTCCACTATACAGGATACACCAGGCACTATGACTGAACTACAGAAGCCATACTATATAGCATACACCAGGCACTATGACTGAACTGTAGAAACCACACTATACAGGATACACCAGGCACTGTGACTGAACTACAGAAGCCACAATATACAGGATACACCAGGCACTGTGACTGAACTACAGAAGCCACAATATACAGGATACACCAGGCACTGTGACTGAACTGTAGAAACTCCACTATACAGGATACACCAGGCACTGTGACTGAACTACAGAAGCCACAATATACAGGATACACCAGGCACTGTGACTGAACTACAGAAGCCACAATATACAGGATACACCAGGCACTATGAATGAACTGTAGAAACCACACTATACAGGATACGCCAGGCACTGTGACTGTACTGTAGAAACTCCACTATACAGGATACACCAGGCACTATGACTGAACTACAGAAGCCACACTATATAGCATACACCAGGCACTGTGAATGAACTGTAGAAACCACTCTATACAGGATACACCAGGCACTATGACTGAACTGTAGAAACCACACTATACCGGATACACCAGGCACTGTGACTGAACTACAGAAGCCACAATCTACAGGATACGCCAGGCACTGTGACTGAAATGTAGAAACCACACTATACACGATACACCAGGCACTGTGACTGAACTGTAGAAACTCCACTATACAGGATACACCAGGCACTGTGACTGAACTACAGAAGCCACAATATACAGGATACACCAGGCACTGTGACTGAACTACAGAAGCCACAATATACAGGATACACCAGGCACTATGACTGAACTGTAGAAACCACACTATACAGGATACGCCAGGCACTGTGACTGAACTGTAGAAACTCCACTATACAGGATACACCAGGCACTATGACTGAACTACAGAAGCCACACTATATAGCATACACCAGGCACTGCGACTGAACTGTAGAAACCACTCTATACAGGATACACCAGGCACTATGACTGAACTGTAGAAACCACAATATACAGGATACACCAGGCACTGTGACTGAACTACAGAAGCCACAATATACAGGATACACCAGGCACTGTGACTGAACTACAGAAGCCACAATATACAGGATACGCCAGGCACTGTGACTGAACTACAGAAGCCACAATATACAGGATACACCAGGCACTGTGACTGAAATGTAGAAACCACACTATACACGATACGCCAGGCACTGTGACTGAACTACAGAAGCCACAATATACAGGATACGCCAGGCACTGTGACTGAACTGTAGAAACCACACTATACAGGATACGCCAGGCACTGTGACTGAACTACAGAAGCCACAATATACAGGATACGCCAGGCACTGTGACTGAAATGTAGAAACCACACTATACAGGATACGCCAGGCACTGTGACTGAACTACAGAAGCCACAATATACAGGATACGCCAGGCACTGTGACTGAACTGTAGAAGCCACACTATACAGGATACGCCATGCACTGTGAATGAACTACAGAAGCCACAATATACAGGATACGCCAGGCACTGTGACTGAACTGTAGATACCACATTATACAGGATACGCCATGCACTGTGAATGAACTACAGAAGCCACAATATACAGGATACACCAGGCACTGTGACTGAACTACAGAAGCCACAATATACAGGATACACCAGGCACTGTGACTGAACTACAGAAGCCACAATATATAGCATACACCAGGCACTGCGACTGAACTGTAGAAACCACTCTATACAGGATACACCAGGCACTATGACTGAACTGTAGAAACCACACTATACAGGATACACCAGGCACTGTGACTGAACTGTAGAAACTCCACTATACAGGATACACCAGGCACTGTGACTGAACTACAGAAGCCACACTATATAGCATACACCAGGCACTGCGACTGAACTGTAGAAACCACTCTATACAGGATACACCAGGCACTATGACTGAACTGTAGAAACCACACTATACAGGATACACCAGGCACTGTGACTGAACTGTAGAAACTCCACTATACAGGATACACCAGGCACTGTGACTGAACTACAGAAGCCACAATATACAGGATACACCAGGCACTATGACTGAACTGTAGAAACCACACTATACAGGATACACCAGGCACTGTGACTGAACTGTAGAAACTCCACTATACAGGATACACCAGGCACTGTGACTGAACTACAGAAGCCACACTATATAGCATACACCAGGCACTGCGACTGAACTGTAGAAACCACTCTATACAGGATACACCAGGCACTATGACTGAACTGTAGAAACCACACTATACAGGATACACCAGGCACTGTGACTGAACTGTAGAAACTCCACTATACAGGATACACCAGGCACTGTGACTGAACTACAGAAGCCACACTATATAGCATACACCAGGCACTGTGACTGAACTGTAGAAACCACTCTATACAGGATACACCAGGCACTATGACTGAACTGTAGAAACCACACTATACAGGATACACCAGGCACTGTGACTGAACTGTAGAAACTCCACTATACAGGATACACCAGGCACTGTGACTGAACTACAGAAGCCACAATATACAGGATACACCAGGCACTCTGACTGAACTGTAGAAACCACACTATACAGGATACACCAGGCACTGTGACTGAACTGTAGAAACTCCACTATACAGGATACACCAGGCACTGTGACTGAACTACAGAAGCCACACTATATAGCATACACCAGGCACTGCGACTGAACTGTAGAAACCACTCTATACAGGATACACCAGGCACTATGACTGGACTGTAGAAACCACACTATACAGGATACACCAGGCACTGTGACTGAACTGTAGAAACTCCACTATACAGGATACACCAGGCACTGTGACTGAACTACAGAAGCCACAATATACAGGATACACCAGGCACTATGACTGAACTGTAGAAACCACACTATACAGGATACGCCAGGCACTGTGACTGAACTGTAGAAACTCCACTATACAGGATACACCAGGCACTATGACTGAACTACAGAAGCCATACTATATAGCATACATCAGGCACTATGACTGAACTGTAGAAACCACACTATACAGGATACACCAGGCACTGTGACTGAACTACAGAAGCCACAATATACAGGATACACCAGGCACTGTGACTGAACTACAGAAGCCACAATATACAGGATACACCAGGCACTGTGACTGAACTGTAGAAACTCCACTATACAGGATACACCAGGCACTGTGACTGAACTACAGAAGCCACAATATACAGGATACACCAGGCACTGTGACTGAACTACAGAAGCCACAATATACAGGATACACCAGGCACTGTGACTGAACTGTAGAAACTCCACTATACAGGATACACCAGGCACTGTGACTGAACTACAGAAGCCACAATATACAGGATACACCAGGCACTGTGACTGAACTACAGAAGCCACAATATACAGGATACACCAGGCACTATGACTGAACTGTAGAAACCACACTATACAGGATACGCCAGGCACTGTGACTGTACTGTAGAAACTCCACTATACAGGATACACCAGGCACTATGACTGAACTACAGAAGCCACACTATATAGCATACACCAGGCACTGTGACTGAACTGTAGAAACCACTCTATACAGGATACACCAGGCACTATGACTGAACTGTAGAAACCACACTATACAGGATACACCAGGCACTGTGACTGAACTACAGAAGCCACAATCTACAGGATACGCCAGGCACTGTGACTGAAATGTAGAAACCACACTATACACGATACACCAGGCACTGTGACTGAACTGTAGAAACTCCACTATACAGGATACACCAGGCACTGTGACTGAACTACAGAAGCCACAATATACAGGATACACCAGGCACTGTGACTGAACTACAGAAGCCACAATATACAGGATACACCAGGCACTATGACTGAACTGTAGAAACCACACTATACAGGATACGCCAGGCACTGTGACTGAACTGTAGAAACTCCACTATACAGGATACACCAGGCACTATGACTGAACTACAGAAGCCACACTATATAGCATACACCAGGCACTGCGACTGAACTGTAGAAACCACTCTATACAGGATACACCAGGCACTATGACTGAACTGTAGAAACCACAATATACAGGATACACCAGGCACTGTGACTGAACTACAGAAGCCACAATATACAGGATACACCAGGCACTGTGACTGAACTACAGAAGCCACAATATACAGGATACGCCAGGCACTGTGACTGAACTACAGAAGCCACAATATACAGGATACACCAGGCACTGTGACTGAACTACAGAAGCCACAATATACAGGATACGCCAGGCACTGTGACTGAAATGTAGAAACCACACTATACACGATACACCAGGCACTGTGACTGAACTACAGAAGCCACAATATACAGGATACGCCAGGCACTGTGACTGAACTGTAGAAACCACACTATACAGGATACGCCAGGCACTGTGACTGAACTACAGAAGCCACAATATACAGGATACGCCAGGCACTGTGACTGAAATGTAGAAACCACACTATACAGGATACGCCAGGCACTGTGACTGAACTACAGAAGCCACAATATACAGGATACGCCAGGCACTGTGACTGAACTGTAGAAGCCACACTATACAGGATACGCCATGCACTGTGAATGAACTACAGAAGCCACAATATACAGGATACGCCAGGCACTGTGACTGAACTGTAGATACCACATTATACAGGATACGCCATGCACTGTGAATGAACTACAGAAGCCACAATATACAGGATACGCCAGGCACTGTGATTGAACTGTAGAAACCACACTATACAGGATACACCAGGCACTGTGACTGAACTGTAGAAACCACACTATACAGGATACACCAGGCACTGTGACTGAACTGTAGAAACCACACTATACAGGATACACCAGACACTGTGACTTAACTACAGAAGCCACAATATACAGGATACAGCTGTACTGCGGCTGCACCGTAGAAACCACACTATACAGGATACAGAAGGCACTGTGACTGAACTGTAGAAAATATATTACACAGGGGGCTTCGATGTTTAGCAGGCAGACTATGCAAAACACACCAGGCACTATGAGTGAACTACACCAGCCACGTTACACGAGACACACTAGACACTGCAATCGAAAGACAGAAGAGAAATCTAGCAGTCTAGTGACTGAACTGTAGAAACTCCACTATACAGGATACACCAGGCACTGTGACTGAACTACAGAAGCCACAATATACAGGATACACCAGGCACTGTGACTGAACTACAGAAGCCACAATATACAGGATACACCAGGCACTATGACTGAACTGTAGAAACCACACTATACAGGATACGCCAGGCACTGTGACTGAACTGTAGAAACTCCACTATACAGGATACACCAGGCACTATGACTGAACTACAGAAGCCACACTATATAGCATACACCAGGCACTGCGACTGAACTGTAGAAACCACTCTATACAGGATACACCAGGCACTATGACTGAACTGTAGAAACCACAATATACAGGATACACCAGGCACTGTGACTGAACTACAGAAGCCACAATATACAGGATACACCAGGCACTGTGACTGAACTACAGAAGCCACAATATACAGGATACGCCAGGCACTGTGACTGAACTACAGAAGCCACAATATACAGGATACACCAGGCACTGTGACTGAACTACAGAAGCCACAATATACAGGATACGCCAGGCACTGTGACTGAACTGTAGATACCACACTATACAGGATACGCCATGCACTGTGAATGAACTACAGAAGCCACAATATACAGGATACGCCAGGCACTGTGATTGAACTGTAGAAACCACACTATACAGGATACACCAGGCACTGTGACTGAACTGTAGAAACCACACTATACAGGATACACCAGGCACTGTGACTGAACTGTAGAAACCACACTATACAGGATACATCAGACACTGTGACTTAACTACAGAAGCCACAATATACAGGATACACCTGTACTGCGGCTGCACCGTAGAAACCACACTATACAGGATACAGAAGGCACTGTGACTGAACTGTAGAAAATATATTACACAGGGGGCTTCGACGTTTAGCAGGCAGACTATGCAAAACACACCAGGCACTATGAGTGAACTACACCAGCCACGTTACACGAGACACACTAGACACTGCAATCGAAAGACAGAAGAGAAATCTAGCAGCCTCACTATACAAGCGAGCCAGGCCTTGTGAACGAAGTACAGAGACTACACGATACAAGAGACACTCGGTACTGTGACCAAACTACAGGCGTTAACCAATACAAGGCACACGGGACATGGTGCCTGAGCCTCCCACGCTCACTGTGCAAACAAACTAGACACGGTGACCGAGCTGTGCCAGACACTATACATGACACTACTAGGCACCACGACCAGACCAGAGAAGGTGACCGAGCTGTGTCAGGCACACTGTGCAAGGCATGCTAGAAATGGTCACCGAAGTACAGCAGGGACACTATACAGGACATTAATAGGCACTGCGACCAGACTAGAGAAGGTGACCGAGCTGTGTCAGGCACTATACATGACATTACTAGGCACCACGACCAGACTAGAGAAGGTGACCGAGCTGTGTCAGGCACTATACATGACAATGCTAGGCACCACGACCAGACTAGAGAAGGTGACCGAGCTGTGTCAGGCACTATACATGACACTGCTAGGCACCACGACCAGACTAGAGAAGGTGACCGAGCTGTGTCAGGCACTATACATGACACTGCTAGGCACCACGACCAGACTAGAGAAGGTGACCGAGCTGTGTCAGGCACTATACATGACATTACTAGGCACCACACTAGGGCAGCCCACCGTACAACCCAGAGCAAACACTGGCTTGTGTGTACCAGGACTCTGTATAACACATAAGGGCACTGTGACTGAAGCACAGCAACCACACTATACAAGTCACTAATACACACCCACCACAGTACAGCTGTCACTCTGTGCGAGCACATTCGGCACTGACTGAACTGTAGCTGTGACTCTATACAAGACACACCTGATGTGGAAGTTGTGAAGCCACGTTGTGCACAACAGACCCCACACCATGACTGTGGCCGCCGCACCACAGCGGTTCTAGCACACTTCGTGACGGCAGCAGCCACATTGCAAAAGACACAGTGAACAGTGTCACCGACGTACAGTAGTAGCACTACACAAGACACACCAGACACCATCACCGAACTGTAGCAGTAGCATTATACAAGAAACTCAAAGCACTGTGACAGGAGTAAAACAGGTACATCCCATACCATGCACTGGACACGCTACTATAGAAGACCCCATAGAAGACCCCATACAGAACACATTCTATGCATTGGGACCGAACTCCATCCATCACACTATGCAAGACACACTGGGCCCTGTGACCAACCCACAGCAGCAAGAGTGTATGGGCAGGGAACCACAGCAACCACACGCCAGAAGAGACACCAGATGAAAAACAACAGAGGGCAACCACAGAATAAATGGTAGGCATTGAACCAGATACCTTAAACACTGTTCACAACATTTGATATATATTAAAGAGGACGTGTCATCTGTAGCCTGTGTGTAACCACAGCAGGGGGCCCTAGTTTGGCACAAAAGCTGGGTCAGGGGTCAGTCTTACATCTGCGGGGTGCTCTCTGCAGTCAGTGGCTTCCCAGTTGGACTTTAAATCAGCAGCGGGTGTACCACCTTTGGGAGCACCCTCGCCCCCCACTGCCCCCCCGCCGCTCTTTCCAGGACAAAACATCAGGATTTGAATTGAAAAAGTTAAATATTGATGCGGCCTGGTCGTCTGCTCTCTGAAGTAGCCAGATGGGGGAAATCAGCGCAGCCTATTTTTCGCCAGGTTGCAGGGGTGCTCAGTGCAACGATCGGGGGCGAATCTCTATCGGAGGACACATTTCTGTTACCCCAAGGATCTGGGGAAGGATGGGGTCTTACAAGTAGCCTTACCATGGAACAAGACGAAATATAGGTAGATTCCTGGTAGGTTTGCTGAAGCCAGTCGGAATCAAAGACCACCAACCATTTCCTGAGCAGCTCACCTCCATCTGTCAAACTTATAATTCCCAACCCTGGATAGACTCTATGGGGTATATTTACAAGCCCTAGCCCCACTTTGCTCCACCCTAGCATAATTTGTTTTGCGCTAAGGCGGAGTTAAGGAGTCCTTTTTCCCGCACCGGATTTACAAACTGGCGCAATGCTTGCATTGTGCTACTTAGTAACCCCTTGTCCCACATTATGCTTGCGCCAGGCATAATTTGTGCACGGGGGGGCATCCTGACGCAGAGAGGCCCTCAAAAATGGTGCTGTGAAATGTGCAAGATTTCACTGCGCTGTGTTTTCTGTCATTTTTAACGCCTGTTCAGAGCAGGCGTTAAAATGATGCACCCATTTTAATCAATGGACCTTTCTGTGCTTTTCTGCTCCAGTGCTATTGTCCTAACAACCGCCATGGTGCACCGTATTGTAAATAGGGCGCAATAATGGTGCCGTTAAGTGGGGCACGGGAGCCGCAAGAAAGGGGGCACATAGGGACCGATGCACCACTTTCTTGTAAATATGCCCCTCTGACAGCTATGAGAGACCGAAAATAGAAACCCTTGACTTCCCAAATAATGATGCTCCCAGGATTGGTGGAATGAAAATCCTGACACTGTTATTTGGAAATTATACCATTCTCATCTCTAAAACTCCCAGAGGCTTGCAAGCAATTTTGGACCGTTTTTCAGTATTTTGTGCTGATCGCAGTCTAGAGCTGAACGTAAGCAAGACCAAATACATAGTGTTCAAATCTTAAAAATCTGTACAACATAGTTGATGTGCATACATATCAAAACGTGAGCAAGTTTCAAACTTTGTGTACTTGGGGGTGACCCTTTCTACTAATCTCAGTTGGAAGGCCTAAATAGCTAGAAGTGCCTTGAAATTGCAGCAGGAGACAGAGACAATTTTAAAGCTGGTGAAGAAAATGAAGTCCACTGGTCTATTGCCAGTGTTAGAGTTATATAGGGTTAAGGCAAAAAGCTCAGCTATGCATGGAGCTGAGCCACAGGGCCATTTGGCCATAAATGAGCTTAAAGCGATTGAAAGTAAGGCCCATATTTATACTTTTTGACACAAATCAGCGCTAGCGCAGATTTGCGTCAAAAAGTTTACCGCCGGCTAACGCCATTCCAACGCACCAGCCGGGCTCCTTATTTATGTAATGACGTTAACCAGCGCTGCAGCCTGGTTAGCGTAAAAATAAAATGACAGTAACAGGGCAGTGGAGGCGAAGGGAAGACTGGGGGTTGTGCGCCAAAGAATGGTGCAAGTCAGGTTAGAGTCAAAAATATTGGCTCTAACCTGACTAGCATCATTTTTTGGTGCACAACCCCCATGGAAATGACTCCTGTCTTAGCAAAGACAGGAGTCATGCCCCCCTGCCCAATGGCCATGCCCAGAGGACTTCTGACCCCTGGGCATGGCCACTGGGCACAGTGGCATGTAGGGGTGCCCAAGTAAGGCCCCTCTATGCCACTTAATACAAAAAAAATATATATACTTACCTGCACTCACCATGGATGGGTCCCCCAATTCATGGGTGTCCTCCAGGGGTTGGCGAGGGTGGCAGGGGGTGTCCCTGGGTGCAGGGAAGGGCACCTGTGGACTGCTTCCATGGTCTCCCACCATGGAAATGAGCCCACAAGTCCCTTAACGCCTACCCTGACCCAGGCGTTAAAATATGGTGCAAATCCGGCTAGGCGCCTTGTTTTAAGGCCCGCCTCCTCCTGTGAGTCATTTTGACGCCAGAGGATAAATAAGGCGGACATGCCTTAGTGTAATTTTTTGCACAGGAACGCCTACCTTGCATGTCATTAGCGCAAGGTAGGTTTTCACGTACAAAAAAATTACTCAAACTCCACAACTTTGGCACTGGACGGGTCTAGTGCCAAAGTATAAATATGGAGTTCGGTTTGCGCCAAATTTGCACCAAAATAAATGACGCAAATCCGGCACAAACAGAGTATAAATATGGGCCTAAGTTTGTTAAGCACCTGACTAATCTCCCACTTAGCACTCCAACCTTACCCCTGCTGCTCGACCTGGGCCTGTACCCAGTTTCTCTAACAGTACAGATGAGACTGCTACTATTTCGGCATAGACCGATCACACCAGAGCTTGAATCTTATAGATAGCCCCTTAGAGAGGTTCTGAGTATTGTTGGCCATTGGCATGGGTTTTTTATATGATGAAAATGTTGAAATGACTTGCGCTTGAAGTTCTGTGGGATAGCCCAGAAGACTCCCACACAATCTCAAGGCAGTTAATTAAGGAGTGTTGCAGGGGCTTTCTGGGGGTGAAATAATTAAGAACTGCAAAGTGGGAAACCTATCTGACCAATTCTGTGACCACAAGATTGTACCAGCATTTGAGCCTGCTTTAAATGTTATCCAGGGTTCTATCGCGAGACAGCTCTATTTGAGTTCAGATATGGGACCCTTCCTAAGCACGAGTGTAGGTAGCTGGCTCTGTATATACTATATCAAAATGCGATATAGATTGCACAGAGTCCAGGGGTTCCCCAGAGGCTCACCAGAGGCAATAATAGATAATACTATTGCCCTATTTGGGGTAGTGTGGTCGAGCAGTTAGGCTTATCAGAGGGTAGTGTTAAGCATTTGTTGTACACACACACGCAAGAGAAGAAACACGCACTCAATGACTTAACTCCAGACCAATAGGATGTTATATAGAAAATATCTTTCTGTTACTTTATTACTAGAACCACAAGACTCAGTTCAGAAGTAAATACTGTTGCAGGGAAGTACTTAGCATAGACATCAATGTAACTTTGTTTCACTTTGGTCAAGTAAACAGTTTTTAAGAAAACAGAGAATATCTATTTTAAAAGTGGACACTACATTTTCCGAACAGTTCCTTGGGGAACAAAATAAATGACAGTTTTAGAGGTAAGTGCACGACTTACATTTCCAGTCTCCGGGTTGTAGGTAGTCCACCGTTGGGGGTTCAAGTTAACCCCAAACACCCACCACCAGCAACACGGGGCCGGCTGGGTGCAGAGGTCAAAGTTGAGCAATTTTAACGTGGGCTCCTATGGAGAAGGGGTACTCGGAATACGGTCTGCCAGCAGGTAAGTACCCGTGGCAGACCAGGGGGATTAGAAGAGCACTGGAGGGGCCCCAAGTAGGCATCAATCCCACACCCTCAGCGGCACTGGGGCGGCTGGGTGCAGGGTGCAAAGAGGGCGTCGGGTTTCCAATGAAACTCTATGAGGGGACCCCGGGGTTCACTCAGGCGCTGCAGGCGAGGTCCAGGGGGTGTCTCGGGCACACCGCTGGTTAGACAGGGAAGTGGGCTGCCTGATGATCGTTGCTGCACCGGGTGTCGATTTCTCCAAGGCCTGGGAGCTGCGGATGCAGTGGGTCCTTTGGCATCGGTTATCTTCGTCCAGGGAAGTTGCGGTCAGCGGGGTCATCGGGTTTCCCTCTGCAGGTGTCGTCGTGGAGGGGTGGAGAGGTCAACCCAGGGTGGGCACTTGGTCGCTGTCGCCTGGGGGTCCTCTCTGGTCGGTTGGGCCACCTGGACTCAGGTAGTGAGCGTCGGGTGCAGGGTGGTTAGGACTCACGCTTCTGGAGTGAGGTGGGAGTCCTTTAGAAGCAGTTTCCTCTTCTTTTCTTTTGGACAGATCCGCTGTCCACAGGAGTTTCTTGATCCTCTGTGATGCAGGCAGTCTTCTGGAGGTTTTTCAGAGCTAGCTGGACCTGTACGATGCGTTGCTTTTCTTTTGCAGGTTCTTTGAAGCAGGAGACGGGCCGGTAGGGCTGGGTACGGAGTCAGCTGTTGTCTCCTTCTCTTCTCTGCGGGATTTCAGCTCAACAGTCCTTCTTCTTTCTTGAGGTCATCAGGAATCTGACTGGCTTGATTCCTGGACCCCATTAGACTAATGTCCCTGAGGGTGGCTACACCCTCTTTGTGTCCAATCCCTTTGGGAAGGGGGGCACATTCCTATCCCTGTTGGTCCCTGTCCTCCAAACCAAGATGGAGGGTTATGCAGGGAGCGGGGTCACCTCAGCTCTGGGCACTGTAGGGGTGGTCCCAGCTGAAGTGGTACCTCCTCCTTGTTTTTCTAAAGTTTCCCACAGAACTGACAGACAAAAGTGGGGGCTTGTCCAGGGGGCGGGCATCTCCACCAGCTTGAGTGCCCTGGGGCACTGTAACACGAGGCCTGAGCCTTTGAGGCTCACCACCAGGTGTTACAGTTCCTGCAGGGGCGAGGTGTGAAGCACCTCCACCCAGAGCAGGCTCTGTTTCCAGCCTCAGAGGGCACAAAGGCCCTCATCCCATGAGGTCAGAAACTTGTCTCTCAGTGGCAGGCTGGCATAGACCAGTCAGTCCTACACTAGAGGATTGGGTAAAATACAGGGGGCACCTCTAAGATGCCCTCTGTGAGCATTTTTTAATAAATCCAACACTGGCGTCAGTGTGGGTTTATTATATTGAGAAGTGTGATACCAAACTTCCCAGTATTCAGTGTAGCCATTATGGAACTGTGGAGTTCGTTCTGATAAACTCCCAGACCATATACTTAATATGACCACACTGTACTTGCAATTTCTAAGAATGGACTTAGACACTGTAGGGCCATATTGCTCATGCAGCTATGCCCTCACCTGTGGTATAGTGCGCACTGCTTTAGGGCTTTAAGGCCTGCTAGAGGGATGACTCACCTATGCCACATGCAGTGTTTTGTGTGCATGGCACCCTGATGGGGATGCCAAGTCGACTTGGCCTTTTTCTCCCCACCAGCACACACAATCTGCAATGGCAGTGTGCACGTTTTAGGTGAGGGGTCCCTTAGGGTGGCACAACACATGCTGCAGCCCTTAAGGACCTTCCCTAGTCACAGGGCCCTTGGTATCACTGGTACCTTTTACAAGGGACTTATCTGTATGCCAAAGGTGTGCCAATTGTGGAAACAATGGTACATTTTTAGGGAAAGAACGCTGGTGCTGGGGCCTGATTAGCAGGATCCCAGCACACTCTCAGTCAAGTCAGCATCAGTATCAGGCAAAGGTGTGTGTGGGGGGGGGTAACTTCAACAAGGGCCATTTTGCTACAATGCATTTTTGGCTAGTTGGAGTGGTAATAGTGTCCTAAGTAGTGTTTGTCCTTTCTGTGAGGCCTATTGGAATCCAAGGAGGAAGTGGATTGTTCCAATGTGCAAGCTCCTTGGTGTAAGAACACTTGGGCTAGCCCTTTGGTTGCAAAAGGCTACATGTGAGGTGGTTGTTATTAGCATAGCAGCCTGAATAATCCGCAAAAAGAAGGAATCCAGAGATGCGCTTTAGCCACATTCAAAGTGTCTGTGATGCTTTAGAAGAGATAAGTAAGGGTGTTACTATTTTTTAGGTGTTCCTTGGTGAATACAGTGTTTTTAAGTCTTGCGAATTTGTGAATTGAGGGTCTTTATTTCATTCTAGGAATCATATTCTTCTGTTCTTCTGTCTTCTGCTCTTCCGGTCTTCTGTTCTTCTGTCTTCTGTTCTTCTGTCTTCTGTTCTCCTGTCTTCTGTTCTCCTGTCTTCGGCTCTTCTACATCCTCCGTCTTCTTCCCCCGAGCCTGCCCTCCTGCTCCTTCCTCATCCCCCTCCCTCACTCGCCTCCCCCTCTCTCACCCCTAGCTAACCCGTTCGCTATCTACCTCCCTCACTCCTCCTATCTTCCTATCTCTCTAGCTCCCTATCTCACTATCTAACTCCCCCACTCTCCACCTCCTCCTACCTACCTATCTGTCTATCTATCTATTTCCCTATCTATCGACTTCTCTATCTATTTTCTCTATCTATTTCTCTATCTCTCCCCCCCTCCCGCCACCCCCTCTACTACCTATCTCCCTATCCTCTCACTCTACCTCTCTCCCTCACCCACCTCTACAACCCCCCCTCCCCTATCTTCACAACCCTACTCCTATCTCTCTCCCTAATCTCCAAACCTCCTAACACTCACCCTCCTCCACCCTAAACCCCCTCCCCCAGCTCCTCTCACTCTACCTGTCCCCCCCCCTCCCTCGCGCTTTCCCGCCGCGACCTCCTGCACGCCCCCGCCCCCCAGCTCCCATTCGCCCCCAGCTGACCCCTCCCCCCCCCCTCCTACCTCTTATGGTGGCCGCTGCGCGACTGTGCAGCGGGCGCGCGCAGCGGGCACACCGCTGGCGTGCCGGAGGCGCGCCAGAGGCAAGCCCGTCTGCGCCCGTCCGCGTCTGGCCCGCGCCCAGCGCCACGACCCCTGGTCCCCAGCTCCCCCAAGCCCCGCTGATCCGCTACGACCCCACCACCCTCCACGCCCTCAACCCAGGGCGCTCCAAAACCTGCTTCCTAGCTCACCCCAAACGCACCCATGGACCCTTCGCCTGCAACTCCTGCAAACGCATCTTCCACCACGCAACTACCACGACCACAAGCCCACGCGCCATCAACCACCTCAAGTGCATCCTGGTCAACGCTCGTTCCGTCCACAAGCACGCCGTTGAACTTTGGGACCTCCTGGACTCCACAGCCCCGGACGTCGCCTTCATCACGGAGACATGGATGAACGCCTCCTCTGCTCCAGACATCGCTACCCGCCATCCCCGAAGGCTACAAGATCTCCAGAAAAGACCGCACCAACCAAGTAGGAGGAGGTGTCGCCATCATCTTCAAAGACTCCATCAGCGTCACCACCTCCACCGAAGACCCCCCCCTCGCCGCTGAACACCTGCATTTTCAGATTCGCACCGACCCAAGGACCACCCTCAGAGGATCCCTCGTCTACCGTCCTCCCGGACCTCGCGCCTCTTTCAGCGACGCCATCGCCGACTTCATCTCCCCGCACGCCCTCGCCTCACCGGACTACATCCTCCTAGGCGACCTCAACTTCCATCTGGAACAAAACAACGACCCCAACACCACCACCCTGCTCGACAACCTCGCCAACCTCGGCCTCAAACAACTGGTGAACACCGCCACCCACATCGCCGGACACACGCTCGACCCTATCTTCTCCGCCAGCAAACACGTCTTCTTCAGCCACACCTCTGCCCTGCACTGGACCGACCACAGCTGCGTCCACTTCACATTCCGACGCGAGACCTCCCACCTCCGCACTGAACCCATCCCTCGTCGACAGTGGAACAAGATCCCTGAAGAGCAACTCTTCTCCGCTCTCGCCGCCAACCAACCCACCCTCACCACCGACCCCAACGACGCAGCTCTCAACCTCACAAACTGGATCTCCAACTGCGCTGACAACCTTGCTCCCCTCAAACGCACGCATCGACAGACCAACACCAAAAAACCTCTCTGGTTCTCTGACACCCTCAAAGAATCAAAGAAAACTTGTCGTGCCCTTGAGAAGGCCTGGCGCAAGGACCACACCGCTGACAACATGACCGCCCTCAAGAACGCTACACGCGAACACCACCACCTGATCCGCACTGCCAAAAGGAACTTTTTCACCGACAGACTAGACAAAAACAGCCACAACAGCAGAGAACTCTTCAGCATCGTCAAAGAGTTCTCCAACCCCAGCGCCAGCGCCAACGCCGTCACGCCCTCACAGGATTTGTGCGAATCCCTCGCCACTTTCTTCCATCGCAAGATCAGCGACCTCCACGACAGCTTCGGACACCAGACCCAACCATACACCACTGAACCCGCTTCCCCGGACATCACCCTCAACAACTGGACCCACATCAACACGGAAGAAACCAAATCCATCATGAACTCTATCCACTCCGGCGCCCCTTCGGACCCCTGCCCGCACTTCATCTTTAACAAAGCCGACGACATCATCGCCCCGCACCTCCAGACCGTCATCAACTCTTCTTTTTCTTCTGCTACCTTCCCCGAATGCTGGAAGCACGCTGAAGTCAACGCCCTACTAAAGAAACCTACGGCTGACCCAAGCGACCTGAAAAACTTCCGCCCCATCTCTCTTCTACCTTTCCCAGCCAAGGTAATAGAAAAGACCGTCAACAAACAGCTGACCACCTTCCTGGAAGACAACAACCTGCTCGACCCTTCACAAACCGGATTCCGAACCAACCACAGCACGGAAACCGCCCTCATCTCAGTCACAGACGACATCAGAACCCTGATGGACAACGGTGAAACAGTCGCCCTCATTCTCCTCGACCTCTCGGCTGCCTTTGACACCGTCTGTCACCGCACCCTAATCACCCGCCTACGCTCCACCGGGATCCAAGGCCAGGCCCTGGACTGGATCGCCTCCTTCCTCGCTAACCGCTCCCAAAGAGTTTACCTCCCTCCGTTTCGCTCAGAACCCACCAAGATCATCTGCGGCGTACCTCAAGGCTCATCGCTCAGCCCGACACTCTTCAATGTCTACATGAGCCCCCTCGCCGACATCGTACGCAAGCACGACATCATCATCACCTCCTACGCCGACGACACCCAACTTGTACTCTCCCTCACCAAGGACCCCGCCAGCGCCAAGACCAACCTACAAGAGGGTATGAAGGACGTCGCAGATTGGATGAGGCTCAGCCGCCTAAAGCTGAACTCTGAAAAAACGGAAGTCCTCATCCTCGGCAACACCCCGTCCGCCTGGGACGACTCCTGGTGGCCCACGGCCCTCGGCACCGCACCGACCCCCGCAGACCACGCCCGCAACCTCGGCTTCATCTTGGACCCTCTTCTCACCATGACCAAGCAAGTCAACGCCGTGTCCTCCGCCTGCTTCCTCACTCTCCGCATGCTCCGCAAGATCTTCCGCTGGATCCCCGCCGACACCAGAAAAACCGTGACCCACGCCCTTGTCACGAGTCGCCTGGACTACGGCAACACCCTCTACGCCGGGACCACCGCCAAACTCCAAAACCGCCTGCAACGCATCCAAAACGCCTCGGCCCGCCTCATCCTCGACGTACCCCGCAACAGCCACATCTCCGCACACCTGAGACACCTGCATTGGCTCCCAGTCAGCAAAAGGATCACCTTCCGTCTTCTCACCCACGCACACAAAGCCCTCCACAACAAGGGACCGGAATACCTCAACAGACGCCTCAGCTTCTACGTCCCCACCCGCCCCCTCCGCTCCGCTGGCCTCGCACTTGCTGCCGTCCCTCGCACCCGCCGCTCCACGGCGGGTGGGAGATCTTTCTCCTTCCTGGCGGCCAAGACCTGGAACTCCCTCCCCACCAGCCTCAGGACCACCCAGGACCACTCCGCTTTCCGGAGACTCCTAAAGACTTGGCTGTTCGAGCAGCGATAACCCCCCCTTTCCCCCCTAGCGCCTTGAGACCCGCACGGGTGAGTAGCGCGCTTTACAAATGCTAATGATTTGATTTGATTTGATATTTTATTAGGGCAAAGGAACATATTCTTGTATTTTTTTACTATGGGTTGTGTAATATGCATTGTTTTAACCATATTTATTATTGTACATTGTATTTGTGCTTTTTTTTTTTTTTAACTGAAATAAAACTTACTACAATTAAATACGTTACAAAATAAATTATCAAATTATTCAAATAACTTAAAAAATTACAATTCTTTAAATTATTTTTTAAATAATTTAAAACTAAAATAATGTACATAATTATATTATTAAATTAACAAACTATTATGAGTTATAAAATAACCTTATAGCGTAAACACTAATAAAAATAGTTGAATAACAATATTACATACAACTATTTAAAACAATATAAATACCTGCAAAAACTATATTCTTACCTGTAATATTCTATCAAACAATATTCTTGACATCACAGTATTTTATACATTATATTTTTGTAAATCAATATTTTTAGAAAGGTATTAAGGTCACACACCCACATTGTGCAATTCAGCAACCAGACGAGCATCTCTTTCCCTCTTGGTTTACATCAAAAGTTAATGCTTTTTCTTTAATTATTGGTATGTAAGGTTAGAGCATGGATGGCAGACAGAAAACACATGAATGCGTAATTTGTTTTGGGCTCGAGGATCCAAGAGAACCACAAGGTGAATCATAGCTCGTCACCTGGCTAAAGCTTAGCTCGAGCCTTCAGTGGCTCACCGAAATCTATCACATAATAGCAATTAAAGGAATAAAGACATGGGTAGGACATGATTTGAACCATCAACAATTTGTTGAACCAGGAACTCCATCAATGCAGGACTCCTTGTTTCAAGCTCCATAACCAATCATTTGATTGAGTGTACTTTTAGACTGGTTGTTCCCTCCCAAATGGGTAAAATCAAATGATTGTTGGGTTACAGTCCTGTTCTCTAATCACATACTATCAGTGTTTAGTTTGATTTACGTTCTTCCTATTGCTGGACAAAAACGGAGCAGAGAAATATGTTCGAAAGGTGATTTTCCAGCAGCACACAATTTGTCACAACTGGAGAACGTGATTAATACAAACAAGCATGCCTTCTGGTTCCATATTTTTCACCTTACTCATACTCTGAACTGGGGCGTGAGTAGTTCCAATGGTGAGACTCAGAGACTACACTCATCCAATAAATGCCACTGTGTTGTCGTACTTGCCCAAACTTTAAATTCAGAGGTCAGAACTAGCATATTTTGGCAATGTGGTAAACCCAGGATAAACATCAAGTCTCCTAGTGCCATGGCTAAAATGTTCCCACTGTGCAATGCCTAGTGGTGGATGATGGGTGTTTGGTTTGGCCCGCCTCGGTGAATTGCACAACTTTTTAGGCCCACTTTTGTCAAATATTTTATAGCACTCACTACCTTAACTGAGCCTGTTCCGAAGCACTCCTAATGTTTATGGTGGGTACGAGATCACAGCCATAAAGAGATTGTGAGGCCTAAAATTACTTTTCATTCCAATTCAATAATCAAGTTACTTCGCACATACACTTGACTTGTCAAAGGTACCGATATGAAGCAAAGAGGCTTACTCCAGGGTGCAATACAGGGCTAGCAACTCAGATAAAGCATAACATAGTAATGTCAAAACTAAGGGCTTGATTATGAGTTGAGTGTTTCAACCACAACAACTTCAATACGATGGTGGTGAGGCTGCCATCAAGCTCATGTTTCCACTGGGCTGACCGGCAGAAACTGTCACATTACAACATTTCCGTTGGTCAGCCTGGTGCAAACAATGCAGCTGCATTTGCCTCAGGTCCCCTAGGGAGCTGAGGCCAATGCAATCACACACAGCACCCTCGCACATTCTGAGGGAGCTGACAGGGGGCCCCTAGCACTGCCTTTCCGCCAGCCTTTTCATGGCGGGAAAAGGCTGGCAGAAAGGGAAGTTGTGATCAGAACTCATAATTAGGCCCTAAGGGGGTCATTAGGAGTTTAGCAGATGGAAACTTCCGTTTGCCAAACACCCGACAAGGAGACCGCCATAATGCTGGCGGTCTCCCCATCAACTCCATTACAACTGGGCTGACTGGCAGAAATGCGTCAGCCCAGTGGGAAAGGTGCGGCAGCATTGGTCCCGGCTCATAATTGATTCGGCAGCAATGCAGCTTCACGCAGGGTGCCCCATCACCCTGGAAATTCACACTGTCTGCATAGACAGTGTGCATTTCAAGGGTGCTGGGCAGGGGGAACCCCTGCAATGCCCATGCCACTGGGCACTGGCATGGACAGTGCAGGGGAACCCCTGTGGCCCACCTGCACTTGTTCTCCACCAGTGTTTTCATGGAGGTGGAAAAGGCTGGTGGAGAACAACGTTGTAATCAGCATGGCAGTGCTGGCTTCAGCCCTGCCTTGGCTGATTACAACCACGACTGCCGTCATCCTGTTGTGAATCACTGATCCTGGTGGAGACAATGGTCTTTTTGCAGTCCAACCGCCAAACTGTTAATTTGATGGTCGGACCATCAAAGCCACGGTGATCCGGACCGCCACTGTGAGTCTGGCGGTATAGTGACAGCCAGACTTGTAATTAGGCCCTAAGTCTTTCATTTAGAGGGCAATATGGAATGAAACCTCAAAATAATCCTTCAACTCACAGTTCACGCCATGTACATGCTTTGCTCCCCCTACGCCCATCTGACACATTACCTCCCAACCCCCACCCTGTTGGTATCAATGTGGCCCTCTGTCACACCACAGATCATACATTTTGGCCCATGTGAAAATGTTTGTGAGTAGCCATGCTGTAGAGGCACACTATGCGAGCCACACTTCAAGAGCCTTGTGTTAGAATCATACTGTAGAACCCATGTTATGGAAGCCTCACAAAAGAAGCCACAACAGACAAAATATACTACAGAGAAAACACAATAGAAGTTACAAGACAGACCGCATATTGTAGATGCCATAAAATAGTGTTGTACTATAAAATCATATTTGCAAAACCATGCCAAAGAAGAGACAGCATAGAAAACACACCAGAGAACCTGCGCTATAGAAAAACACAGTAGAATGCACACTAAAGATGATGTAGTGCAAGCGTTGTACTTTAAAGGCACATTTTAGAAGACACAGTAGGGATGAAAACCTGTAGAGGGCACACAATAAAATGTAAGTGTAGGAGACAAACCACAGAAAGTATACTGTAGGAGTTACACCAACGTTGGCCTGAGTATGGATAACAGAGAATAGAAGGCAGGCTAAAGAAGGCAGTGTATAAAATCACATTTTGAAAGATAGAGTATAGAAACCATACTGCATAAAATGCACTATAAAGGTCAGAGAACAGGAGATACATTATGGAATTATGGAAGACACACTATAGAAACAGCAGGATATATGGCAGACTATTGAAAGTTCAGTATAGAAAGCACAGTATTTAAAATACAGTATTGAAATTATAGTATTAAAGGAATAGTCTTGCACACTATAAACACATTGTAATGTATAGAAGAGACCAGGCTAAAAAAGGCAATGGTTGGAAGGAACACTGTTGAGAAAGGAGTAAAGAAGCTACACCTCAGGACACATGCTGTAGACTACATATTGCAGAAAGTTCTCTGCAAGGAGGAGTTTGGAGGGAACACTAAAAATCACTCTATGGAAGGTGGAGAGGACAAAAGGCAGAGTATAGAAGGACCTGGACAATGGACAGCAGCACATAAAAGATAGTACCAAAGGCAAGCTACAGAATGCATACAATAGAATGTACATTATTCACTATAGAAGGTGTAGTGTTTATGCTGCATTGTAGGAGACCATCATTAGCATCTCACTACCAGACTCCACGCTACAGAAGGCACACTTGAAAAAGAAACATTAGATGATGTCACCCTATGAAAGATAATACAGAAGGCACATATAGGAAGCACAATATAGAAGGCACACTAAAGCGGCCACACTATAAGACACATTTAAGAAGACATTCTGTACTGTAGATGGTACACCATGGAAGGCACATTATAGAGTCCACACTACAGAAGGCCAGGTGTCAGAAGAGTGCATTACATGACACAATGCACATTATAGACGTCATACTGCTGATGGTATACTATATATATGGGAACACCTTAACATTACAGAAGTCACAATACTGACATCTCAGGACAAACATTTGATTGTGTAAAGCAAACTACCAAGTCACACTATAGACGTTACTCTGTAGAAGGTGAACTACAGACACCATGCTATACTATCTAGGGCATTCTACGGAAGTAACACTATGGGAGACTACACTAGTTGCTGCACCTGGATTCATTCCATACTCTAGTTTCTGGTCGCTTAGCACTGCCACTATCGATTCTGGGATGACCGCATTTAGTATTTCATGGGTACCACTATTGCTGCCAGATGATAACTAAATTTTTACATGGCTGTTAGCAAGATCACTTGCATAATCACTATACGGCTGCATCCATCGATCAATCAGGATTTATAAAGCATGGCTAATCACCCGGTAGGGTATACAGGCACTTGCAGGCCTTGGTGGCTCATTCAAACAGCCAGGTCTTGAGTGTCCTACATTACTCTGGATGCAAGGTGATGGTTTGGAGTTGCTTGGCGAGGCTGTTCCATGTCCCTGCTGTGATGTGGGAGGATTGTCCTCCTCTTCTGCTTTGTTGGATGCAAGGAGTGTGGGCAAGTGATAGGGAAGCAGAACATAGTTTCCTCTGTGGTTAGTGGACGTTCGGTGATGGTTAATGTGGGCAATTTCTTGGTTAGTTAGAGACTTGTGAGCATGGATTAGTAACTTAAATGGCATCTCTTCTGAACGGAGAGCCAGTGGAGTTGCCTAAAGTGCAGTGTTATGTGGCACTGCGCAATCACCTGAATGAAACAGCTGTGTGTTAAACAAGCATGAACAATGTTAACTCAAACTGCATGACTAATGTCTCTCATGTCGTAAGCATCCCACGGAGTGGCGTCATACCAATCCTCAAAGCAATTTAGCAACTTTTCAGGGCGAATAGCACTATGTAAATACCTAGTGGTGAGAGGCATCCCTGTTGTCTTGAGTTTGTAGCAGTCCTATGTCGATCTTGATCCTTTCAGGCTACCATAGCCAATCTATGAATTGGTTCTATTTTAGAATGTGGGAGAGATCAAATGTTACGTGTGTGCACTGTACTGGAGAGGACAAAGGGGCATAATGCAGGCCCCTGATGCCCATGTGGTGCAGGGGGGGCCCTAACCCTCCAAGGGGCCACCAACTATTAAAGGGGCGCTTTTTAGCCCAAAGTCAATGAATATCTGTGAGATATGGGAAACTCTGGGGATCAATATCACATTCTGTAGGGGAAGGCATCATTTTGCATTACACCACTGAGATGACATTGTTTGAAGTACAGGGGCCGAAATAAAGTCTACCTTGCAACTCAGTCCTTGTATGATGGATTAACAGAGTCCCACATAACTCCAACACACACAGCTTTAACCTCTATATATAATAAATTGCATAGTAAATGTGCACATTGCCAAATGCATAACACTACATGCAAATAGCATGACTAACTGTAGTGTTTTTGTATGACCACCCTAATAACATTAGGCTCCCAGGTAACACAGGGACAGGTGCATCAATCTATAGACTAGCATCACCAGAGGCATCAGATGTGAGAGAGGTTAGCATGCTATCTGTCCACAAAGCACTTCAGCTCTTCTTCGGGGGGGAAAGCGCTATATACATGCTCATACCATACTATAGCCCAGATCGAGCCATCTTACGGCCCTCCTCAGTGACGAGCCCTGACTCCTCCAGGAGGCTCGTGGTGTAGGTCCCCGCTGTCAGCAGAAGAGGGCGCTGATGGGAAGGGGCGGCGGCGGAAGTGGGAGGGGCGCGGAGAGGGTATCCTAGCATGCCACAGATTCATCATCCCGTCATAAAGTCTGTTCCCAAGGGGTCTGGGCCGCGGATAATGGATGAAACTGACAGAGCATCTTTCTGCTGAGTGAGCAGAGATGGGGCAGGCCCTGGAGGCTGCTGGTGAAGCTCAGCCTGGCCCAGCAGTCACTAAGGAGGAGCAGAAGCAGAGAGGTACCCAGGGCTCCTTCCTGGGAGGGAAAAGGCTGCACTGGACAAATCCAATAAGCTAAAGTGAAGCGCCTAGAGGCAACGGGGACTAGAGAGTGAATTTTAAGACTAGCATGAATATGGATATCGGTGTGATAGAGGGTAGAGGGGAATGTGCAGGTAACAGGGTCAGGTTCATCACTCCATAGACCGGCATTACTGGGATATCAAGTATGAGGGATAGGACTGCGCAGGTAACAGGAATCTACGGGCTGGCATAACCAGGGGCATCAGGGTGGAGGGAGTGTACAGTACAGGTGATGTATGAACAGGTGCATCAAACTATAGACCAACATTACCTGCGGCATAAGGTGTGAGAGAGGGGACTGTGCAGGTCAGGACAGATACATCAGTCTATAGACTGATATTGCTAGGGGCATAAGGTGTGAGAGAGGGACTGTGCGGGTACTAGGGAAGGACAGATGCATCAATCTATAGTCTGATATTACTAGGGGCACCAGATGTGAGAGAGGGGATTGCAGGTAACAGGAATCTACGGGCTGGTATAACCAGGGGCATCAGGTTTGAGGGAGTGTGCAGTACAGGTAATGTATGAACAGGTGCATCAAACTATAGAACAACATTACCTGGGACATAAGGTGTGAGAGAGGGCACTGTGCGGGTACTAGGGAAGGACAGGTGCATGAATCTATAGACTAGCATTACCTATGGCATAAGGTGTGCAGGTAACACAGGGACATATGCATCAATCTATGGATTGTCATTACCAGGAGCATCGGAGGGAGAGAGGGTACAGCACAGGAAACAAAGGAAGAGATGTATCGATCTGTAGACTAGCATTACCAGGGCCATCAGATGTGAGAGAGCACACAGCTCGGATAACACCGGAACATGTGCATGAATCCATAGACTAGCATTACCAGGGCCATCAGATGTGAGAGAGGGCACAGCCCAGGTAACGCAGGGACAGGTGCATGAATCCATAGACTAGCATTACCAGGGGCATCAGATGTGAGAGAGGACACAGCCCGGGTAAAACCGGAACATGTGCATGAATCCATAGACTAGCATTACCAGGGCCATCAGAAGTGACAGAGGGCACAGCTCAGGTAACGCAGGGACAGGTGCATGAATCCATAGACTAGCATTACCAGGGGCATCAGGTGTGAGAGAGGGCACAGCCCGGGTAACACAGGAACATGTGCATGAATCTATAGACTAGCATTACCGGGGCCATCAGATGTGAGAGAGGGCACAGCCCGGGTAACGCAGGAACAGGTGCATGAATCCATAGACTAGTATTACCGGGGGCATCAGATGTGAGAGAGGGCACAGCCCGGGTAACGCAGGGACAGGTGCATGAATCCATAGACTAGCATTACCGGGGGCATCAGATGTGAGAGAGGGCACAGCCCGGGTAACGCAGGGACAGGTGCATGAATCCATAGACTAGCATTACCGGGGGCATCAGGTGTGAGAGAGGGCACAGCCCGGGTAACGCAGGGGCAGGCGCATGAATCCATAGACTAGCATTACCGGGGGCATCAGGTGTGAGAGAGGGCACAGCCCGGGTAACGCAGGGGCAGGCGCATGAATCCATAGACTAGCATTACCGGGGGCATCAGGTGTGAGAGCGGGCACAGCCTGGGTAACGCAGGGGCAGGCGCATGAATCCATAGACTAGTATTACCGGGGGCATCAGGTGTGAGAGAGGGCACAGCCCGGGTTACGCAGGGACAGGCGCATGAATCCATAGACTAGTATTACCGGGGGCATCAGATGTGAGAGAGGGCACAGCCCGGGTAACGCAGGGACAGGCGCATGAATCCATAGACTATCATTACCGGGGGCATCAGGTGTGAGAGAGGGCACAGCCCGGGTAACGCAGGGACAGGTGCATGAATCCATAGACTAGTATTACCGGGGGCATCAGATGTGAGAGAGGGCACAGCCCGGGTAACACAGGGACAAGTGCAGCAAACTATGGACTGACAATAACTGTGCAGTTGACAAGTGCAGGTGCTTCATCTGTATACTAGAGGCGTCAGGTGTGAGAGTGGGACCGCTGTGGGTAACACAGGGACAGCTGCATCAGTCTACAGACTGACACTACCAGAGACGTCGTGACTGAGGGTTCTGTGTAGGTTTCAGGAACATTTATAGATCCATCTTACTGGAACATCAGTTGTAAGGGACACTAGGACAAGTGCATCAGTATATGCATTTACATTAACTGGGTCATCCGGTGTGAGAGAGAATACTCGGCAGGTGACAAAGACAGGTACATCGGTCTATAGACTGACGGTACAAGGGACAGGATGAGTGAGAAAGGGCACTGCGTCCATATAAAGAAGAACATTATCAGGGACATCAGATGGGAGCCAGGGGACTCTACAGGTAACAGTGACAGGTGCCTCAAGCTACAGACTTATATCACCGGGGACATCAAATGTGAAAAGGGGGATGTGCAGGTAAGAAGGACAGGTACATCACTCTGTGGACTGAGGTTCAAGTGATGAGGAGAATGAATGCTTTTATGGACAACATCTAATGTTGATTTGTAATCGGAAGAAGATGGAAATACCTCCATATTTCTAATGCTATTTTTCCTAATCAGGTGGTTCCCTAGCTGGAGAGATCTTTTTTGTTTTTTGGGTCTGACTTAGTGACAGCTTAGTCAGTGATGGCTCCTCCGTTTTGGCCGAGGAGCATCGCCTCCCCGCCAGCAGATGCCACTGCAAATCCTTTAACAAAGAAAGGATAAAAAACTAAGGCCCTCATTACAACCCTGGCGGTCTGTGATAAAGCGGCGGTAATACTGCCAACAGGCCGGCAGTAACCAAAATGGAATTATGACCACGGTGGAAACCGCTCAGACAGGCAGCCACTTTAACACACCGACTGCCACGGCGGAATCAACAAGCACCACGGCGGTAACCGCCAACAGCCAGGCGGAAGACAATGTTCCACCCACACTATTACGACCGGCCCATCCGCCACCTCTTCCGGGGCGGTACCAACGACATCAAAATCATGGCGGAAACAGAGTTTAGAAGTCAAAGGACTCACCTGTGGAGACTCAGGGAACATCCACGACGCCATGGAGCCCGAGCTGCACATATTTCCGATGCTCGTCTACCTTCTGATGCTTTATGAACAGCAACGCCCGCGAAGACGACCAAGGTGAGTACTGCCGCCTAGCACACAAGGGAGGGGGGAGGAAAAAGAGAGTGACATACACACGCAACATGCTATACCCCCACCCCCAACACCATACACACACCCAGAAGCAGCAACATAACATACCTACCCCGTACCCCTCAGGAATAATGCAAGGATAAAATGATTTGAAGAAAGTGAGTGTAATACGATAAAATAACATGAATAAGTGTATCAAAATACAAACGTATATACATATTTACAAATGGAGGGACACTGCCCAGTCCTCAATGTCTGTGGGCCACAGGGCCACAAAACATAGGCCAAGGCCCCACATCACTCCTGCAACAACACAGAAAGAACACTGCAGGGGCATCAGGTCGAAAATACACAGGCACCTCAGGGGGACAGGGAATGGGGGGCACCTCAGCCGGAAGACGGTACAACACCACTGGTCCTAGAGGGGGCTACATGCCCTCTGCGCTGTCCTGGGGAGTGCAGGGCCACAGTCTCTCAAGTGGGTGGTTTGCCCACTGCATGGTCCTGGGGAGTGCAAGGCCACAGTCTCTCAAGTGGGTGGTTTGCACACCGTTTGATCCTGGGGAGTGCAAGGCCCCAGTCTCTCTAGTGGATGGCTTATTTCAATGGTTCTGGAGGGGGCATTGTGCCCAGTGTGCTTCATCCTGGGAAGGATGGGGTGAGTGGATGGCTTCCTCCACTGGTTCTGGAGGGGGCATTGTACCCAGTGTGCTTCATCCTGGGAAGGATGGGGTGAGTGGATGGCTTCTTCCACTGATTCTGGAGGGGGCATTGTGCCCAGTGTGCTTCATCCTGGGAAGGATGGGGTGAGTGGATGGCTTCTTCCACTGGTACTGGAGGGGGCATTGTGCCCTGTGATGAAGATCTTGAGAAGTGCAAGGTCACAGTCTCTCACCTGGGTGTCAGACCCACAGGATTTGCAGGGTCAAGGATGCACAACAGCCCATGGATGCAGGACTACACACTATCCGCCGGCGGTGATGGCTGCTCAGTAGTGGCAGTGGCGGCGCTGGTGTCACGGCTGGCAATGGTGGGGGGAGGCTCCAGCTGATCCCCTGCAGCCTCAGACGTCTGCCCACTGGGGCTGCTGCTGCTGGCAGTGATGCTGGTGGCGGTGCTGGCGGTGGTGCTGGTGGATGTGCTGGCAGTGGTGGGGGGAGGCTCCAGTCCATCCCCTACAGCCTCGGACTGCTTCCCACTGGGGCTGCTGCTGCTGGCAGTGGTGCTGGTGGCGGTGCTGGCAGAGGTGGGGGGAGGCTCTAGCCCTTCCCTTGCAGCCTCGGACGGCTGAACCACCATGGTTGGTGGTGGGGGTTCCGAATGAGTCACATCACCAGGCCTCCTTTTCTTCCTGTCTGCTGGTGCAGGCCCCTTGCCCTTCCTGTCAGCAGCCGGGGATTGCTCCTTGCCCTTCCCCTGTCACAGCTTGTGGTGCCCCCTTGCCCTTCCTAGACGCTGCTGGTGGTGCCTCCTTTGCCCTTCCCTGTCGCAGCTGGTGGTGCCTCCTTGCCCTTCCTAGACGCTGCTAGTGCAGGCACCCTTTCAGTTTTGCTGACTGGTGCCTAGGATCCTCTCCCACCAGCTGTAGCTGTCGACACTACTGTGGCCGTGGACTGGGTGGCTGAGGTGCTTGCCTGGGTTCTGACCACCCTGGCCCGATGTGAAGGGGGTGGGGAAGTGATAGGGAAGAGGTCAACGGTTGAGAGGAAAAGCTTCTTAGGGACATTGGGGCGGGAAGAGGGTGAAGGTTTGGGAGTGGAGGAAGAGGAAGTGGTTGTAGGAGGTGTCTGTCTGCTGATTTTGAGTGCAGGTGCATGGGCTGGATGCTGTTGTGAGGTGGATGGCTGTTGGGTGTCTGAGTGCTTGCGTTTGTGTACTTTGGGAGGAGGGGGCACAGACACAGTGGGAGAGGACACAGGGGGCGTGTGCATGGATGTGGGGGTGGTGACTGCCAGTGAGGGGCGTGTAGTGATAGGCGTGATGGTGGGAGTGGATGAGGATGTAGTGCATGCAGGTGTGAGTGTAGACGCAGCTGGGAGGGAAGTGGACGAGGAGGAGGAGGGGGACACAGTGGAGGCAGTGGGTGTTGGTATGTCTGCATCTGGATGGTGTTTGTGTGAGTGCCTGTGGGATGATGTGTGGTGCTTGTGTTTGCCTGAACCAATCCTGTGGGTTGTCTTGTGTGCATGCTGGTCTGCCTGTGTGCTTGGGATAGGTTGGGGTTTAGGGTAATGGGATTGGGTAGAGGAAGTTGGAGGGGGGAGGCTAGAAACAGGGACAATGGCTGACATCAGGAAGAAGGCCAGAGCCTGGATTGATCTCTGTTGGGCCACCATGCCAGAGTGAATGCCCTCCAGGAATGCATGTGTTTGTTGCAAATGGGCTGCTAGCCCCTGAATGGCATTCACAATGGTTGACTGCCCAACAGAGATGGATCACAGGAGGTCAATAGCCTCCTCACTCAGGGCAGCAGGGCTAACTGGAGCAGGGCCTGAGGTGCCTGGGGCGAAAGAGATGCGCACCCTCCTGGGTGAGCAGGCACGGAAACACGCTGAGGGGCTGCTGGGAGGGCAGTGCTGGTAAGGGGGTGGCGGCTGTACCTGTAGTTGGGGTGGGCACGGAGGTGTTTGCCACCACCAGGGAGCTTCCATCAGAAGAGGTATCACTGTCAGAACTGTCTCCTCCTGTCTCTGGCGTGGTGCTCCCCTCGCCCTCCGTCCCACTGGTGCCCTCACCATCGGTAGATTTGGCCTCCTGGGCCCTGTGGGATGCAGCTCTCCCCGTCGCCAGTACCTCTGCTCCTCCGCCAGATGATGCTAATGCACATAAGGACAGGGTGACAAAACAAAAAGGGGGGAGAGACAAAGGATACCCTTGGTCAATGGTGGCAACAACACCACCGTTGGCATACATAACACACACACACACACAGGGAACAGCCCTACGCACTAGGCAATCCACTAACAAGCATAATGCTAGTCACCAGCCCATGGACAGGGATACCTAACACCAGTTGCAGCATACCTGAGACCCACAGAGCCCTGCCCAGTAGTGGATACCTACTGCCTTGGTTGGAGGAGGTTTACAACAGACCCTGCCCAACATGGGACCTACGCTGCAATGTCTGGCCTGGCCTAGGGGCACCCACCGGCCCACATCCCCCACCCAGATGCCACCCCACCACGTGCAAGTTGTATATTGGGGCACTGTACTCACTCCCTTGTGGCTGCTGTGATGCCCCCAAGCACCCATCCAGCTCAGGATAGGCCACCGCCATCCGGGCCATCAGGGGGGTCAGGGTTCAACTGGCATCCCTTCCTCGTTGGAAGGCCATTCCCAGCTGGGCCTCCGCCGTCTTCCATGCCCAGGATCTCAGGTCCTCCCACCGTTTCCGACAGTGGGTGCCCGCCTGCCATAGAATCCCAGGGTCCGCACGTCCTTGGCGATGGCACACCATATACCCTTTTTTTGATGGGCGCTGACCTGCAGAGAAATACACATAGGAAAAGGTATCAGTCAGACCATCCTACCTGTTACACTCATGGCCCACCATAGCCCTCAAATCGCCTTACGCACAGACATTGCCCACCACACATGCAGCACGCTGTCCAGGGCCATTCCACCAACCCCGCCCTACATGAGGCCCTCACACACAGCACTCCATGCATCCATGCCCCATGCATCGTGCTCACAGTGTACTCACCTCTTGGTCTGGAGGCCCATACAGCATTCGGTACTGGAGTAGCACCCCATCCACCAGTTTATCCAACTCCGCAGCAGTGAAGGCAGGGGCCCTTTCCCCAGTGACACGAGCCATGGTTACAGTCACAACATGCAATGCAGTGTAGTGTTTGTAAATATGGAATACTGACCAGCTGCTCACCGTTTTGCCCCCTAGATTGCAACCGCTGCGGATCAATAGGAGATAGAGACATCCCCCCGTGTACAGGCTCCTGGTGGACTTGGCAACAATGGCGGACAGGCATATTATCCTCATCTATAGACTGGACAGGGCCACAATCACAGAGCTGTGTGCCCAATTGGAGCCTGACCTAATCTCTGCTATCCGTCAGCCCACCGGGATCCACCTCTTCTGCAAGTCCTATCTGTGCTCCATTTCCTGCCAACTGGCTCCTTCTAATTGACAGTGGGCTTGACAGCAGGAATGTCTCAGCCAATGTTCCCAATAGTGCTGAGCAGAGTGTTTTCTTCCCTTATTAAACACATGCGCAGCTACATCGTTTTCCCCCAGGTGGAGGATTTGGCCACAGTGAAAGCTGATTTCTATGCATTGGGACATATCCCTAACATTTTTGAGCCTATTGATGGTACACATATTACATTTCTCCCTCCTCCCCCAGAGAAATGAACAGGTGTTCAGAAATCGAAAGAGCTTTCACTCCATGAATGTGCAGATAGTGTGCCTGGTGGACCAGTACATCTCCCATGTCAATGCAAAGTATCCTGGGTCTGTGCATGATGCCTTTATCCTGAGGAATAGCAGCATACCATAAGTGATGGCTCAACTCCAGAGGAACTGGGTGTGGCTAATAGGTGAGCCCTGGTTCCCACCCAGTTGGTGTTGGTGTATGGGTATGGTGTGGGCCCTAAGGGTTAGTGTGTGGCTAACAGTTGTCCCTCGATATTTTCAGGTGACTCTGGTTACCCCAACCTCTCATGTCCACTGACCCCTTGTGAGGAATCCCGGGACAAGTGCAGAGGAAAGTTACAATGAGGCACATGGGCAAACAAGAAGAATCATAGAGAGGACATTCGGCCTCCTGAAGGCCATTTTTCATTGCCTCCATCTAACAGGTGGATCCCTGTACTACTCACCCAAGAAATTCTGCCAGATCATCGTGGCATGCTGTAAGTTGCACAACCTTGCCTTACGTCACCAGGTGCCTTTTCTGCAGGAGGATGAGGCTGGGGATGGTCGTGTCGCAGCAGTGGACCCTGTGGACAGTGAAGATGAGGAGGCAGAGGATGAGGATGAGGACAACAGCAGTGCAATAATACAACAATACTTCCAATGACACACAGGTAAGACACTGTAACTTCACCTTTCATTGACAGTTTTGTGTTTGGCATTGTCACTGGCAGGCTGATTTTCCAACTTCTATGGCCACTTACTGTACCCTTTGGCATCTCTATTTTCAGATATTTGTTACCCACTATCGCTCCTGGTGCGTTGACTGCCTGTGACATTCCTATGTATACATTACTGTACAGTTATGCAGTGTTTAAAGTTTGTTAAACGAATACATAGTTCAATCATTTGACAGACTCCATATTTGTATTTATTCAAATGGTGTTTATTTAAGTGCCAATAAGTAGAGGGGGGTGTGCAATGGGCTGGGGTGATGGTGGAGGAATGTCCAGGATAGAGTCCAGTCTATGTGGATCACGGGTGCATTGTCCAAGGGGGTATAGGAAGTGGAGCAATGGCAGTTCAAGGTCGACAGGGTGACTGAGTGGGACACAAGGGTGACAATCAGCAGAGTCTTATTTGCTGGCGGGGTCTGAGCAGTAGACTCTGGCTTCTGCCTGGATCACAGGGACCGTTTGCGGGGTGGCTCTCCTTCTGCAAGGGCAGTGGTGCTGGTGGCCTGTTGGTCCTGTGGCGGGGCCTCATGTCCACTACAGCAGCGGAGGTGGAAGGCTGTTCAGTGGTTTGGCTAGTGTCAGGGGCCCGCTGGTGTGCTACTGCCTCCCTCATGGTGTTGGCCATGTCTGCCAACACCCCTGCAATGGTGACCAGGGTGGTGTTTATGTCCTTCGAGTCCTCCCTGATCCCCATGTACTGTCCCTCCTGTAGTCGCTGGGTCTCCTGCAACTTGTCCAGCATCTGGCCCATCGTCTCCTGGGAATGGTGGTATGCTCCTAGGATCTTTGTGACTGCCTCCTAGAGAGACGGTTCCCTGGGCCTGTCTTCCCCCTGTCGCACAGCAGTCCTCCCAGCTTCCCTGTTGTCCTATGCCTCCGTCCCCTGAACCGTGTGCCCACTACCATTGACCCCAGGTCCCTGACGTCCTGTGCTTGTGGGGTTGCCTGGGATCCCTGTAGTGGTGGACACACTGCTGATTGACGTGTCCTGGGGACAGAGGTATGGGCCCGCTGGGTGGGTGCTGTGCTGGCATTTCCTGAGGGGAGAGGCTCTGTGGTGGTATGGGACTGTGCCTGGGTAACCGACTGTCCGGAGGTCCCTGATGGGCCAGGTGTGTCATCCAGTTCCAGGCGTCCAGAGCTGCTGTCATCACTGTGGGCCTGTTCTGGGGGGGGGGGGACTGGATGTTGCTGGCACCTCCTCTCCGGTGACGTTGAGTGGGGGACCTGTGGAGATGTAAATGCAGTGTTATTGTTTCTGCGTGTGACATCTTGGGCATGGGTGTGTTGCCCTCTATGGTTGTTATTGCCCTGGCAGCTTTGCCTTGTGTGAGTAGTTATTTGGTGGGCTAGGTGATTCTCTCTAGTGTGCATGCTTTAGTGATGGCTGTCCATGCAGGTCTGTGATGGGGTTCCGTGCATTGGTGTTACATGCAGAGCTTGGTACTGGGAGGGGTGGGGTGTGAGATGGTGGAGAGATGGGAGTGAGGGTGGGGGTAGGTGATGACATGCAGGTAGGGGGGGTGATAGTAATAGAGATTTGACTTACCAGAGTCCAGTCCTCCTCCTACTCCTGCCAGGCCCTCAGGATGCATGATTGCCAAGACTTGCTCCTCTCATGTTGTTACTTGTGGGGAAGGAGGTGGGGGTCCACCGCCAGTCCTCTGTACAGCAATTTGGTGTCTTGCTGCTGTGGAACACACCTTCCCCCGTAGGTTTTTCCACCTCTTCCTGATGTCATCCCTTGTTCTGGGGTGCTGTCCCACGGCGTTGACCCTGTGCATGATTCTCCGCCATAGCGCCATCTTCCTAGTGTCGCGTTGGCTCTCATTATCCTAAATGAGACTACTGGATTTCTAGGTAGCAGGATCGTTCACGGTGTGGGGGACTGAGTCTGACCCACTTGTAAGGACCTCTGTCACCCTAAATCCGGTTTTGCTCCGGCTAACTAGCAGTGCCTCATCTCTCCCAAGGGGAAGGGATGATTGGGCAGCCGAGCGCATGACATCTTTGGAACTTCTCAGGGAAGTCGTGGTCACTCAGATCCAAACCAGCTCTCTCACTTACAGTATGATCTCATATACAAATGACAAAGGCAGTTTAAGTTTTATATATTGTTTTAATAAAACGACTGCATTTTAGATATTAAGGCATGAGCCGCAATAACCAGAACCATACAACACAGTAGGATTGAAATAGTCACGAGGAGAGTGAAACATAAGAATAACGCTATCATGGTGTTAACAATTTCTACTCTCTCTCAGCTAGTTCTATTTCGAGCACAGCATGTTAAGCTTCTAACTTGCCTTTCAGATTCCCTGGGAAGCCATCAACCCTCATACCTGAGCAAAGGACTGTGATCTGGTTCAGCATCTGCAACGAGGCAGTCAGCGTCTAGTTGTGGTTCCCTGGTCGGAATCTCCCTCTTGCGTGTGTTGGGACAAGGAAGTGTTTTTATAACTAACATGTCAGTGTGATCACAAAATGTCCCTACTCAAGAATGCCAAAGACTAAACTCCTACCACGTCTATCGGCAATGTACCAGACTGTATCCTTGACTGAAGCACAGAGTGAACAAGAATGTGTTATTGAGAACTCCAGTGCTGAAGTAGGCTGAACAGTGTGATATAAAAAATAAAACAAGACCATAGAAATGGTTATTTGAAAAATAACAGTACGAAGCGGAATAAAAAGCATTTAGAGCAAAGTGCACAGAGGCTCTAAACTGCGAGCAAAGGAATAAAATACATCCAGGGCAAAGTGCACAAAGGCCTAAAGCCTAAAGCTAACGCGCAAAGGATACATAAAACTGACCACACTACACTAGCAATGGATGTCTGCTGCACCTGTGATCCGAATACCTGTGGCTCTACCCGGATGATCTCCTCCACCATGACCCTTAGCTCCTCCTCTGAGAACCTGGGGTGTTGTTGTGGTTCCATGGGTGTAGTATGAGTGGTGTGGGTGAGGGTGTGTGGGGTGATGTGGTGGGGTGTGTGATGTGAGGTGCGTGGATAGTGTGTAGGTGATGGTGGTGTGTGGCTGTGGTCTTGCCTGTGGTCTTGCTATCTCTCTTGTGGCAATTGTTTTTAGTCGTAAAGGGTTGTGGGTAATGTAGGTTTGTGTTTTATAGTGGTGTGGGTGTGTGGGTGTGGTGCGTGTATGGGTGTCAGGTGTGTGTTATTCAAATTGTCCAATGTAGTGTTGTTTTGTTAGTGTGTGTGTATTTTGAGCGCAGCGGTATGTAGCACCAATGGCTTACCATCATTGAATGTCCGCTGCATTGATTCGTGGGTCATAATGCTATTGGCGTAGTTCTGTTGGCGTAACGGTGTGGGTTGTGCTACCGCCAGTTTATCACTGACCTTTGGGCTGGCGGACTTGTGTGTGTGGCTGTATAGTGACAGATTGCTATGTGTATGTCATAATATGGGTAGCAGTAATCCGCTGCGGCAGCGGTATGTTGGCGGCAGTCAGCATGGCGGTAAGTGGTACTTACCACCAATGTCATAATGAGGGCCTAAGTCTATTATCCTTTCATTATTAAAGGGGCGGGACATTGGTGGTGACAAGCAGTGAGGGCAGTGCACTGTGCACTCCCCTCAGTGCACATGTGTGTTTGGCCGGCCATCTCAGGCCAGCCAAACACACATGCGCACTGTGGTCTCTCCAGCCCAGCACTGGGTTGCCGGGCTGGAGAGAGCAGGCACAGGCTCCGAGTCTGCCTGGGAGCGCCCTGATTGGGTGCTCCCAGCAAATCCTGACACTGATCTGAGCAGCGTCAGGATTGGCCGCAGGGCAGGCTGGGAGACTGTGTCTGCCTGCTGCTGAGGAGACAGAGGAGCGGCTTATCAATTTTCCCAAATTCCCAACCCACCCCGTGCCGCCCCACCCCCGGTAACCATGCGAGCCGCGAGTGAGCTGAGTTAAATTCCTGGTTTCATGTTTTCCAAAAGCATGCATGTACATATGCTTTGGGGCAGCCCTTTTCAGCTTTGATTTGTTCAAGTGTCATTCACCTCTTGCTTCTGCCCACAGAACTGCATGCGTCTTAGGGCAATGGATAAGCTCAGAGAATCCACTGGATGTCTTGCACTGTGAGTTTTGGAATTTCGCTTGATCACACGCTCACGGGCTGTACGAAGGCTGGTCTACCTGTGCTACTGTGCACTTCCTTTATTTTCACATTTTTAAAATATTTTTGCCGGTTTTCTTTGGCAAACTGCATATGTTTGCAACATTAAATAATAAAACAAATAAATTATTACTCTTTTTAAGGCTCGATCTGTTGGCTTTGCTAATGCATGTTCTGAACTGATGATGGTCTGCTCTCCGTTCTCTGCCTCCTCCCACAGGCAGACTCTTAATAAATGTAAATTGCAGGATAATAAAAGAGACCCGTGGAAGATAGACGGAGTGTGTCCTCTGGGAAGTCAATAAAGCAAACAGACTCCTACTGTCACGCCCTGACAGCCTCTGTTCATTTGTATCGTCCCCACTCAACCCTGTCAATCAATCACAGGATAATGTAGGCTGGGAAGGAGAGTCCAAGAGAAGAGACTGAATGAAACCACCGCGCGCCCGTACAGAGGATGGCCCCTCCCTCCCGTGGTGAGTTAAACTGTAATTATAACAAGAGGGAGAGGAGGGAACTGGGGACTTCCTCTCCGCGGCAGGTGTGGGCAGTCCCAGGTGTTTATGTGTTTACAGTTGTCCTTGTGTACTGTGGTGTGCCAGCATCAAGAGCGGTACATGATGCGGATTTTATAGTGGGTGGCGCTTGGCGACGGAGGGCGGGGCTATGATACAGCATCAAGGGCGTGGGCTTCTCACGCGCCGGGGACAGGTGTTACTGCACATGTCACAATTAACCAGGATGCTCGGAATGAGGGCTTTCAAGGGAGAGTTGGATAGTGAGAGGCGAGCCAGAACTGTGAGGGGGAAAGGGCGTGGGTTGGGAAAAGTGTGTGTTTTACCACCAGTTAGTTCCTGAACTGGAAAAACTTTACTCCGGCAACCTCTAAATTTGGGGGGTCAAGGTTTGACAGCAAAAAGAGGGTGGACGCACGAGGGGCGGAGTCATGTAAAGCCGTCTGTCAGTCGACTTATATAGTTATTTTAAAAAACTGTACCAGAAAGAAATAGGTAACGAGGAGAAACGTGAGAGTAAATCTGTTCTGGCTTAATTAGTTGCAGTGACTGCATTTTAAAACATCTAATCTGGTTAAAGCACTTGTTGCAGAGAGCTTTGTATGCCCAATAAATCTGAGGGAACAATAACACTGGTATGGTACCTCTGGTAGTTAATGCGCTAGCTGGAGAGAGCTGTGCTTTTCCCAGTCACAGTTTTGACTTTTAAAGCAGTATAGAGTGTTAATGTGTCTCGTGCAAAGCACATCGTGTAATATGCAGATGACCGATTTGCATTTTATGTGGATAAGTAAATCGTTTACTGCTTTGGCAGTTCATAAATTGCGGTCCTTCTAATATAGCACAGTGAGCTATGAACCGGCATCAAGGTCCTGCATGTAGAATGCAAGGGGTAGGTTTAGAGCCTTATTGTGTTTTCTCAATCCTTTGTTATCAGAAGGCTGCTAACAAGAGGTTGTTTGTAGAGTAATAAAGTCCTGTCAGTACAGACAAACCCAAGCTCTGCCTTACCTTTTAAATCCCGAGTTTATGTTTGTCCTGTCCGTGCACACTTACATACAATCCCTAGCAGTAAAGACCATGGGCGACTCATGCACCTTGAACCCCTTGTGTCTTATGTCACATCCTGTACACTGATTTACACACTTGTATGATTTATGGTCAATCTATACTGTGTGAGCGTGATGTAAAATGCTCGGGGATGAGTTGTAACAAAATTAAATAAATGTAAGTGCCATTTAAGTTTTCTTTTGTTTACTCATACACACAGATACATCTGACATTCTTACAGGTTAAGTATTTCTCTTACGTCAGGAGTTGAACAAAGTAAAAAATCTACTTCCAAGTCATAGTTTCTTTTAAGTTCCCAGCCAGGTACATATTCAAAGCAAAAGATGGCCTATTGCCCTTTAAATTAGGCCTTTGTTTTGGGCCCTGCTGGAATCTAACATAAGAAAGCCCACTCGCTGTCTGTATGTTGTTGCTCAGAACAGAAAGCAGACAACATACTGGCGCTGCTGAACCGTGTCTTTGGGACAAATTGAGAATATTTCACTAGGCCAGCTGGATCCCTGATCTGGCTCAATAAGAGCTGCCAGGTCTGCGATCCGACTGGTTCCCTGTTCATTTCAGCATTGATTACTACCACGTGTTTGAGGGGGTTTTGTTCAGGTAACACAGATAGGTACATCATCCTATACACCAACATCACACGGATATCAAACATCAAACTAAGCATGCAAAGGCTTAGAGAAGGGGCGCTGGATAGTCAAAGGAGTGCCAGACCTGCGTGTGGGAGAAGGGGTGGGTTGGGAAAGGGTGGAAGTTGGAATTCTGTAAGAGTGATCCTAGTTGGTTACATTATGATAAGATGTTGCTTGACGAGAAGGGTTTTCAACTCATTTCTAATGGATGAATGGAGCATGAAGGATCTGGGCTGAAATGGAGCTCCAGATCCTAGGAGGAGAGCAGGAGCATGCCTGTCCTCTGGTCATCTACTTCCATTCTGGTGATGCTACAGCTGTGTGCTGTGCTGTGCGTGCTCCATGCTTGACTTAGTTTTCTTTACCCATGACAGTGGGGTGCCCGTTGTCTGCAAAATATTTATTTATTCATTTTGTAGCTCTGTGTAACACAGTATGTATCTTAGCAGTTGCTTCAGTGTGCCATGAGCCCAGGCTAACTGGAGGAACTTATTGCGGCCAACATTCTGTCCACTAGGGCAGGTGGCATGATGAGAGGTAACTGCAGTCCAGATTGGATTGATCAGGGCTGAGGATACAAGCGCCTGTTCCTGAGGGTAGGCAACTAGTGGGGTCCGGTCCTTCAGCAGGGGGTGGCATCACTGTCCTATTGACAGAAAAATACCTTCTTAAAAAGGAAGAGTTTTAGACATTTTCTGAACCCGTGAGGGATCTCTTGTGACCACAGAAAACAGTCTAGGTTCTACCACTATTTTCCCTTGTAGTGTAGCCATTTTTAATATAGCTTCATGCACGTTAGTTTAGCATACTAGGCTGCTGTGCACTTTGCCCTAGATACATTTTATTCAGCTTTGCACTGTTATTTTACAAATAACCAGTTTTACGGTCTTGTTTTAATTTCCTTCTATCACACTGTTTAGCTTAGTTCAGCACTGTGTTCTCAAATAATGCATTCTTGATCACCCTGTGCTTCAGTCAAAGCTACAGTCTGGTACATTGCTGGTAAACGTGGTAGAAGTTTAGTCTCCGGTATTCGTAGAAAATACACATCCTTACGTAGGGACATTTTCTTAGAACATCTGCGTGTTAGTTATAAAAACACTTTCTAGTCCTAGTACACGTCAGAGGGAGATTCCGGCCAGGAACCTACAACTAGATGCTGACTGCCCCGTTGCAGATGCTGATGCAGATTACAGGCCTTTGCTCAGGTATGAGGGTTGATGTCCTCCCGGGGGAACCTGAAAGGCAGGCTTAGAACGTAACATGCTGTGCTCGCGGCACTATGATAGCTTTATTCTTGTGCTTCACTCTCATCGTTACTATTTTAATCCCACTGTGCTGTGTAGTTCTGGTTATTGCAGCTCACGCTTTGCTATCTAAAATGCAGTCGTTTTATTAAACCAATCTTTAAAACTTAAACTGCCTTTGTCATTTCTATGTGAGACCGTACTGTGAATGAGAGAACCGGTTGGGACCTGAGTGACCACGACTTCCCTGGGAAGTGCTAAGATGTCATGCGCTCAGCTGCCCAATTGTCTCTTCCCTTTGGGAGAGATGAGGCACTGTTAGTTAGCCGGAGAAAAACCCGGATTTAGAGTGACAAGGGTCCTTCACCGTGGGTCAGACTTAGTCCCCCACACTGTGAACGATCTTGCCGCTCAAAATCCAGTAGTCTCATTAGGATAATGAGAGCCTACGCAACATGGTGCCGCCAACGTTTGGTCAGGCTCTAATTTTCGGGTCCACCGGTATATCTTGGTCTCATATAATATAATGACTCCTCAGTTCCGTATACGGAGACGTCTGTGGTACTGAGGATTTCCACCACCGCCGTATAGGTAACCCTATTTTACAGCCGGTGGTTGTTCAAGCTTGAACCTTAAAAGGAAAAAAGACCCTGTCTTGGTGTGCCTTCTTTGAACCTTTAGTGCTTTATAATGGCAAATCCCCAGGCTGTACAAATAGCTCTTAATATGAGACAACCACTTACAACACATTTATTAGCACATGGACTTACAGCACAGGGAGGTCCAGTCACATTTGTGGTGGACGCTCACGCAGCCTATATAACAGAACTGTTCTATTCTTGGGTCACATTTCCAGCAGTTGATGGGAACACAAATGCATTCCATACATATACAGTTGCGAACACGCCTGGGCAGTACAGGGCGTACGCACACTTAGAGATACCTCTATCTTATCAAGAACATAATAATTGGCTTGATGACGCCCTACCCATACAATATTACCAGTAAGGTTAGGTCCACTAAGTAATGAAGGTCCTATCTGGCCTTTATTGGCCACATATACACCTCATCCTGCGGTTGCGAACATGGCAGTGGCTGAGGTTCGACGCTTATATACTGAATTAACAGCAATATATAGACGATTGGTACAATTCGTGATGGAGACACTAAGGGCCATATTTATACTTTTTGACGCACAACTGCGCCAACGCAGTTGTGCATCAAAAATTTTAACGCCGGCTAACGCCATTCCAAAGCGCCATGCGGGCGCCTTATTTATGGAATGACGTTAGCCGGCGCAGCTGACTGGTGTGCGTAAAAAAAAATGACCCACACCAAGCTGCGCCGGCGTAGGGGAAAATGGAGCTTGGGCGTCAAAAAATGGGGCAAGTCAGGTCTGAGGCAAAATATTGGCCTCAACCCGATTTGCGCCATTTTTTTTAACTCCCAACCCCCATTGAAATGACTCCTGTCTTAGCACAGACAGGAGTCATGCCCCCTTGCCCAATGGCCATGCCCAGGGGACTTATGTCCCCTGGGCATGGTCATTGGGCATAGTGGCATGTAGGGGGGCACAAATCAGGCCCCCCTATGCCACAATTGTTTTTTTTTTAAAATACTTACCTGAACTTACCTTAAGTTCCCTGGGATGGGTCCCTCCATCCTTGGGCGTCCTCCTGGGGTGGGCAAGGGTGGCAGGGGGTGTCCCTGGGGGCATGGGAGGGCACCTCTGGGCTCCTTCCGAGCCCACAGGTCCCTTAACGCCTGCCCTGACCAGGCGTTAAAAAATGACGCAAAAGCGGCTGGACGTCATTTTTTTTTACCCGCCCACTCCCGTGCGTCATTTTTGCACGGGAGTTTAAATAAGGCGCACATGCCTTGGAGTCATTTTTTAGACGTGAACGCCTACCTTGCATATCATTAACGCAAGGTAGGTGTCCACGCTAAAAAATTATGCAAACTCCAAGATCTTTGGCGCTAGACGGGTCTAACGCCAAAGTATAAATATGGAGTTAGCTTTGCGTCGGATTTGCGTAAAAAAAAACGACGCAATTCCGGCGCAAACAGAGTATAAATATGCCCCTAAATACAAACCCAGCGCGTGCTGCTCTAGCACAACCACAAGCAGTAACACCAGGTATAAATCCGGTTACTGTACACTCTATTATGGGTAAGGTCCCAGCAAAACGAGAGGAGACTCCGTTTTGGTTGGCACAAAAAATTAATACGCTGGAGGCGGTATTTCCCCATACGCGACCTCAGGATAAACATAGAATATTAACTATGTGCTTGCCCTTTGGGATGGTTCCTACAGTTGAACACTGTAATGCATGGGGCACGGTATTTGCCGCGCTCTATACAACGGCACACGGTACACCGACACTAGCCAACCTACCGGAAGTGCTTAAACAAATTCAAGATGAATACGGGGCTGCCCCGGCCTTAGATTTAGGAATGCAACTGATGGGCAACTTTTCCACGGTTTCTTCAATTATACTAAGTAATCTTAAAGGGGAAGCAGTTGCACTTGCAGTGCACATGCGTCTTCGTGACGTTCCTCAACAAGATCAGGAGCGGGAACTGCCTAAAATAATAGCAGAAACATATTCCAGTAGCGGTCGAGATAGCCTTGGGGCTAGACCACAAAAACCTCAATTTCAGGGTAAAATTAATAAAGAGAATACTAAGCAACAACCTGAGGGTAATAAGAAGCGCTGGGAGAAAAAACAACAAACACCTAAAAAAGAAAGGGGAGAATCTCCACGAACGGAGACCCCACAGAATAGGTATAATCTTAGAAATAGAGAGAATATAAAAACGCCTGATAGATATCAATATACTGATACACGCCAATCTTGTTCCTTTCAGGACTCATCGGAAAAGAGAAATGAGAGAGGTGGGTGATCAGAGCGGAGAACAGAGTACGTGAAACCGTGAAAACGGTTGAACAGGTGGAGGAGGTATTGAAACCACATTTTTGATAACATAAGGTTCGAAGAGACTTGTCCTTTGTGAACATTTCTGCAGTGCCAATTCCAGATGGAACTGTGTGGGATAAAGTAATGTTTGATATATACAGTCCCACTGAAATAATTCAAATACCGTATGTGCTAAAGTTATCCATGAATGATATAGTCATACCAGGCATTGTATCTGATGATCGGGATGTGAAAACAGTTGCCTCAATGATGACAGAATTGCAATATTATACTGTCTATGAAAATGAGGATGTTTACCAGTTTAAGGACAATTATGGTGACATGTTTTGCTATAATTATTATGGGCACCACTTCATACATAAAGCGAGCAGTCCAAATACGATATTTGATTATACGCAACGGGATCATTGCCCAACTCCCCCACAAGGGAGTTCAAAAACTTATTTTGAAAAATTTAAGTATTTTTCTGGGCATCATCAAAAAAATACTGAGTCATATTATTTTAAGATAACTCCAACTAGGGATAAACAAATGTTGTTGACCAACACGAAATTTATATATTTGGTCTCCTTTGTTTCCCGGTTATCAATTGAAGGTTATGAATATTGGTCAAATAATGTTGATTTGAAAAGTGTTTGGGGAACAAAAAATTGGCAAACCAAGGGTAGAGAAACATTGTTTAGAGCATGTCTCATCCCCATTCAAATGATTTTTTTAAAATGAAACTGTACAACAGACCAGTTGCTTAGGCTTAGCTACAATCAGAGAATTAAACATGCCCAGCATACCTGCCCCTGTAAAATTTAATAACTGGCAAAAGTACACGAATGCAACTTTTAGTGAGCTTAATGAATGGGTCCAGAATGGTACATTTAACACTTCACTGACGCGTCCAGGCGGGTGGTTATTGTGGCCAATAGATACCAATGGGTGTCATCAACGTTTTGTCACCTCCTCGGGGGTTTCCGGACGAGTAGGTCAGACCCTATATATCACCAGAACTAATTACAACATATAGTGTGGGCCAACAGTGGCTAAAATCATCCTCACTAGATGCAGTTAAGACACATCTCACTCTCCTGTCTAATAACACTGACTTACAAGATTTTTTGTCAGGCCCAAAGATACCACGTAGGAAGCGTTTCTTGTATGAAGTATACAATGAAATATGGAAACTTTCCCAACAGGAGGCTGCAGCCCGGTTGAGGCAGATAGATCAGGAAAATCTGAATAATGCATTAGCTGTTGTGGATAATGGGATTCACACCTTGTCCGACCGGATATATACAATTAACAACATTGTTTCTTCTGCTATAGGCATTATACGATCTGATATGTCTTCATTATATAATGGGCAGAGTCAGACCAGGTCCATTATGCAGTTGGGTTGGACGCTTCAGACACTGAAGGCGGGTTGCGTTCCGTGGCAGCACATCAGTGCCAGGGAAATATTTTTTTCCTTTAATTTGACGCGACAACAACAACTAATGGCTAAGAAGGAAGCAACTTATGTCATGCTCAACATTGAAAAGTTAGAAAGATTGCCTTTTACCGTGGCCGAGATTCCCTCAGCAGAGTGGTTGATACACAGGGTTATTAATCTGCCTATTTCTACATTACAATTCACTTCTTGTTTGAAACATGTTCCGGTCGGCCGATATAAAAAGTTGGGAATAGTTACATCCATGAGGTGTGGGAGCTTCCCTTCTCGTACAAATGCCTCAATGGCATGAAAGAGTTCTTTCTTAGCGGTAGTGGATGTGAGACTTCAGTCAGCCATTCGATTATTTGTAAGCAGCTGTCCTTGCATGGGGCGTGTAATGCCTCGGTTGCAAACTTGACTTGCTATCTGAAGGGAGTTCCAGTTCCCTTGATTAAACGCACGTTCCAGGTGCTTTCAAACGGCAGCTACGTCCTCCTCAATAGTGAAGACTGTTGTGGCATGCGGGCCGGAATAATTTACGTTGTTTCGGTCACTAAGGGCCACATGTAGGAAGCCTTTTGCACGTCGCAAACTGCGAAAAACGCAGTTTGCGACGTGCAAAAGGCCTAACGCGGTACCGACTTGCAATTTGAGGCTGCGACTCGCAAATAGGAAGGGGTGTTCCCTTCCTATTTGCGACCGCATCGCCATGCTGAGTTGCTTTGTGACTGCGAATGCGGTCGCAAACCAACTTGCAGTTACCATCCACTTGAAGTGGGTGGTAACTCATTCGCAAAAGGGAAGGGGTCTCCATGGGACCCCTTCCCCTTTGTGAATGTCGACAAAATGTTTTTTCAGAGTAGGCAGTGGTCCTATGGACCACTGCCTACTCTGAAAAAACCGAAACCAAATGGTTTCGGAAGTTTTTATTTTTGCAGCTCGTTTTCCTTTAAGGAAAACGGGTTGCAAAAAGAAAAAAAAACTGCTTTATTAAAAAAAGCAGTCACAGACATCGAGGTCTGCTGTCTCCAGCAGGCCACCATCCCTGTGAGTGCATGGACTCGCTATGGGGTCGCAAACTGCGACCCACCTCATTAATATTCATGAGGTGGGTCTTTGCGACCCCATAGCGAGTCGCAGAAGGTGTCTGAGACACCTTTCTGCATTTGGTTTTGCGAGTTGCAATTTGCGAGTCGCTATGACTCGCAAATTGCAAGTCGCAAAATTATACTTACCTACATCTGGCCCTAAGGTCGTTACTTGCTGCGGGAACGTGTTGTTTCCCCCCACCAAAATTAGGGAGGTAGCGGATATTTGGCCTCACATTGCTACTTCCAAGGTGAATTTTGACAAGTTAAGTAGACTAAAGGCTTTATTGTTTCAGAAAATGTCCTTACATCTGCACGCGAGACCTACGCAATTCAGATGGCAAGGTCATCAGCGGAAATACAGTCCCTGTTAAATACAAACTTTCCGAGACACTTTGGTGAGCTTGTGGGACGTACATTTAATGCGTCCAGCACAGCTGGATTAGCTCATTTTTTCAAACCTGTTGGTATTGGTTTTGTTCACACCTTTTCCTCTATATTCGGTTTAATACCTTCGGCTATTCATTCAATTTTCAGAAGCATTTTTGGGGGATTTCCGATAACTTTGGCTTTATTAGCCGGCATTTTGCTGTTGCTGTTGTTCTTCCGCAATGGCTGTCCCGCCGCAACAAGGACGAATGTGGGAGCTCCCATCAGCGCAGCTGTGTCGTGAACGCATGATGCAGCACTTTGGAGCAACACTCCTGGAACATTTGGAGTGTGAATGGTCTCTGTCATTCAGACCGGTTTTGGATTGTGTGCAGCCCGGGTTTCGGTGCCGTTGGTGCTCTTTTGAACATGCACTGGACGTTTGTCTCTCACAGCAACGCCCCCCAGTGATTGATGCTGATCTGTTGATGTTCTCGATGAGGGTTCATTACCAGACATGCGCGCTGCGGCTGCGTTTGCTTAGAGAAGATGGTTACGAGCTACCCTTCCTGGAGGAAGTTGGTATTAACTCGTTCGTAGGCACTGCACGGGGTGCCGCCTTGGTTGACACTGGGGCTCTGGAACACACCTGCTCCTTGGTAGTTTTTGGCGTGGATTTACTGGTTTTGTCATCTGCCGAGGTGGATAATCTCCTGCTTTCCATGACTGATGCTTGATTTGGAACTATCATAAATTGACATTTTCCTTTGAATTCGGCATTTGGCCGCATGCTCAATTTTAAATTTGCAAATTGGTAGGCTTGTGTGTCCTCTTAACTTGTTAAAATTTGAATAGGGTTTTAAATATATTTTAGTTTAAGGGCATTTTAGCTTCGGCTTAAACCACTTTCTACCGACAAGGGGAGGGTGTAGTGTAGCCATTTTTAATATAGCTTCATGCACGTTAGTTTAGCATACTAGGCTGCTGTGCACTTTGCCCTAGATACATTTTATTCAGCTTCGCACTGTTATTTTACAAATAACTAGTTTTACGGTCTTGTTTTAATTTCCTTCTATCACACTGATTAGCTTAGTTCAGCACTGTGTTCTCAAATAATGCATTCTTGATCGCCCTGTGCTTCAGTCAAGGCTACAGTCTGGTACATTGCCGGTAAATGTGGTAGAAGTTTAGTCTCCAGTATTCGTAGAAAATACACATCCTTATGTAGGGACATTTTCTTAGAACATCTGCGTGTTAGTTATAAAAACACTTTCTAGTCCTAGTACACGTCAGAGGAAGATTCCGTCCAGGAACCTACAACTAGATGCTGACTGCCCCATTGCAGATGCTGATGCAGATTACAGGCCTTTGCTCAGGTATGAGGGTTGATGTCCTCCCAGGGGAACCTGAAAGGCAGGCTTAGAGCTTAACATGCCGTGCTCGAAATATAACTTAGAGAGAACATAACCTAGCGCCACTATGATAGCTTTATTCTTGTGCTTCACTCTCATCGTTACTATTTTAATCCTTCTGTGCTGTGTAGTTCTGGTTATTGCAGCTCACGCTTTGCTATCTAAAATGCAATCGTTTTATTAAACCAGTCTTTTAAACTTAAACTGCCTTTGTCATTTCTATGTGAGACTGAACTGTGAATGAGAGAACCAGTTGGGACCTGAGTGACCACGACTTCCCTGGGAAGTGCTAAGATGTCATTCGCTCGGCTGCCCAATTGTCTCTTCCCTTTAGGAGAGATGAGACACTGCTAGTTAGCCGGAGCAAAACCCGGATTTAGAGTGACAGGGGTCCTTCACCGTTGGTCAGACTTAGGCCCTCATTCTGACCTTGGCGGGCGGCGGAGGCCGCCCGCCAAAGTCCCGCCGTCAGATTACCGTTCCGCGGTCGAAAGACCGCGGCGGTAATTCTGACTTTCCCGCTGGGCTGGCGGGCGGTCGCCTTCAGACCGCCCGCCAGCCCAGCGGGAAAGAGGCTTCCACGATGAAGCCGGCTCGGAATCGAGCCGGCGGAGTGGAAGCTGTGCGACGGGTGCAGTTGCACCCGTCGCGTATTTCACTGTCTGCGCAGCAGACAGTGAAATACATGTAGGGGCCCTCTTACGGGGGCCCCTGCAATGCCCATGCCAGTGGCATGGGCACTGCAGGGGCCCCCAGGGGCCCCGCGACCCCCCCTACCGCCATCCGGATCCCAGCGGTCGGACCGCCGGGATCTGGATGGCGGTAGGGGGGGTCGGAATCCCCGCGGCGGTGCAGCAAGCTGCGCCGCCGTGGAGGATTCAATGGGGCGGCGATACACTGGCGGGAGCCCGCCAGTGGTGCCGGTCCGACCGCGGCTTTACCGCCGCGGTCAGAATCCCCATTGGAGCACCGCCGGCCTGTCGGCGGTGCTCCCGCGGTCCTCCGCCCTGGCGGTCAAAGACCGCCAGGGTCAGAATGAGGGCCTTAGTCCCCCACACTGTGAACGATCTTGCCGCTCAAAATCCAGTAGTCTCATTAGGATAATGAGAGCCTACGCGACACCCTGAAGTACAATTACTGGCCTTTCAGCTTTCCCCTGTCTTTAGAACCACTCCAATCTCATTCAGAATCCCTATTATATCTTGACATAATGTTAAAGTTTGATTTTGTATGTATTGTTTTCCAACTTGTAATTTTGGGTCACAACCGGACCAGAGCGCTTGCAATAGATGAGGGAATATTCTGAGCATCATGGTCTGCAGTTGGGGGTTGTTAACCCCTGCAATGATTTGTGCTGGTAAGGTCAGGTCAGTGGCAAACTAAATGGCTAGTTTTTTATTAGATTGCAGCATACCAGACAGCACAGCTGTCTGGTTCGCTAAAGACATCTTGGGGACATTCAGAAAGCTGACCTAGGAATCCATTTTGCCTGTTGCTTGTCATTTGCTTAATAGTTTCTAACTCACATTTTCTTTCTTTCCATTTGCTGGTTTTATTTGTTTTAGGCTGTCCAGCTGGAGTTTGTACTGTCCCTTGCCCAAATCTTATTTACAGTATCATTCCAAGTGCTCTTTTTCTGTAAACAAGCCTGTAAATCATGTTCTTATCTCATCGCATTTGCTGTGTATTCAAAAACTGAGGTCAAATTTCAGATGCCGTCTTCTGAGGGCACTTGTATACTTTTCTTTTCTTGCCTCAAAGTGAGAGAATTTGTGTGACAATCTTGCTGGATACTGTGGGTAGGAGTTTTTTTCTAACGCAGGAGAACATTTAAATGAACTGTACAAGGATTTCAGAATATATCAGAATCAGGAACACAAATGAAGCACATTTTTTGTCATTTCTGAAGTGTGTTGGAAACAAATACTTTGATATGATCAAAACAAATCATTACACTGGATGATGCATTTCTACACATGTTGTCTGTGCACTGTATTGTATTATTAGTAAAACTGTATGTCTATGCAAATGTAATGGTCATTTTAATTCAAAATGTGTTGTCTGTATTGGCAGTGTGCTACCACGCCATGAACACTCCTCTCTACTCTGCACCACTCCACACCACTGTACCCTTCTCTGCACCACTATACTTTAACAACTTCACCCCACTGTGCTCTGCAACAATCCACTCTACGCCATTGCACCCTATGCCACTTCACGCTATGCTTTTCTACTCTACCCTCTACTCTATGTTAATGTACTCTTCACCACTCTACTGTACTCTACACCACTGCACTCTACACCACTCCAGTCTAGGCCACACCAATCTACTCTGCACAACTCCACTGTACGACACTGTACTCTGTGCCACTATGCAACACTGCACGCTACACCACTACACTCTCTGCAAATACACTCTACGCCAATGCACTACACTCTGTAACACTCAACTCTATGCCCCTGCCGCTACTCTATGCTGTGGCACTCTATGCGACTCTACTCCACTCTGCGCCACTCCACTGTATACCACTGCACTCTATGCCACTCTACTCTTAACCACTGCACTAGATGTCAATGCACTCTACACAATTGTACTCTAAACCACTGCTCTCTATGCTACTCTACTCCACTGCACTCTGACCCTCTACTCTGCAACACTCCACTCTCCACCACTGAACTCTACACCACTCCACTCTGAACTGCTCCACTTTAATGTACTCCACTTTGAACTAGTGCAATCTATGCCACTGCACTCTACAGCACTGCACTTGACTCTGCACCACTCTATGCTACTCTACTCTGCACCACTCTACGCCTCTGCATTCTATGCCACTCAACTCTACTCTGCAGTCTACGCCACTGCACTCTATACCATTGGACTCTACTCAGCACCACTGCCCTTTGCTTCACTCAACTCTACGCCAGTCCACTCTGCATCACTTTATGGCACCCTACTCTACACCACTGCAGTCCACACCACTGCACTTTCACTCTATTTCAATCTGTGCCACTCTAGTCTGCACCACTCTACTCTGTGGCACTCTACTTTGACCTATTCCACTCTGCGCAACTCCACTCTGCACAACTCCACTCTGCGCCATTCCACTCTGCACCACTGCACTCTGCACCACTACCCTCTGTTATGCACCACTCTAATCTATGCCACTGCATTATATGATGCTGCATTGTACCTTGCTGAATTCAATGCTACTGCATTCAGTGCCATCACACTCTACGCCACTATACCACAGTTTACACCAATGCATTCTACACCAGTCCACTCTACTCTGTGCCATTCCATTGTATGCTACTCTACGCGACTCCACACTGTGCCACTCCAATACGTGACCCTCTCTGCCACTCCACTCTACAACACTCTACTCCACTCTTTGCTCATTCCACTCTATGACACTCCACACCACTTTTCTGTATGCCACTAACGTTTAGCCATGCTGAACAGCAGACATGTTTGTGTACAACATGGCTAAAACACATTAGGAAAGACAATAGCTCTTGCACAGGCGAGGCCTATTTGCTTTGCCAATGCTTGGTTATTTAACAAGAGAATTTCTGCTTTTGAGCCGCTTACGTTTTGCTTCTGAAAATTTGCTTAGTTCAATAAACCGTAGATGGATACAAGATGAGAGAAGTGTTTTTTATGCTTCTTGCAGTGCTAAAACCTAACTGTTGGGGATCAGTCAATGGGCTAAAGAAAGGTCTTATGGACTAGTCATAACTGAATTATTTCACAACATTTGATTATATATAAACACACAAGCACATTAATGTATGCGTATATATGTGTGAGTGTGTGTGTGTGTGTGCCTGTTGCTCTCTCTCTCTATATATAGGTCATCAGTAAGAAGTTATAGTTGGCACCTAGGGCCTGATACAGATCTAGGAGGAGGGGAATACTCCGTCACAAACATGATGGATATCCCGTCTGCTGTATTACAATCCTATTATATCCTATGGAGATCGTAATATGGCGAATAGGATATCTGTCACGTTTGTGACAGAGTAATCCTTCCGCCAAGACCTAAATCAGGTACTTAGTTTCCATAGGAAAAGCATTTTTTAGTTTGCTTATAACATTGGCGCAGTTTGATGAATCATCACGAAATTGTTTTTAAAAAAGTACCTTACCATGTCTAGTTCTGAATGGAAAGTTTCAGGGTGATCTGTGAAGCAGGGGCCCGAGAAAAAGGGGGGGGGGGCAAAAATCTGTGTTTCCCATGTTAGTTCCTATAGAGATTTTATACACGACTACAGCTCGAACTGCTGAATCGAATTACACCAAATTTGGCAGAAGCTAGATCTTGGTCCAGAAAGATCTCCTTTTGTGATTTGGTGTAAATCCGTTCAGTAGTTTTGGAGAAATTAAAAGAAAAAAGAAATATAGATATCTTTAGGACGCAGATCCTCCCCAATGGGGAAAAAATACTCGCCCACTCACACACCATACCACTGCCATGCACTTGAGCCCTAAGGTAACTATAACGTGAGTACCCACCATGCACAGTTTTCTCATCAATAATTTCATGTTGAAGTGATATTATCAACAATGTCATAGAAGATGTTATGAAGGATTTGATCTGTGGGGTAATTAGCAGTGTATGGAGAGGGCGTGAGTTATAGTTGCCTTAGGACACAAGTCATAGTTACTCGAGATAACTATAACTATGAAATGGTAAATTTCTGGGGCCATATATATTAGTTAAAAGGGGAAGAAGGGAGTGTGCACCATCTCTTCCCCAAGCTTTAAAAAGACCCTGAGGACCCCATCCTGCAAGCCCCACATTATTTCAAGGTGGATGTCCTGGTGCCCACCCAGCGCACCCACCATGCTGAACTTTAGGGGCCCCTGGGGAGCCCTAAGGCCCCTGTTGCTCCAGCCAGTTCCCCACATGCTGCAGGAAGTAGCTACTTATGCTGCTCCTTCTGGGCGGGAACAATTTCTTGATCTGTTTCCCTGTCTGCATCAGTGCGAACAGGGAAGCAGATCAGAAGTCTGCTCCCACCTGACGGACCATTTTCAAAGCTTCCACCTACTGGGAGTAGACTTAGGGGGTCATTCCGACTCCCGCCCGCCGCGGTCACCGCGCGGCCGGCGGGAGCCGCCAGAATACCGTTCCGCGGTCGAAAGACCGCGGCAGTAATTCTGACTTTCCCGCTGGGCTGGCGGGCGGCCGCCTTCAGGCCGCCCGCCAGCCCAGCGGGAAAGAGGCTTCCACGATGAAGCCGGCTCGGAATCGAGCCGGCGGAGTGGAAGCTGTGCGACGGGTGCAGTTGCACCCGTCACGTATTTCACTGTCTGCGCAGCAGACAGTGAAATACATTTAGGGGCCCTCTTACGACGCCCCCTACCGCCATCCGGTTCCCGGCGGGAGAACCGCCGGGAACTGGATGGCGGTAGGGGGGGTCGGAATCCCCTCGGCGGCGCAGCTAGCTGCGCCGCCTTGGAGGATTCCAATGGGCGGCGGTACACTGGCGGGAGACCGCCAGTGTTGCCGGTCCGACCACGGCTTTACCGCCGCGGTCGGAATGCCCATTGGAGCACCGCCGGCTTGTCGGCGGTGCTCCCGCGGTCCACCAACCCGGCGGTCATTGACCGCCGCGGTTGGAATGAGGGCCTTAGTGTTTCCTCCCGTATGTTGGGAGATTAAAAAATGTTCCTGCCAGGGAGGAGCTAACAGGTTTTCCTCCCTGCTCCAGTGCGGGCAGGGAAAACTCTGTGTCTTCGGGGTGGACACAGCTAGTGAACCAGCCCCGGAGAGGGGGTATAGAAGGCTCCAGGGAGGTCATAGAAGGCTCAGGATGGGGGGCTGTGTCACCCCTCCCATTTTTTAATAGTAGTCACCCTACGGGATGGGGTGCCCAAGGCCTTTTAAAGGCTCAGGCAGGGGGCCCCTTAAAAAACTACAGTGGGCCCTGAGGGATGTGTCCCGGGGCCAAAAGCATCCTAGGGAGGGGAAGGGCATGCCCCCTCCCCATACAAATACAGTGGCCTCTGGGAAATGGTGTACCCGAGGCCAAAATGTGCCTGTGGAGGGGGGCTATGCACCCCTTACCTTAAAAACAACATCGTGCCCCAGGGGATGAGGATCTAGGGGGCTGTCAGGTGCTCGTGGAGGGGAACCACACAACCACCTCCCCAAATAAAAACATTATCTGTCGCCCCTAGGCCCTGGACCAACCTGGGGTGGGAGCCAGCGCTTGTTTTTATTTTGCTGCACATCCGCCACGAATTTGCAGCAAATGTTTTTAAAAACTATTGAACTCCACCACCAGGGTTAGAGGGTCAGGTTATCCCTATCATGCCCCCTTATCTCTTTTTTTGTGTTTTTTTAGGACTCAGGGCTCAATCCCGAGTCCTAAAATGGCTGCCACCACTTCCTTGTTGATGTGGTGGCAGTCAATCAGATCTCAGCAGGAGATATGTTGGATCTGCAGAGGCTTCATGTCCCTAGATTTACAAAGTTTTGAGCATTAATTGCTCAAAAGCTACCGAAAAGATTTGCATCAGATTACAAAAGGCACTTTTTCTGGACAAAGATCTAGCTTTCTGCCAACTTTGGTGTAAATCCGTTCAGTGGTTTGAGTAGTAGCAGTGTCTAAAGTACCTATAAAAAATGAATGGGGAAAACACCTTTTGGGATACCCCCTTTTTCTTGGTCCCCGCTTGAAGGATCACCCCAAAACTTTCCATGTGCATACTAGTCAAAAAGTAGCATTTTTTTGGAAATTTCCATGAAGATTTGTTTGACTGAGCCAAAGTTATAAGCAACACAAAAAAATACATTTCCTATGGAAATACAATCCTAACTATCACTACCCAGTGGTGACCGCCAATATATATACATACATATATTCATATATTCAATGAAATAATCAACGGTTAAAGTAACATTATAGTTTGGTGAATTTATCAGTGAGAACATTAACATTTTGAACAACAAAAAACACAGAAATTCACCAGTTATAGTTAGCAGAAGCCCCTACCATATTACTACTCTACCTTATTTGGTACAGCCTGTGTCCAGCTGATGAGTGTAAGTGTTTACAAAACGCTTGCGCTCCTAATGCAATACATAGATATTAAACACGTTATAAGAGTTGAAGAGTAACTCTGTGTGCAGGTGGCAGTTGACAATTTGTGTACATTATGTTTCACACAAGTTTTTTGGTACTGCAGAAAACATTTCCAGCAGGACAAATATTCTAAATACTACATACGAAGTATTGTAAGCAGTCTTGTATTATTAGAATCATCTCAGCATGACAACTTCTACTTAACATAGAAGACTGTGTCCACTAGGCATTACGCTATGTATATGTGCTTGTTTGGTTCAGAAGCTGGGCTGTATGTAAAGTTTTCACCACATTATGAATGCTGCAAGTAGTATAATCTTTAGAACCTTCAGGCGTTGCTTATTTTTAGCTAATAGTGTCCTTTTTGCCAAGTGTTGCATAGAGTGTATAATGGTCTTAGTAGATACTTTTTAATACTATGTAGTGTATTTTTCATGAGAGTTTCACTGTCTGCAAACAGTGTGGTTCAGGGAAAGCTCTCTCCAAACAGTGAGTACTGTTTACAGTACTCACTTCTCCACTCTTATGAACTTCATTTCTCATCGTAGGTTTGGTGACTGTCAGGGAACTGATGCAGATAAAAGCTGTCTGTAGTAGGGCATTCATTTTGGAACAGATGTTCAATATTTTTAGGAAATTGGCTTTCTATGAACAGTTGTATACAGATTGAACATCGTATGCGATGAGGGTTTCCCATATACCTGTGGTTGATTCTTAATGGGAACTATACTACCCATGAAGTGTATGGTATAGGGTCAATGTGAAATAAACCCTGTGCATTCTACACCTCAGCGAGTTGTTTCTATGACGGCATTAATGATGCCTCATATTCTTCTGTGCTATTTTGTACTTAACTTTCCCAGCTCTAATGATATACAAGTGTATAGAGCAATGTGTACAAAAGAAGTTTAGATTAAGTCATTAGTGGTCACCACTGATGTCATCAATGATGTCATTTGAGATGTCATCAGTGATGTCATAAATGATGTCATAGAACATTTCATGAGTCATATAATATGTGAGGTCATAAGCAGTGCATGGCGAGGGCACAAGTTATAGTTAGCTGTGCTAACTATAGCTGGTGAATTTGTGTTTTTTTAGTTCAAAATATTAATGTTGTCACTGACAAATTCACCCAGCTATAATGTAGCTTTAACCTTTGTCTTTTTATCATACTTAACTATATAGTTACTTTAACCTTGTATTGTTTCAGTGAATTTTTAGGGTTTTTAAATGTAAAGTAATAATTATCATACGTAAATCCAACCCCCTACACTGCGGCCAACCCCCGCAGGCAGCCATCCACTCAGTGCATACGGCCTTTGACCATGCGTAGTGGGGGGTTGACCACAAGACCTAGCATGTGGCCAGACCCTTTAGCCGACCCCCATAAATGCAGCCAACTTCACATTGCACAGAGTCTTCGTGCATGGAGGGGTGTTACCACAGAGCCTGGCACTGGGCACCTCATCTCCCAGGAGCTTTTTTTTTTAAGGGGGAAGAGTTGCATGGCCCTCGTCCCCGGGCCTCATTAGGTCCTGGGGACCCTATGCCCCAGGGTCTTACTTATTTTAAAGAGGAGGGGGCCTCCTGCCCCCCCTCAAGCCTTATTAGGCCCTGGAAACTGCCAGGGCCGTTTAATTTTATTAAACAAAGGGGGGCCACATGACCCCCTTCCCTGAGCTTTGTTAGGCCATAGGGACCCCATCCCACCAGGGCCTTTTTTGGAAATAAAGGCAGAGGTGGGGTGGGCAGCCTCCTTCCCGGAGCCTCTTTAGGCCCTGGTGACCCCATCCCTCAGGGCAGTACAAAAATAAGAAAAAGGGAAGATGGGCTGTGCAGCCCCCCTCCTTGAGCCTCATTAGGCCCTGAGGGATGTGGTCCCTAAGGCCTATGTTAAAAGGGGAGGGATAACTCATGACCCCACTCCCTGGACCTTTATCAGCCTGGGGACCCGATGCCCAAGTACCTGCATTTGTAAAAGGTGAGTGCCCTGGGGCACCACCAGAGCACCCGCCATGCTGTCATTAGGGAGTTCTAGGGAGCCCCAAGGCCCCCGCTGACCCAGACGGCTCTTCGCATGCAGGAGAAGCCGGCATTCCTACTTATGCTGCTCGCTGCTGGTGGGAGCAATGTTTTGATCTGTTTCCCTGCCTGCATCAGTGCGGGCAGGGAAACAGATCAAAAGTACAATTCCAGAGGATGAGAGTATTTTCAAAGCTCCCGCTCACTGGGAGAGGACTTAGGGACTGCTTACAACATTGGCGGATGGGATACTTGGTCACAAACATAAAGGATATCCCGCCCACCATATTACAAGTTCCATTATATCCTATGGAACTTGTAAAATGGAGGGCCGGATATCTGTCACGTTTGTGAAGGAGTATGCCATCCACTAAAATCATAATCAGGCCCTTAGGCCCGTATTTATACTTTTTTTGCGCCGCATTTGCGTAGTTTTTTGACGCAAAAACGGCGCAAACTTGCAAAATACCATTGTATTTTGTAGGTTTGCGCCGTTTTGCGTCAAAAAGCGGCGCAAATGCGGCGCTAAAAAAAGTATAAATACGGGCCTTAGTGTTTGCTCTTACTTGGCGGGAAATTAAAATGTTTACCGACCAAGTGAGAGCAAACACAGGTTTCTTAAAACAGGTCGCTCCCAGCCATTCTGGGAGCCTGTACAGGCTCTATCCAGCCCAGCAACTGTGTAGTTTATTATAGTTTTGGGGGAAAAGGTTTGCAGCTGCCGCTGCTGGCGAGGGGGCAACGCTCCTCCATCCTTATGGAGGAGCCGCCCCTGCATGCATTTCTAGATACGGCAAAGGTTGAAGTCATGACCAAACCATATTTCCGACTTCTAGTACCCCCTTTCACACAGGCAATCCCATCTGATCCCCTGTATGTGTGGTTACCAGGTTCATCCTGCTAGCAGCATAGGCTCGTCTCGGAGGTTAGCTTGTGAAGCACTCTACCTGTTCATCTCCACTCACAAGTATCTCAGACCATATTTAGGAAACAGTTATAAACTTGGCCTTAAACCATTCAGTACCAGGCAGTGTTCACGTTATTGTGCTTTACAAACAATCGAGAACATAATTTAACATTAAGCACTGCACGTATAAGGAGGGCCTCCACTAAATAAATATATCAATTATGGCATCTTGAAGTTGTGGTATGGCTCGAGAACATACTTTAGGTGCACACTCAATAGTAGACCAGACACCTGGCTGCCCTACTCCCCCAGATGACCTTGGTGCCATTGATAGGACGCTTATATTAAGTTAAAAAAACTATTTTTCCGCTATACCTCTAATTGTTTTTTTTAATGCAACAAACACAATGAATCCAGTTGTGGCATTTGAAAACAAGTTATTCAGCTTTTAATGTTATGCATTCTTTTTTTAACATAAGTAGGGAAGCAAAGGTAACTCATTGGTTCCGAAGTGCAGGTTCTTAAAAAGCTTTACAGGTCAACATTTCAAATACCGCAGTAATTTGTGATAGTGATTGACAAATATGAAAACCCTTCACCGGTGATAAAGCTGTGGACAGTTTTGGAAATGGTACATAGTCCACTAATCTAACATACGTAGTAAATATCAGCTAATCAAACAAAAATGTTTTTATTTTATTTAAAAGTACAGGGCGTCATTACCGCTACCAGTCCAACATGTATAGATTTTTGGTGTCTTTGTTCAACTCCGCTTTTAATGTATTATCCAAGGATGAGGACTTAAGTTTCATTTTGGCTCCCGCATCGAAGCCGTGTGAAGAGGAGGTGGGGGGGGGGCAATTTTTTTTTTTTTTTTAATATATTTTTATTAATAGTTCGCTGTTTACTTTTCACAGTTACATTTATGGGAGCATATAATCCACGTTATTCACAACACTTAGAAGGATACTTCACTTTGCATGTGTTCACAGATGTCTTATGTCATGTTTTAACTCACAACTAGGTCTGTATCCAATTTCTGTTGCCTGTTAGCTCTAGGGTTCTATATTTGTTTCCTTGAGTGTCTAATTCCTTGTCCCTTTGTTACCCAATTGTTTTACATGCTCACTTAACAGCTTCAACTTGAACTTAACTATGTACACACTTAATAGCTATTTGTGGGTGGTTTTTGTGTTAGGTGGTGAGAGTCGCTCCCTGTGGGGGCTATATCTGGAGGGATAGTCATCTGCTATATGCGTTTTCCTACTGCTCCTTATGTGTGATTGTACTCCACTCAGCTCTGCACCTTGCAGTTTATCATGAGTTGTCAGTGTTCTCTACTAGCTATTTCATTGTTATGTTTTCTCACCCTCGCCAGCGGTGTTCCTAGGTTTATCCCTTATCTCCTTACAGTATCTGTTTAGGTTTCCATTTCTGCTGGTGCTGTATTGGGATTTAATGGTTCTTCCACTGTGCTATTCCAGCCCAACAGTAGTTCTTCCCATCCTGGGGCCACGGGGGTCTGCCGGATACCCTTTGCTTCTTCAGTTTTTAAGACCTGCAATTCTGCCCCAGCCCACCTCTTGACATCATTTTTCCATTCAGCTAGTGGGGGGGGGGGGGTTAGCGGCTTTCCAACCCCTCATAATTAATCTTTTGTAGAGGGCCAGGGCGAGATCCAGGAAGCGACTCCTAATCTTCCCTAGTTGGATATCTGTCTTTAGGCCCAACAGACAGACATTGGGGCGAACGGCAGTTCCGTGTCATATAGTCTTGACATGCTCTCTATCACTGCCCTCCAGCCCATTTGTAACACTGCGCATTTCCACATCATGTGGTCAAAGTCTGCCTCGCCCTCACCACATCTGGGACATATCTTAGGGGTTCCCCCATATATTCGGAACAGTCGGTGAGGGGTAAGATAAGTTCTATGCAGGTAGTTATATTGGATATATTGTAGCCGGGTGTTACGCCGGGTGTTACGCGAGATCCTCCGGGGATAAGCCAGAGCTCTGTTCCAGTCTGCCTCAGACAGTGTATGTCCGATCGTTTTCTCCCACTTCTCCCTGAGTGAGTGCAGGGGATCCAATGCAGCTTCTATCTGGGCTCGATATATTTTCGTAATTAAGTGGGATTCTTCTCCCGAGGTCAGCAGGAGGTGCAACACTCCGTGGGTCCCGGGCTCCGCATTAATCGTATCCCAGTGGCCTTTCAGAGTGCGCACCAGCCTCCTGTACATCAAAAATGTACCCTGAGGGACCCCCTTCCCTACCAATTCGCTGAAGCTCTGTAGTGTACCTTCCCTGAAGAGCTCCCCCACCGTCAATACTCCTGCATCTCTCCATGGGCCCAATCCCCGGCCCCCAGCCCCGGTTCCCTTCGGTTCCACGAGCAATACCGAAATTGGTATTGCCGGGGAGTAGGGTGGACCAGCTCCAGTCCTGCTCGCGCATCTTTTCCAGCACAAATTTGCGGTGTTAGTCATTAGGTTGTCTCCAATGGGGGACAGCTTCTTCTCTATCATACGTGCTATTATTCGATCTATGTCCATCAAACCGTGGGGGTTAATTAGGTCCAGCTGCCCCTTGCCCACCATCCATCCAGCCACCCACTGCAGTTGGGATGCCAAGTAATATGCCTCAAAGTCAGGAGCCCCTATTCCACCCGCTCGCATCGGTCTGCACATAGTAGTCAATGCTGTGCGTCACCGACCCTCATCCCATACCAATTCCCGGAGCAGGGTGTTCAGTTCACGGAACCATGCAGGGGGGACCCATACCGGTAGGTTAGCAAAGAAGTAGAGGAGGCGGGGCAGCATCACCATCTTAGACAATGCCACTCTGGCCATTGTTGTTAGTTTCAGCGACCACCAAAACCCAACTGAGGCGTGTAGGGATCGGAGCGCCCCACCCAGGTTGCCGTCTCGAAGGTCGGCCAGCTCATGATATATTTGGATCCCTAGATATTTGATAGTCCGCGGGGCCCAGTTCATATCTTTCGGACATGTTTCAGGGCGCACGATGTTTGGTAGTATGGGGAAGACAAATGTTTTGTTGCGGTTAAGATGAAGTCCTGACAATTCCCCGTAGCTCTCCAGGATCTTTAAAACCCACGGGAGGCCACTGGTTCCGTCTCCCAAATACACCAGAATATCGTCCGCGTATAGAGAAATAATATGCTCGCTTGGACCCCAGTTAATTCCTCTACCGACTCCTTCCTGTCTCATTTGGGCCGCTAGAGGTTCAGTTGCCAGGGCAAACAGCAGCGGTGATAGAGGACATCCCTGTCTGGTTCCTCGATACACCGGATATGTGTCGGATATCGTTCTGCCCGTCTTCACCCTAGCCAATGGGGAGGAGTACAGTAGGTCCACCCACTTCACCCAGCTTTCGCCTAGTCCCATCTTTAGCATCACAGCCCTAAGGTAGTCCCACCTGATCGAGTCGAAGGCCTTTTCGAAGTCCACCGCTAATAAAACCCCTGTCGGAGGCTTCTCTGTTGCTGGCATGTGTAAGATGGCAAAGACCCTCCTCAGGTTCAATGAAGTGCTGCGACCAGGGACGAAACCATTCTGGTCTGTGTGCACCAGTGTGGTCATTAGGGAGATCAGCCTGTTAGCCATGATCTTACTGAGGATCTTAAAGTCACTATTCAGCATTGATAATGGGCGGAAGTCGGTCACTGGTGCTTCCCTGTTTTTTGTTTTAGGTAGTGGTATCACCAAAGCCTCACGTAATGTGCCCGGTAGCTCTCCTCGGCGTAATGCCTCAGCGTATACCTCAGCCAGCTGGGGTACTAACAATGTCCTATATTTTTTGTAAAAGTCCATTGGAAGGCCATCGGTACCGGGAGTCTTTCCAGGAGCCAGCTGCAATATAGCCTCACTTATCTCCTCCACTGTTACAGGTCCCCCTAGGCTATCCCTCCCCACATGGTCCAAGGCTGGGAGAGCGATTCGCTGTAGGGAGTCTCGGAAGGCCTCCACCCCCAGGTCGTGGGGTTTCCTATACAAGTGCATGTAGTATCCCTTAAAAGCTTTGTTGATTGGGCCTGGCCTTCTCCTGCATATTCCCTTTTTGTCTTGTACACTTGTGATGGGCTCTCCCCCTCCGCTTGGGCGTATCAGCCAAGCTAGGAGCCTTCCTGATCTACCCTCCTCTGATTGCACTGATGCCAGGTATTTTTGTGTGTTGTGGCACCTAAGTTGTGCCTCGATCTGGGAATGTTCTCTGCGGGCCCGCTTATATTCCTCATTCTCCTGGGGTCCAACATCTTGTCTCCCTTCCCATTCGTGTATTTTCTTCTCTAAAGAGGTCAATTCCCTTTCAAGTGTGCGTTTCACCCCCGCTGTTTGACCCAGGCAAAATCCCCTCGCTACCACCTTAAGCGTTTCCCATTCTGTGGCTCTGGATGTGGCGGATCCACTGTTAATTTTGATATGTTCTGTCAAGTGGCATCGAAGGGCCTCTCTATACGACTGATCCTCCAACGCAGTGGGGGACAGTCTCCACGATGGGATTGGGGGTCTGTCCTCTATAATACTCAGTGTGATCAGCAAGGGGTTATGGTCTGATAGTGTGCGGCCAAGATACTCTGAGTGGGTTACATAACGCGCAAGGCCCGCAGTGCATGTCATTCTGTCAATTCTAGTGTGCAGCCGGTGGAGGCCTGAATAATAAGAATAGTCACTGTCTTTTGGGTGTTGTTCCCGCCATACATCCACTAGCCCCCAGGAGTCCAGCCATTCACAGAGTTTTTTGGCTATTCTAGTGGACCCTGCGCCCTGTAGTGGCGGGGTCGATCTGTCCATGTTAATGTCCAATACTGCATTGAAGTCCCCTCCCACTATTAATTCTCCTGTGCTTTGGCGGGTGAGGTGGCTTGATAATTTGGTCAGGAAGGGGACTTGGTCCTGATTGGGAGCATAAATACAACTCATAACAACTGGGATACCGTGTAGTCTCCCTTCTAGCACCACAAATCTGCCCTCTTGATCTATGTCAGTTGAGTCTATTATCAGTGGGACCCCAAGGTCACCTATATCAATGCTCCCCTTGCATATGCTGAATACTCTGTGGCAAACACCTGTCCCCTCCATCTGCGTCTCAGTTTCTCAACCTCTCCAGCTATTAAGTGGGTCTCTTGTAGCATTGCCACCTGCACCCCTCTTCTCTTCAAGTAGGAGAGGACTCTGTGTCTTTTGGTCAGAGTGCTCATCCCCCTGACATTCCATGTTAAAAGATTATAGTTTGCCATGTTAATAAGTTAATTTTATAATAGTGTCCCTGGCGCCCCCAGAGTACAACTCTATTCCTACCCATGTTCAAACCTTTACTGCTATCGTATATCGTCACCCACTTAGCCAAGTTAACTAATAACTGTAAAACCCAACTCCCAGGTGGGGGGGGCAATTTGACACCACAGTGTGACTCTTTTTAATAAACTCCTATCTCCTTGGAGGGGGATGTCGATGTGTTTCGACCCTTAATTGTTCGGGGTCCCTACATGGCAAGGAACTGTTGTTTACTTTTAGAGTCAATCTTCCTTGTGGCTGGTTCTTTTTAGTAATCCACCAGTGCTTAGTTTGTAAATAAAAACACACCCGTGCTCAAAGCTTTCCTCTTAAACACGCGGCTGCTGCAATTAAATGTGCGAACACAGAATACTGAGGCAGCGTAATCCTGAAGCCACTCCTTGCCCCTTCAGCTCACTCTTGCAGCTTCCTGCTTTTCCCCTTTCTGACAGCTTTTGTTTTTCTCTTCCCCCATCTTTCCCACATGTGCCTTTTGCTCGCAGTAAATGCTTGAGGCAGAAACATAAGCGCCGGCCCTCAAAAATAAGTGTCGGTGCCCCGCACCGGAAACAACAAGCACATATTAAGCACTGTAATCCACATGTGGGCATGTGGTCATTGTCCCCTTAAATTGTAAAAAGGAACTATTTTTACAGGCAGCTTTTGTCTGACGCGTAGTCCTGCGCAGGCGCGGCCCATCTTTTAGGGCAGAGGGGCCACGCCACCCCACCTTTTGCCACTCATGAAGAGTGTCTGTCGGGCTGAACAAAGGTCAGCCTGACAGACACTCTTCATTTTCAGCTCAGACAGCCAGGAGTGAGACATGCGTGATTTGTGCAGACTCCTGGCTGCCTGAGCTGAACTTTGCTCGGCTGAGGAGGTCACAGCTCCTATGGGCGTGACCTCCTCGGCTCAGCAAAGGTGCCTCGAGGCCCTCCCCTGGGTGACGAGGAAAGCGTCACCCATTGACACTCGCCCTGGGCGCTTCAAGTTTAAGCCCTGAAGCGCCCAGGGCAAGTGTCAATCAGTGACACTTCGTCACAGAGTGGGGTGGGGTCAGCAGTCTCACTGACCCCATCCCACTCTGTGACGAGGCTGGGACTGCTACCTTCCCTCATTGGCTGACCTGAGGTCAGACAATGAGGGAAGGCAGCAGTCCCAACCCTCCTGGGACCTCGAGGCTGAAGGTAAGTGTGTGTGTGTGTGTGTGTGTGTGTGTGTGTGTGTGTGTGTGTGTGTGTGTGATGTTTTAAAATGAATGTTTGATGCATGCATGCATGTTTGAATGTTATGAGTGTTAATGGATGTGCGTGCGTGCGTGCGTGTGTGAAAGAATGAGTGTGTGTGTGATGTTTTAAAATGAATGTTTGGTGCGTGCGTGCATGTTTGAATGGTATGAGTGTTGTTAATGAATGTGCGTGCGTGGGTGTGTGTGTGTGTGTGTGAAAGAATGAGTGTGTGTGTGTGTGATCCCTGCCCGCCCCCCTCCCTCCTAAAGCTGCTGGCCGCTACTGGTCCTGCGTCCTTTGGGGTGGCTGTTCCTCTTGGGACACCGCTGCCAGATAAATTGTGACAGATGATTGTCTGCTATTTGGAACCCCAGACCATCCTCCCGCACAGCGGTCCCAAAGGGAAACAGAAATGGTGAAAATATCTCCTTCACTCTTGCATCCCAGATTTGACCTTTCTGCAGCTGACAAAACCTTTGTGCAAAATGACACCTGACTTTACCAAAGTGTCAAACACAAAAACACTTTTCTTTTTTATGGTGACGCAGTTGCAACTCAAATCCGATTAATAGGCCGCAACTACTTCAAATGTCAAATAGCAGATGTAATGAGTCCAAGACTACCAACAGCAATGGCAAAAACAGACTGACTGCCTGGATGCCTTGTGCGCCAAAACTCATGCATCTTAAAATGAGCACCTTTGGCTGCAGTGGGACTCCTTTTCTCATTTTGGGCTGTGGGTTTCTGGGTGAGTTTACTTTTGGGATTGCTTTTGCAGGTTCTCGTCACCTTAACTTAAAGTGACTAATTTGTTCAGTCCTGCACTCGCAGCCACTCAGAAGCCAGTGCAAAGGGCGCATTGAGGCTCCACGGGTGATAAGCCGCGCTATAGAAGTACTGATTGATTGACTGTGATAGCAAACACATGCTTAATTTGTGCTTGTTATTTCAGGTGTGGGCACCAGCACTTATTTTTGAGGGCCGGTACTTATTTTTCTGCCTAGAGCATTTACTGCTGACAGAGGAACAGAAAAACGAGAAAGTGTCACAATGGGAGAAAGCAGAAATCTGAAGGGGTAGGGAGTGGCTGTAAATGGATTGAAGAGACCCGAGATGCCTTAAGGATTACGCTGCCTCAGTATTTCGTGTTTGCACATTTAGTTGCAGCAGCCAGGTGTTTAAGAGGAAGGCTTTGGGCACCAGCACATTTTTCTTGACAAATGAAGCACTGTAGCAAACTATATACTTCTAACATTTGGCCTGACGATTTTATCTTTTTAAATATACTTTGTTAAAACAGCCCAGACCTAAAAATCCCAAGAGTTCACTAATGTAGCTGAAGATGCTCATTCCTACTGCCTTCGGACAACGTGCTTGATGTTAGTTGAATTATTGCACCACTACCTTTAAGCGCTATTATGTGTTTAGGTTGTGTTATGTCCTGACTCCCAACTGCCCCCAGAGGCCATTTGGGTTTTTGTACTGCTATAGTTTTTAACTGCCTTAGCTTTCTAATAGTAAAAATAAACTACCAAGGGGCATATTTACCAATATCTCAAGCTGCTGCTCTGAGTGAAGGGGAAAGGTAAAAAAAAGTGCCATATTTTAAATTATACAGTGCATTCCTGTCCTTTCCTGACGCTGGTGCCCTTTTGGCACCCTTGAGCCATGATGCAAGGGTGCCTGCGATGTAGGCAGGATTGTTTTTGTGCAGGAAGGTGGCCCTTTCTGCACAAACACAATCCTCAGAGGCATTTTCTCTTTCTAAATGTGTTGCAGAATGCAGCACACTTAGAAAGAAAAAACAACAAGTAGATATAAACGTTTCTTCACGTTGCACCTACCCTGAGAAGGCGTAGCATTTTGATGCATTCCCAGGTTTACCCGTGTTGGTAAATCTGGGACTGCGCAAAAATCCATGGGTACATGCATGGGAACACACACCCTACACCCGTTGGACACCTCTCTGGGGCAGAGTACTGCAACGCAGCAATTTGTGCTACTTTTCATTCCTCCAGATTTAGCAAGTTATTTCAGGGCCACGCAAGGTGGGCTTGCGTGGCTTGATAAATCTTACTTTTATTGTTGCATAGTAATCAGTGGCCCTTTAAAAAATACAGTGCACAGGGACTCAGATGGGGGCTTGTTAGAACAGGAAGAATGCAGAGTCTAGTAGATCTGCTAGAACTGAAGCGATGTAGGCGCTATACGGTGAAAATAGATCTGCAAGTAGAAGTGATTTAGGGACTCTCAGCTGGGAGAGCGTTTACAGTGAGGTGCGTTGAAGGGTCTGTCAACAAGACGTGGTGGTGAGCTGGGAATACGTTTTCTTTCAGCTGAAAGCTGAGCTGGAGTGGGAGTTATTCAGGACTTCTGCTGAAGGAAACGTTTGCATTAGAAGTGATGAAGGAGCTCTCAGCTGGAGGCAGACCAGGAATGTGAAATGGAGCAGGGCCTCTTGGATGGAAGGGCATCTGGAATGTGAGGTGGTGCAGGGTATCGCCGTTGGAGGCGGGCCAGGAATGTGAAGTGATGAGGGGCCTGTCGCTGGGAGGATGATCTGCGATGAAACGAGACATCGGTCCCCTCAGCTGTAGTTAGATTTAGAATGGGAAGTGACGTAGGGCTTGTCAGCTTGAGTTAGAGCTGGCATGTAAAGTGATGCAGGGACTCGAGAGTGGGAGAAAGAATTCGGTTGCGAAGTGAGTAAATCAGCTTTAGAGCTGGTATGGGAACGCAGAGTCTCTTAGCTGTAGTTAAAGTTGGTATGGGAAGTGACGCACGACCAATCAGCTAGATCAGGCAAGGAAGCAGGGCCTCTACTAGAGTTAGAGCTGGCATTGGAAGAGAGGTTGGGCCTCTCAGCTCTAGCTAGACCTAGCATTTGAAGTGATGTAGGGCGTCACAGCTGCAGTTAGAGAAAGCAAGGAAGTGACGTAGGGGCTGAGCGAGCTAGAGCTGGCACTGGAAGTGACGCAGTTTCGTGCAGACCGGGAATGTAAAATTGTTCAGTGGTTATTGGCTGGAAGCACAGCTGGAATTCCAAGTGATGCAGGGCGTCTCAGCTGAGACATAGAGCTAGGGTGACAAATGACGTCGTTCAGGTGTCGTCAGAGTTGGGATAAGATGTGATTCAGTGCGGCCTCCGGCAGATCAGATTAATGAATGGTGCTTGACTTCTTTCCTGTGAGGTCTGGATTGGACATGTCATACAATTCAGGTGCCAGGCTCTACAGCGTTCAGCTGTAGATTTTGGTGACACCCGATGGCACCATAAGCCAGCTGGTGATGTGGATGGCATCTTGTGCTGGGAGACTCGGGGAGGTGGCAGGGCGCGTGAACAAACATGAGACGTCTTGTTAAAGGATCTGTCGTGCCCGGACGTCTCCTCGGAGACAGCTCCTTTCCCGGCAGGAGGGGCTGCGAAGGGCTCTCCCGCACGCCTGCCTTGGATGGTAATGAGGCGGGTCGGGCGCCTCGTTTATCATCATTCCTGCCTCTCGGTGCCGAAGCCGGCGCTCTAACCGCATACTATTTTTAAACCTCGCCAATAGCAAAATTCATCAATAATAGAGCGCTGCTGTTTTACGCAGCTCTAAAAATAGCTTGTGTTTTGGGTAGTTCTACAACAGGAAAAGGCCTGGTCTCTGCAGCTGGGCCTGCGTCTGCCAAGATGTCTGGCGCAGTATCGGGCACAGGAGCAGTGGCGGGAAACACCTGGGGACACTAGACACAGGGAAACGCGACCGTGGGCACAAGACACAGCCTGGGAGCCCTGCAGCAGAACTGGCGGGGAAAGTCTGGGGATACTAGACGCAGGGAAACCTTGACCGTCTACACCAGACCCGACCCCCGTCTATAGCAGACCAGGAAACAGAAAACACGAGGCCCAATGGGGCGATATAGCATCCCTGACAGCTGACTGGGAACACCGGGCATAGGGGAGTCCTAGAGCAGCCCTGACAGAATGACAGGGAACACCAGCCATAGGGGAGTCCTAGAGCAGCCCTGACAGAAGAGACATGACTGGAATTTCAAGACAGAAAAGAGCCCTACATGAAGACACCAGCCATAGGAAGTCCTAGAGCAGCCCTGACAGAAGACACCCACTAGGGAATACCAGACGTAGGGAGTCCTACAGCAGCCATGACAGAAGACACCTGACTGGGAACACCGGGCATAGGGGAGTTCTAGAGCAGCCCTGACAGAATGACAGGGAACACCAGGCATAGGGGAGTCCTAGAGCAGCACTGACAGAAGACACCTGACTGGGAACACCAGACGTAGGGAGCCCTAGATCATCACTGACAGAAGACACCTGACAGGGAACACCAGGCATAGGAGAGCCCTAAAGCACCCATGATAGAAGACTCCAGACAGGAAACACCAGATATAGGGAGCCCTAGAGCAGCCCTGACAGAATGACAGGGAACACAAGACACAGGGAGCCCTAAAGCAGCCATGACAAAAGAAACCTGACTGGGAACACGAGGCATAGGGGAGCCGTAGAACAGCCCTGACAGAAGACACCTGACAGGGAACACCAGGCATAGGGAGCCCTAAAGCAGCCCTGACAGAAAACACCTGACAGGGAACACCAGACGTAGGGAGCCCCAAAAGCAGCCATGATAGAAGACTCCTGACAGGAAACACCAGATATAGGGAGCCCAAGAGCAGCCCTGACAGAAGACACCTGACAGGGAACACCAGGCATAGGGGAATCCTAGAGCAGCCCTGACAGAAGACACTTGACAGGGAAAACCAGGTATAGGGAAACACCATGCATAGGGAGCCCTAAAGCAGCCATGCCAGAAGAAACCTGACTGGGAACACGAGGCATAGGGAGCCCTAGAGCAGCCCTGAAAGAAGACACCTGACATGGAACACCAGGCATAGAGAATGCTAGAGCAGCCCTGACAGAAGACACTTGACAGGGAAAACCAGGTATAGGGAAACACCATGCATAGGGAGCCCTAAAGCAGCCATGACAGAAGAAACCTGACTGGGAACACGAGGCATAGGGAGCCCTAGAGCAGCCCTGAAAGAAGACATCTGACATGGAACACCAGGCATAGAGAGTGCTAGAGCAGCCCTGACAGAAGACACTCGACAGGGAGCAGGGGGTCCCTGCCTGGACCCCAGGGAGCACACGGGACATGAAAACCTGGAAACGTCTTACCTGTGACACGTCCAAACACCAGACAAGGGTAAACTCTGACCAGGGACAATTAGAGTAAATACTGGGGAACCTCTTACTGGTGAGACCTCCGGGCAGTAATAACACTTTTAGTAGGCCTGCAGCCTTTGGCTATGTGTATATATATTGAATTATTTTGTAAAGCATTGGCTTGTGAGAGGAAGCCTCTTAGAAGCACTGGTGACTATGTTTTAAGCAGTACGGCTGATAAATATTCGAGTAATATTGCGCCTGTTAGACTCCTTCAACCTTTGTGCGGAATTGGGGAAAAAACACAAAAACCGGTTATGAACAAACCATCAACAAAGAAACGAAAAACAACGTAATGACGCCTATGTCCTCATGTGTCGTCAAGGATACCCACAAATGCATCAGGACACTAAGGCAGCCCTAGCGTAACCAAGTACGCACACGTGTCACTGCCCATGCAAGTGCATGCATCAACGCGGTGGCCATTTTGCCTCACTACCCATTCGCATGCATGTCTCAATGTGGCAACCACTTTGGTTTTTGTTTTCATTTATCTGCACGTGTAGATAAAATAAATATAAAACGTGTGCCAACGTAGATTTGTTTAACCTCTTAGCTGCTAGGCCTCCCTACCCCCCCTCAGTGCTGAGCCCTTTTTTGTCTATTTGGGATAGTTCGCACTTAGGCCTTCATAACTTTTTGTCCACATAAGTTATCCACGCCAAATTTGCGTCCTTTTTTTCCAACATCCTAGGGATTCTAATGGTACCCGGAGTTGTGCTTTCCCCTGGAGGAGACCAAGAAATTAGCCAAAATACAGTGAAAAGTTCGTTTTTTAAAAAAAAAAATGGGAAAAAAGGGCTGCCGAAAAAGGCTTGTGGTTTTTTACCTGAAAATGGCATCAACAAAGGGTTTCTGGTGCTAAAATCACCATCTTCCCACCTTTCAGGAACAGGCAGACTTGAATCAGAAGACCACATTTTTCAACTCAATTTTGGCATTTTACTGGGACATACCCCATTTTTACTACTTTTGGTGCTTTATGCCTCCTTCCAGTTAGTGACAGGAATGGGTGTGAAACCAATGCTGGATCCCGGAAAGCTAAACATTTCTGAAAAGTAGACAACATTTTGAATTCAGCAAGGGGTCATTTGTGTAGATCCTACAAGGTTTTCCTACAGAAAATAACAGCTGAAATTAAAACAAATTTGAAAGTGAGCTGAAAAAAACAGCCATTTTTCTCAACGTTTTACTCTGTAACTTTTTCCTGCAATGTCAGATTTTTTAAAGCAATATACCATTACATCTGCTGGACCCTTATGGTTGCGAGGATATATAGGGCTTGTAGGTTCGTCAAGATCCCTAGGTACCCAGAGCCAATAAATGAGCTGCACCTTGCAGTGGGTTTTCATTCTATACCGGATATACAGCAATTCATTTGCTGAAATATAAAGAGTGAAAAATAGGTATCAAGAAAACCTTTGTATTTCCAAAATGGGCATAAGATAAGGTGTTGAGAAGCAGTGGTTATTTGCACATCTCTGAATTCCGGGGTGCCCGTACTAACATGTGAATTACAGGCCATTTCTCAAATAGACGTCTTTTTTACACACTGTCTTACATTTGGAAGGAAAAAATGTAGAGAAAGACAAGGGGCAATAACACTTGTTTTGCTATTCTGTGTTCCCCCAAGTCTCCCGATAAAAATGGTACCTCACTTGCGTGGGTAGGCCTAATGCTCGCGACAGGAAATGCAACATGGACACATCACATTTTTACATTGAAATCGGACGTGTTTTTTGCAAAGTGCCTAGCTGTAGATTTTGGCCTCTAGCTCAGCCGGCACCTAGGGAAGCCTACCAAACCTGTGCGTTTTTGAAAACCTGACACCAAGGGGAATTCAGGATGGGGTGACTTGTGGGGCTCTGACCAGGTTCTGTTACCCAGAATCCTTTGCAAACCTCACAATTTGGCCAAAAAAAACACTTTTTCCTCACATTTCAGTGACAGAAAGTTCTGGAATCTGAGAAGAGCCACAAATTTCCTTCCACCCAGCATTCCCCAAGTCTCCCGATAAAAATGGTACCTCACTTGTGTGGGTAGGCCTGGTGCCCGCGACAGGAATAGATCACACAACGGTCAATGTTGGTCCTTACATGAGGCAGCTGTTGACCCTGGGGTGATCCATTCCTGAAGCAGGCACTAGGTATAGGCACTCAAGTGGGGTAGTGTTTTTATCAGGACAGGTGAGGAATCACTGGGTGGTAGGAATTTTGTGGATCCCAGCATATTCCTGTAGTTTGTGTGACAGAAATGCGAGAAAAATAGAGTTTTTATTCAACATTTCAGCTTTGCAGGGTGTTCTGGGTAAGAAAACTTTGGGGAAACCACACAAGTCACACCTCTGTGGACTCCCCCAGATGTCTAGTTTCCAGAAATGTTTGGGTTTAGTATGTTTCTCTATATGGCCGCCGAACCCAGGACCAAAAACACAGGTGCCTGCCTTACAAAACCAGTTTGTTTTGTGATAGATAATTTTGATGTCTCCACAATACGATTTGGGTGGTGGAATTTGGGGCTGAACTAAATTGGGGATCTCCCAAGAGAGCACTCTCTTTCTCTGCTTGCCGCCGCATTCACCTGCTCTCTGGGTTGGGCTAACCCACTATTACCCAGTTGCACAGACTGTGCTTGCGAAGGGACAGCAGGACTGTCCTCATCACCTCACTCATAATTTACTGGAAGAGGAGTTATCGAATGGGACTCCTCCGACTGAAAAATCACTCCCAGAGACTGCGCCATTGTCCTATCCCTCAGATGCTGTCTCAGTATCTGATGTCTCAGTCTCTGATCCTATGTCAGAGCGGTCCTCTATAACCCGAGTGCAGGCAGCAGTCATCCATCAAGATGCCATCTCTGCTTTTGGCTAAACTGTTGCTCTAAAACACTAGCCTACATAGACAGTCACAAAATCAATGGTGTGTGTGAGATACGTGCAACTGTAGAGGCCACCTTACCTGCGCTTCTCTCCTCAATCAGCACCTTCTTTCAAGACACTCAAAAAACACCTTGTCACATACCATTCGTCACAGTCTTTAGCACCTCCTGCGCCCAGTCCAACAATCATTATTGGTGCTCCCACTCCCTCCTCCTCGGATTCCCTCATTACCACCCAGCAAAAGTGCCCTTCATCTCTCCATAGCCGCCCCCCCACCCGCACATACATTTCATTTGTATTATAGCGCAGGTAATGGCTGACTTTACTAATGTACTCAGCTATTGACCAGTGGTGGCTGGTGACTGAAAGCAGTGGTGGGGCACAAATACAAGACGGAATTGCACCTTGTGAGAGAGCCTCACTACCCACGTATTTCCATTCACCTACTTACCCACTGCCTTTGGTCACCTACCCATTTACTCATCCACATTGTCATCCACTGCCATTCACACAACTCTTATACACAGACACCCACATTTTCTCAGCCACTCTGTCAAGCCCTGCAAACACATTCAAACAAACACACATTGCCTCACCCATCCAGTATCCAGCAGTTTCAGTGATAAAAGGTACACATTTATTTGAGCTGCAGATTACATGTTTAATATGACCTATCACGTCATTAGTCTGCAGAAGAAATAAAACAATAACTTGTCTTTGGCATATTTATGACTTGAGGTCTTCAGGTCACACTCCTGTCTCCCAGAGAGCCCTGGATGGAGTTATTTATTGTATTTATTCCATTTCTCTGCCACAGACTGCTTGTAATGCAGGAAAAGGGGATTTTCTTTGCAATGCCACATTCTTTTAATAAAATGTGACCTCTGATACGTAGACCCTTCTGATCACACCCCACCATTTGAGTAAGTAGGAAAGGGTGGAGAATAATATCAGAGTGACATGAAGTTTTCAGAAACCCTGGCTGAAAAAAACGCTCCAGGCTGTTTACTATCAGGGCTTCTGGTGGAGGAGGAGAGAAGCCAGGGACGTCACTGCGTTCTGAGAAAACGTAACGGCTTTGAGCCCTGTCAGCCCTACTGTGCAGCTTTCAGCCACATACTGACGCAGGCGCAGTGGGGCTTTTCAAAGTGCACAACTTTCACTCAGAAAATGTGCAGAAAATGTTTTACTTTCATCATGTCATTAAATTTATGCTTCCCTAGAGAGGCCAGAAAAGGCTAGGGGTGCAGCCCCTTAGCCCTTGAACACCAGCCACCACTGCTATTGACATAAAATACAAATTTGCTCTTTGCAGTAGGCATATAAACCTTCTGCGCTTCTTTATGGTACTAAAACTGCCACTAGACAAAAGTCTGATCCTTTTGTAGCAGAAACATAATCACAATACTTACTTGACTTTTTTATTGCTGCCTAAAAGCCACAGTTGAAATGCGTCATTTGAAGTATGTGCATTGCTTTGAAGACGCAAGCTGCAACTGCAAGACAACTGGTGGCATATATATATATATATATATATATATATATATATATATATACAAGAAAGAAGTGACTCAAACAGATGATCTCACTAAAGAACAAAAATATATTTCTACTACAACGTTTCAGCTTCCGCCTTCCTCAGGTAGTACAAGATTGTTTGCTCAGTGGCTGCCACTGAGCAAACAATCTTGTACTACCTGAGGAAGGCGGAAGCTGAAACGTAGTAGAAATATATTTTTGTTCTTTAGTGAGATCATCTGTTTGAGTCACTTCTTTCTTGGATATTACATTTTCTTGTGGCTCCTTGTGTCCTTTGGGATCCAGATTTTTGCCCTGGCTGGCTGTTGTTTTCTTGTGATCCTGCATCTTCCAGTATATATATATATATATATATATATATATAGATCTATCTATAGATATATCCATGTAGATGTATCTACATAGATATATCTATATCTATATATATATATAGATCTCTATTTTTTTTTGTAGCTGTATGGTTTCCTTGGGGGCCAAAATGCCCCCCAGGGAAACCCTACAACTACTAAAAAAAAATATTGCCCCCACAGGGGGTAGCCCTGCCCACGGGCGACCCCCTGTCCGTTTCTTTTTTTTGTTTTATTTTTTTATAAAATTTAGCCCCGGGGGGGCGCGATTGAAAGTGATTGCGCCCTCCCAGGGGACACCTACCTTTTTTTAGAAAAATATGCCCCCGGGGTTGGCGGCCCGTTTTCCGAGGGGGCCGACCCCCCCCAAGTGAAATCCCTGGTGTCTAGTGGTGTTTCCTGGCCCCCGATCGCAGCTGTGCTGCGATCGGGGGCCAGGAAACACTTTCAGGAAGGCCTCGTAAGAAAGGGGAGAGTCTCCCCTTTCTTACGAGGCCTGCCCGAACGTGGGGAAGGCCGCTTGGGGCCATTTTCCCGATCGGAGCAGGAAGCGGCCTTATGGCCGCTTCATGCTCTGATGGGGAAATCAACAAGGTGCGAGGCGCGCTGACGTCACAAAGGGGCGGGTGGGGGGTAGGGGGGGAGACACGGGGACAAAAAAATAAATAACTAAATCCTCCCTGGTGTCGGCCACTGGTTGTGACCCGCACCAGGGAGGTCCGATGCCCGCACCCAAGGGGTTAAAGGGCACTCAGGCAATAAATTTAAGCTGACAAGCCCTCCAAAAAAATAAAAGAAAAAGATTGAGATTGAGATGTGGCACAAGAAAGGGGGGGGCAACCTTAGAATGGACGGGTATGGAGGGGCAAAATAATTGTGTTCAAGGGTAGGATCAGAATGCGGTGAGGGAAGAACAATGGGACAGCTGGGTGGGGACGGGATGTGAAAACTTTTTTGAAAATGAGAAAAAAAGTGGTATCTAGAGGGATGGGGAAGTAACAAATGAGCGGTGGGAGGAGGAAGCAACAAGGAGAACTTGGGCAGGAATTTAAATATGGAAGCAGCACACAAGGGAGAGAAAAAGGAAACACATGCACTGGCAAAGTGCTGAAAGAAACAAGCATTTGCAATGCAATGGGTCTCACATTTGCTCGAGTTAGAGCTATCAGCATTGTAAATTCCTAACTGGACTTTTCTTGCCACATAAATTGAAAATGAAAGTAAAACAGTTGACATAAGGGAGCTGATTCAAAGCGCCATGGCCGCTATGAGCGCAAAGGAGACACAAAAGGAAAAAGAAGTTCACTCACAAATGTATCGGCGAAAGTGCAATTATCTATGTAACAAGGGTAGTCTGCTAGGTAGTAACAAAACCGCCCCAAGGAGAGACAAACATAAAGCATTTACCAATGATAACAAAGGAGTTTTTGAAAGGCAAGCCCACAAACGATTGAAAGTGATGGGCGTGCGGTGGGCGTGGACTTACAACAAGTCAAAGCGTTTGCGCGCTCAGCCTAAAAGAGTAGTTCTCCGAATGTAAGCAGTAAAAGGATACAAGTCATCCAAATAAAAGGATGGTAAAGTAGCTATTGTCAGGGGAGACACAACCTCAAGAATAGGAAGGAAGCCACTGATTATAAAGCAAGCAAATGACATTGACAAGAAAGCTAACCAGAGCTAACCAGTGGGCCTGCCCAAACCCAGTTAAGTATTGCATGCCAGCCAACATTTTTAGAAGAGGAAAGTTGGAAATGTGAAGAAAAAAAATGGGAGATTGTATTTTTCCGATTGGCTCTTTTGGAGGCAGAGGCAATTTCAGGCGGGAGGCAGCCAAAATAAAGACATTTTTATGCCTCACATATCTGGAGTCTCCCGTCCGAATCGGGTCCATTGGCGTGCGGTATTGTCCAGAATAGGCCATGCAGCGACACACAAGCTGAGAGAGCTAAAGCTGTCTGTAGACGAGACCCCAAATGCTTCATCACCTACGATCTACCAGAAACTTAACAGCAAGCAGCATACTATGGCTGTGCATGTCACCAAGAGAGCGACAGGTCATTACACACATCACTCAAATTACCATGGAAACAGGCTGTAACATTTAAGGCATGTTAAGCTATTACAAGGGCAACCAACCCTTTTCTAGCTTGTGGTGCCCAAAAAGTGCCATGTATTGTTATCGCCACCCGGGCTACCCTGATCCCATTTGCCCAACTCGAAAGTGTGTACCCCAGTCCCATTTCACTTTCCATTCCACCTCAAGCTGCGGGACCGTGGCTAACCAACACCCCGAACTTTGCAATCACTTTCTACCACCCACGGGGAAAGCGCGAGTCCAGCTCGTTTCCCCGACTCCCTCTCCCACCCGCTGCTTCCACTCTGATTGCATTGGAGTGATGTACGTGCTCAGCCTGCAAAACCACCGCCCCTGCCCCCACAACAGCACCCCCTGAGGTCCCTGCTGCTGCAAGACAGGGTCAATGCTTTCTAAATTTAGCCCAGTCGCCTCAGCAGAGAGTCATCAGGGGCTATTTTTAGCTCACTGCATCAAGGGCTGCCTCACCCCCCTTGGCTCTACTGTCAAAATGAGCTGGCGAGGTGTAGGGGAGGGGGTCACTGAAGCGGAGGAGGGGACGAGGCCCCGCCTCCCAAGTAATTGGAGAGCTTCAAGTTGTAACCCCGCGTGCTCAGTTGATAGATGGCGGGTGCATCACCACCGCTGACGTCACTGGCAATACTGAGCTGTATCAGCCATATGGGGCAGAGTGACTGATAAGACACCCCTAGGAAGAGTGACTGGCCTAACCAGGACACCCCTAGAATCCTAGAATCAGTGACTCGCCTGACCAGGGCATCCCTCGGAAGAGTGACTAGCCTGATCTGAACACCCCTAGAATCAGTGACTCGCCTGACCAGGGCATCCATCGGAAGGGTGACTGCTCTCATCAGAACACCCCTGGGAAGAATTAATCTCTGATAAGGACATCCCTGGGAGGACTGTGTGGCCTAACCAGAACATCCCTGGAATCAGTGACTGGCCTGACCATGAAATCCCTCGGAAGGGTGACTGTTGTCATTAGAATATCCCTCGGAAGGATTACTCTCTGATAAGGACATTCCTGGGAAGAGTGACAGGCCTACTCAGAACATCCATAGAATCAGTGACTGGCCTACCTTGAACTTCCTTGGATTCAGTGACTGCTCTGATCAGTATATTACTAGGAAGGGTGACTGGTCTGACCAGTGCATCCCTTGGAAGAGAGACTGACAGATCAGAAGATCTCTAGAATCAGTGACTGTCCTGACTAGGGCATCCCTCGGAAGAGTGACTGCTGTCATCAGAATATCCCTTGGAAGAGTGACTGGCCTAACCAGAACATCCCTGGAATTAGTGACTATAGACTGACATATTTGAGCATCTCAAGAATCATTGACTGGTCTGAGCAGGATCAGTGACTAATATGACCATGACACCCCCAGGAACAGTGACTTATACAGGCAGAATCGGACTTGGACTGAAAATAGGCATGGCCACCAAAATAAAAATCTGACCCAGCAAACCACAGAACAGGCCAATAAACCAAAAAAACGGTACACACACTGACCTGTCAAATCAGGCCATGGGGCATTGCCTCATTACTCTATAGGCCAGTCTGGCCCTGGATACAGCCCGGATGCCCCTTGAAATAGTGACCGGTCTGCTCTGGTGCTCATGTGTTTGATCTCAGGCTAAATGCGTGCCATCAGGCTGCAGAGGTCAGTAGGGGTCAGATGCCTCTGTACCTACTCCATGCTCCATCCTCTGGGGTGGCTCTGGGCATTACATGAAATGAAATAAAAGGGACGTATCCAAAGAAGCATAATTAAGAATCTATTCCAAAAGACGTGGCCTATGTAATTACAAGTCTGGCTTAAACCATGCAAACTAAGCCCTGGTGCTTCCCGCAGTCTGCATCTCAACAGTATCTGGGTGCCTCTCTTGGAGGTTTCTTGTATTTGATCCAGACATGCCACGCAATAAATACACCGCGAACAATTCAGATCTATTGGTTTGTATGAGCCACACATGAAATTAACGATTTTGTTGTGAATAATTAGAACTGAAAATGTTTCAGTTCCGAAACTGCAAGTCTGAGAATTCATCCTCAGTCTGCATATCACACATCATCTCCTAACCCTGCATCCCTTTCTATTGAGCCTGTTCTGCATATTGTTTTGTGTCACCTTCCCTTGACCATGCCTGCTCTCTTACAAACATACCCCCACTCGCTCTCTCTTCCCTCATCTGTAAACACAGCAGCATCTTTACGAACATTTCAAGCAACTCAGCAAGGGAAGTTGCTGTCCTGCGTGTGAAAGGGAGAGAACTGAACTGTGTCGAATTTAAAGCGATATGATGCAGTTTAGGGATACCTTCCTGCACAAAGAGGCTTATTCCTCTTTCTGTATGTGCTGCAGGATGCAGTATACATGGCAAGAGGAAATAACAAGAAGTATACAAGTATTTCTCCTTCTTATGCCTCTCTGTGGTAGGCGCATCATTTTGGCCGAATCCCAGGTTTACTTCCTTTAGTAATTCTGGGATTGCATCAGATTTCCTCGGGTTCATGCACGGGAACACCATACTCCAACCATGGAATGCCTACCACAACAAAATGTAATGCAACGCAGCACATAAGTGGTACATAAGTGACCATCGTGCTGTGCAAAGAAACCAAGGACTGAACAAGAATGTTGTCAGAACATCTTGAAAGGAACTGTGAGAGACTCACACTGCCTTTGGTCTCCTTTCCAGAGCTCTCAATCATGTCCACCCATCAATATGTATGGATACTTGAAGCCACCCAGAGATCTAGTGGCAACGAATTAGAAAAAACTACAGAAACCCACATTCTAGCAAAAGCAAATACTCTCAGCGAATGCAACATGAAGCAAAACATGAATGTAAACAGGGGCAGCATCACTGAAATCGATTACCTCAAGGGCATTTACAGTCACTGGTGCCAATTCATAAACTGCATGTTGTTGTAAGTTTAGTAGTACTACAATAGTACTCTTCATGTACTACAAAATGCTATTCACAAACCTACGTGCAGACTCCACACAGGGATGCCCTTGAGGTAATCGATTTCAGTGATGCTGCCCCTGTTTACATTCATGTTTTGCTTCATGTTGCATTCGCTGAGAGTATTTGCTTTTGCTAGAATGTGGGTTTCTGTAGTTTTTTCTAATTCGTTGCCACTAGATCTCTGGGTGGCTTCAAGTATCCATACATATTGATGGGTGGACATGATTGAGAGCTCTGGAAAGGAGACCAAAGGCAGTGTGAGTCTCTCACAGTTCCTTTCAAGATGTTCTGACAACATTCTTGTTCAGTCAACCCCCTGTTTAGCAGCTACAGCGGGGGCGGGCCTAGTTTAGCAGACAAAGGCTCAGAATTAACATGAAAGGGTGGGAGGGTGAGTGGATGAATGGATGTGGGAAAGGGTGGATGGAATATGGAAGGATGGATGGATGAATGAGTGAAATGATGGATGCTTAAAGGGTAGATGGGGGAATGGATGGATGGATGAAGTTAAAGGCTGGATGGATGGACAGGTTGGAAGAGTGGATGATGGATAAGTAAAAGGATGGATGGATGAGTGAAAGGGCAGATGTAAGGATGGGAGAGTGAAAGAATGGATGAGTGAAAGGGGGTAGCTGGATGGCTGGATGAAAGGGTAGACGGATAGATGAGTGAAAAGGTGACTGGATGGACGGATCAGTGAAATTATGGATTGATATGTGAGTAAATTGGTGGATGGATGCATGAGTGAAAGGGTGCATGGATAGACGCATGAGTGAATGAGTGAACAGATAGATGTAAGGATAAATGAGTGAAAGGAAGGATGGATGAGTGATAGGGTGAATGGTGATGAGTGAAAGGGTGGGTAGATGGGAGGATGAAAGAAAGGATGAGTGAGTGAAAGACTGGATGGGTGATTGGAAGGATAAATGGATGGATGCTTCAGTGGATGAGTAGGGTGAAAGGGTGGAAGAATGATAGGAGGGAAAGGGGGGAGCACATCAGTGGGTCTGCAAGGCTATTGGATACCTTTGTGGGTTTTATGGATTCCCTGGAACTTTAAAAAAAAAATTCAAAATCGCACACAATGGTGATTTTTCAGTGGAAGAAAGCAAAGACAACATTTTTTGGTAAGGGTGTTGAAGTATCAAAAGTTGCCACTTTCCCATTTTTGGGTGTTTTGTCCTACGCACAAGGGTATTGGAACCCTCAAAAGGTTATGAAAAAGAACAACCCCTTAAGAGCAATGCAGCAACAGCAGATTTTGCCAGGAGGCTAGGAGCTAAGCCCCTGCAGGCCTGTCTTGAGGTATATTTAGAAAAATGCATCCTTATGGCATTCTATGGGTGGGATCTTTGGGGATCTAAGGAAAGTGGGGAGATACAAAGAGTAGACAATACATTTTTGAGAAGGCTCTTAGCAGTCCCTCCTAGCACCCCAGCATTCGTGATAGACGAAGAGCTGAACACAGGGCCTTATTGCTCTGGCTCCAGTATTGCAATGACTTAGAATTTGGGCAAACCCGGCTGCTGTCCTTAAGCAGTTAGTGCTTACGGCTGTCTATTATTGTAGAATGGGCTCCGTACCCCTTGGCTTGGATACCTGAAAGATTGGTTAGTGAAGGCTGGCCGCCCTGATCTGTTCAACCATCGTAAAACCCTAAGGAAAAGGGATTTATTGGCGATCAAGACCTTGTATCTTTCATTCCCGGCTCTGGAAAGAGAGGGAAGGGAGCTTACAAAACCCTCAGTGAGAGCACATACTGTGCCATCGACAGGCCCAGCGATTGAGCCGTATTTGGTGACAGCTAATAACCCCCACCATCGATTTTTATTGACGAGATTCAGGTTCAACATGATTTATTGGTTCTTAGCTGTCCCCGAAGGCTTTCATAAAATTGAGGATTTGGCCCTTGCACCTGCGATAACTTCTCTGTACAAGACATCACACATTTTATATTTTTTTGCGAGTTTTATCAGCCATAAAGGAAGCATTTATTACGTCATTGTTAAAAGGAATGGACTTCCAAAAAGTTAAGTCAGCACGGCTTTATCTGCAAATGCTTTTGTCCCCCTGGCTATTTTTGCTGTTGCAAGTTTTCAGGCAGGGGCTCTAAGAGTTAGGGAAACTACTTTTATATGTTAGCATGTGCTTCTCATGGGATAATTTAGGCAATAAATATTTTTGCTAACAATGTCAAATTTGATTGCACTGGAGTATCCCTTTTAAATCGCTTTTAGTGTTTTTTACTTTCAGGTTGTGGGTTTTTCGAACAAGTAATGTGGGCAAATGCTACTTTTGATTTTGTATGTTTTTTTAATGATTAACTTTTATGTATTCTGGACTTTTTATGGTTTTAAATAATCGAGTAAAGTATTGCTCTGAGTGTGTATGTTGAAAGGGGGATGTATGGGTTGAGTGAAAAGATGGATGGATGAGTGAATGGAGAGATGAGTAAAAGGATGGATGAGTAACAGGGAGGCTAGGGAGGTGGCTGAATGAAAGGGTGGATGGATGAATGAAAGGATGAATGGATGGACGAGTGATTGAAATGATTGATGAGTGAAACGGTGAATGGTTGGATGAATGAGTGGATAGATTGGTCAAAAGGTGGATGGATGGATGAATAAAAGGACGGATGGCTGAGTGAAAGTGTGGATAGATGAGTGAAAGGGAGGATGGATAGATGGATGTATGGAGTGAAAGGGTGGATGGATAGGCAAGGGAAAGGGTGGATGGATCAGTGAAAAGATGGATGATTGAAAGGATGGATGGATGCATATGTCTGATGGATAGGTTTGAAGACTGATGAATAGGTTTGGATATGGATCGACAGGATGGTGGCAGACCTAATGTTGGATAAAAGACTGAATAGATGACAGAATGTACAGGTGAAATGGAGGATATCAGCAGGTGGGTTGAAGGATGAAAGGATAAATGGATAGATGCTTGAATGTAAGAGACAAGCAAGCTCTTCTGGGGAGGATTGTGATGACTTGCTTCTCTTGCTTGGTGCCATAAAAGCTTCGATTCAAAGTATTTTTTTATTTTCTTGCCACACCTTTGGCTCCACCCCATGGTTTACAGGGAGTTGGTACATGTCTACACTTTGTAGTAACTTTACACTCGGGTAAGGTGAATATCGGAAAGCAGTGAGGCTACTACAAACTGGAAAAGTAAATTCACACATAGATTTTTTATGTTTAATTTACCTTTGTGACTAGCCCCTGTTGACAGATTGATCAGTGTTTTTGCCTATAAAGTTAAGGACCCCAGTGTAGAGCAGAGTAGGGAATCATTTCAAAGTCAGTTTTTAAAAGTAACTTTTTAATCACTGCCGGGCCTGAGACCTGGCAGGACCCGCCCCACTTACTACCCTATCCCTGGCTGACCCTGCTCCCACTGTAAGTCCCTCTGGTGTAAAGTCGTGAGTTTGCATTGAGTTCACATCGTAGTCCCACCAGAGTGACTTGAAGGCCAGAGTTTGCCTACAGACAGCCAGTTCTAGAAATATTCTTGATTATTTCTCCTTAGTTTACGGGAAGCCATACATTCAGTTTTTCTTGACACTTCTTACCTGATACGATAGCATACCAGTCAGCTCGTTAACATTATTCAAGTCCTTATTCAGAGTCAGAACATAAAGGAGAAAGGTTCAGATTCACGAAGAGGGCCTGTCTCTTTCTGGAGCCTGGAGGAAGGACAGACAGAGATACATCTGTCTTTTGGGCCTATGATCAGCTGACTGGGATCCTCATTCGAGGCAGGTGAAGATTTAATCGCCCCTCACGCCTTCAGAGGCTTCCAGTCTTCAGAACCCTAAACCAGCAGATAATATTTTCCATGGACCACAGCTTTCAATGTTTGCACCATCACTGCACAACAACACGGTTTAGAGGTGCGTGCTGGCCAATAAGATGGGAAGCATTTCCTGTTCTTTATAATTGCTTCAATTGCCCCAAGGTTGCCCCAAGGTTTTCTAATCCAGTTACACACATGCCCTTGCATAGGTATGGATTTATGAATGTTCCAAGCAGTGCTTAATTTGAGCCGGTACTTGCCGGTGGAGGACGCCAGAACGTGTTTTTGAGCACCGGCACTTATTTTTCTGTATCAGGAAATACTGCGAGCAACAGATGCACATGGGCAAGACGAAGGAAAGCAAGACGAAAATGCGGCACAAAGGGAGAAAGCAGAACGCTGCAAGAGTGATCAGAAGGGGCAGGGAGTGGCTGTAAATCGTTTAAAGAGGCCCGAGATGGCTTCAGGATTACCCTGCCTCACTGTTCTGTGCTCGCACATTTAATTCAGCAGCCGCCTGTTTCAGAGGAGAACTTTGGGCACTGGAACACTTTTATTTACAAATGAACCACTGGTTCCATGTACCATTTATATGTCAGAACCTTTAGGAGTAGTACCTAAATAAGGAATCACAGAAGTGCTGAAGGAATGGAGTTTTGCTTCTTGACCGCATTCTTCATATGGTATCTATTGTTTTCATGAGTTTGGTGCAAGTTGATAGGAACACAATTGTAGTCATTTGACCTGGTGGAGTATCTACATGCATATAATAAAGTGACTTGCCTGCTTAACATTTATTACATTCCATTGATTTACAAGGCAGGGTAAAGACAGCCTAGGCAAGTGCAAATTGTTGTATTCCACAGTTGTCTGTGCAATGCAGCACATCAACATGTTTCCCCTATTATACATTACTGTGTGCCCCATTTTACATCACCCTCTGCCCCCGCTACACATCACCCTAGTCTCCCATAATGCACACAGATGATTGCTTTGTCCCACAAATCTGTATCTTCCAGTGTTCTTCTGATGCACAGCACTCAGTGCTTACCTTATGCACAATGCCCACTGTTCCCTTGATACACAGTGACCAGTCTCATCTGATACACAGCAGTCAATGCTCTGATGAGGCATATCAGTCAGCACTGAGGTGCCTCTCTCAGTATTTCCCGCAAACTCATCATCCTATGCTCCTCTGGTGCACCTCATCCTCCTCTCCTACCTGCTGCACATCATCATGTTTTTCACTGTTGCACATCACCCTGTGTTTTGTTGATGTCCACCACGTGTATTGTCTTCTGCAGATACCTATGCCAGATTGCACAAATGCTTGTGTTAGTGTGTCTTTTCACAGTCTGTAAGTCTGCGATCTTGTGTGTCCTAATGTTCTGTGTCTGTATCTATGTGCTGTCACGGTCTGCACATCTCTTACCACCGTAGGCTGAAGAACTTGAAGGAACACCCGGTCCTTTACTGGTTCTGGACTGGCCAAGATAGAGGCAACCCTTTCTAGAGGCCTAGACCCTTTCTGCTGACTGGAAAAGATGCCAAGGCAGACCGTACCTGCCAGAACGAGTCCCAGAGGAAAAACCCAAAAATTGGGAAAAAACCTATACCATAGGAACTCCTGAAAAAGAGGAAAAACAATGAAAAAAGGGAAAAAAATAGAATATAATCTTGCAGGAAGAAGCAGGAGCACAGAAAAAATGGAAAACAGGAGCGAGGATCACCACCAAAACAGGAGTGTTTGCAACTCAAGGAAGAAAGGAACTGCAGTGCTTATATACCAGAAAACAGGAAGTGACACAACAGGAAGAAATTACGACACCATCTTGGATTGGGAAAGACCATATAGAAATGAAAAGGAAAAAAGTCCAAGTAGAAAGGGAAAAGGAAAAAGGCATGCTGGGAAGAAGAACACCAAGGAAGAAGACAATATGGAGACCAAGAAGAAAGAAGAAATGAAGACAGAAGAAAAAGAAAAAGAAAAAGGAGGAAAGAAGAGGAAAAGACCCAAGGAAGTGAGTAAGAAAATCAGGGTGGCTTCCAGGGGCTGCGGCGCGACCCAGAGCAAGAAATGTGCCTCCTGGATCGCACGTAGCAAGATTAACACAGAAAAACGGGCCGCGGCAGTGCCGGCGTCCTGAAATGCAGACTCCGGCCTGACCACGGTCCGATAGAGAGGCGCCGCAGTAGTTCATGGCATCACAGTAGGCCCCCTTCCCGAGGCCCCAGGCTTGTCAGGAAAAAGAGAGAAGAAAGTGCGAACCAAACAGGGTGCATGAACTGAGGAAGCATCTTCCCATGAACAGTCACTGAGGGGATAACCTTTACAGCGAATCAGAAATTGTAGCTTATTCCGAAAGATACGTGAATCACAGATCTCCTGTACTTCATATTCAGGATGGCCAACCACAGAAAGAGGAGGAGGACATTGAAAACACCTATGGTAAGGATCAGGAACAAAAGACTTAAGCTATGAGACATGAAAAACATGATGAACTTTCCAAGTCTGGGGTAAACGTAGCCCAACAGCGACAGGATTCAATAACTGAAGTATGCGAAAAGGACCATAAAAGCTGGGTTTGAACTTGTTTTGAGAAAAGCGAAAAGGCAGAAATTTAGACGAAAGCCACACTTTGCCTCCCGGTTGGTAAGATGGTGCCGCCCGACGTCGGCTATCAGCCTTTCTTTTCATAGTTTGTTTAGAAGCCGAAAGAGTAGTACGGATCAGGTCCTGAATATGGCGGAGTCATCGTGCAAATGATGTAACCGCAGGAACAAAAGGCAGCACCCGAGGTATAGTGGAAAAAGTCTTGGGATGGAAGCCATAGGTGTAATAAAAAGGTGTTGATCCTGTTACACTATGCACCGTATTATTATAAGAAAACTCAGCAAGAAAGGAAATCCGACCAGTTACTTTGAGTGGCATTACAGAAACAATGTAAATACTGTTGGAGTTCCTGATTCAAGCGTTCAGTTTGACCGTTAGTTTGTGGATTAAATCATGATGAAAGGGAGACATCAATATGCAGTAAGGTACAAAGAGCCTTCCAAAAACATGACATGTATTGGGGTCCCCGGCCTGAAATGATTACTTGTGGAAGGCCATGTAGGCGAAAGATATCTTGAATGAGTATATGACTCATTTCTTTGGCTGGCCGTGAAATGCGCCATCTTGGTAAAGGAATCAACAGTTACCATGATGACACGATTCCCTGAAGAAGACCGCAATGAACATATGAAATCTGTAGACAGGGTGTGCCATGGACCAGAGGGAACAGGCAGGGGCATCAATAATCCTGCTGGCTTGGTCCGAGGTGTTTTGGCTTGGGCACATACAGGACATGATGTTACATAGGATTTGGCATTGGTCTTAAGAATAGGCCACCAAAAAGAATGTAGGAGCAACTCCTGTGTCTTTTTAATTCCACGGTGTCCAGCTACAAGAGAATCATGGTACATCTGTAAAGCCTCAGTCTGTACTTTTTTAGTTGGCAAAAATAGTGAGTTTTGATAATAGAAGTAGTCCTGATCCTTTAGTAATTGAGGACTCAAAGTATTCCATTCTTCAAGTGGAAGATACTGATATTCTGACTTAATACAATCAAGAAAGGACTGAGAAACCCCGATGATTTGACTGGATTCTATTATATTTGGAGAGGAAGTGTTAGTGCTTTCTGGATAGTGACAGGATAATGCATCAGCAACTAAGTTCTGGGATCCGGGAATGTAGGTCACAATTAAGTCATATTGGCTGAAAAAGAAGGTCCATCTTGCCTGACGGCTATTTTGACATTGTAAATTTCAGAGACATTGTAAATTACGATGATCAGTTCTTGCTTCAAATGGTTCTTAAGTACCCATTAAGAAATGTCTCCATTCTTTACAGGAAGCCTTCAGAGCACGTAATTCCTGTTCTAACACAGAATAATTGTGTTCAGCTTCTGTCAGTATGTGGGATAAGTAAAAGATAGGATGTTCCAAGCCATCGTCTTCATGTTTCTGAAGTAAGACTGCACCAATTGCTCGCTCAGAGGCGTCAGTGACTACTATAAACTTCTTAGTAGTATCCGGGTGTTGTAAGATAGGAGCTTGGGTAAAGGCCCGTTTCAGATTTTGAAAGGCCATTTCAGCACTGTCAGTCCAGACAAATCCCTTCTTCAGATTTTCTCCCTTGATGGTCTGGGTGATAAAACTTTGTTGATGGGCAAAGTCTTATATGAATTGCCGATAGAAGTTGAAGAGAGCTAGGAAGCATTGGGTTTCCTTAACAGAAGAGGGAGAGGGCCAATCCAAAATGGATTGTGCTTTGTCTGGATCCATAGCTATTCCAATCTGATTGATGCAGAACCCAAGATACTGTACTTCAGTCTTGTTAAATTCACATTTTTCAGGTTTGCAGTATAGCTGATTCTGTCTGAGTCTTTCCAAAACCTAAGGTACATGCTCAGTATGGTGTTCAGGTATACAAGAATATACTAGGATGTCGTCCAGATAAATCACCACACTGTGATTCAATAAGTCAGAAAATACGGAGTCAATGAATCGTTGAAATATGGAGGGTGCATTGGTTAAACCAAAAGGCATGATTCAGTATTCATAATGACCAAATGGGGTACGAAAGGCTGTTTTCCATTCATCTCCTTCTTTAACACATAAGAGATGATAGGCACCCCTCAAATCCAATTTTGTAAATCTCTTGGCACCTTGGACGGCATCAAGTATATCCCTAATAAGGGGTAAGGGATATCGATCCTTGATGGTTATTTTATTATTTCCGTGAAAGTCAACTCAGGGATGCAGATCTTTCGTTTTCTTTGGAACGAAGAAAAGAGGAGCCCTGCAGAAAATGAAGAGTGGGTGATTAAACCATTCTGTATATCATCATCTAGGTATTCTTTAAGCACCTTCTTTTCTTGTTCAGTCAACGAATACATCTGTCCAAAGGGAACCACTTCTCCGGGAACCAAAGGAATGGCGCAGTCATAGACCCGATGAGGAGGTAAAATGGGTTTGCAAAGCTTCTGGAATACGTCACAGTATTCTTGGTAACAACTTGGTACTCACTGTATCATGTTGATAGAGCAGCTCATATCTTTGGAAGAGAGAATTAAACCCTTTGGAGACCAATAGGAGTTTGTGGAGTAACAGTTCTGTTGGCAAAACTGTGATGATAAAGATATTGTTCTTGTTTCCCAATTAATATATGGGTTAGGCCAAGTTAACCAGGGAATTCCTATTACCATGCTATGATTTGGAGAGGATATTAGATCAAAGGTAATATGTTCCTGGTGTCTCCCAAAATGCAGACAGAGACTGGGTATAGAATTCACCACTGGTCCTGAGGTTAAAGGAGACCCATCAACTGTGTGGACTTGTTCCGGCATTTCTTTAGGAACTCGTGGTATACCTCTTTCTTTGGCCCAAGTCTCATCCATATATATACCGCTGGCTCCACAATCCAATGAAGCAAAAACCTGCTCTTTTTGACTTTGGGAACTTTGAACCGAACCAGACACTATAAACAGAGCGGAGATATTCTCTCTCGAGAAACATATTGAAGGTAAGTCTACTCCTCCCACCCCCTTCCTCCTCAAAGGGGGTGGAAGCTAGCGTTTCCCAAAGGTGTGGAAGGACGGACAGGACACGTTTGGCACAAGTGACCAACTTCGCCACAATATAGACAAAGGCCCTTTCGTCTCCTATCCTCTCTTTCTGAGTCAGATGAAGGACCAGGGACTAGATCTATCTGCATGGGTTCTTCTTCTGTAGACTTATTCGCCTCAAGATGGACTTCGTCAGAATAGCGGGTTGTGGAACGGGGTAATCCGGACTGATACTGTAAGTAAGTCTTTCGCCTTTCCATCTTACGTTCCCGCAACCTATACTCTATATTCAATGCTTGATCCATCAGTTCTTTCAGAAATCTAAACTGAGTAGAATGCACCAATTCATCTTTTATTTCTTCTCGAAGTCCTCGTTGACAGGGTTACAAAAGTGTGCTCCACCCAACTGGTCTCAGCTGCTAGCTGTTTAAATCGGGTTATGTATTGTAATACATCCTGATTGCCTTGCTGTATGTCACATAATGCTTTTTCAGCAGCTGCTTCTAGCCCGGGTCATTCTAACATCTGCTTAAAGAGTTTAAGAAAGGCAGGGTAATTAGCTAGTACAGGATCCTCAGCAGAGACCAAGGAGGTCACCCAAGCTAGGGCGGGGCCAGACAAGGCACTGATCAAATAACCCACCTTGGCTTTGTCAGATGAGAATTGTAAGAGTCGAATGGCAAAGAAGGCTGTCAAAGAGTCCAGAAATGTCTTTACTGTATGTAGATCTCCGGAATATCGAGGTGTTGAGGTAGACACAGGAGGTAAATCCACAGGTCGAGAAGACGAGGCTTGCCGTAGTGCAGTATTCTCTGCCCACAGTTGTAATTCTTGAGCTTGTTGCTGCACAGTATGGAGCATGGATTGTGCATTTTCTACTACATCATCCTGTGGTCCCTCCATGGTCTTCACGCAATGCTGATTCTTTTGGCATTGCAATCTATCACGGTCTGCACGTCTCTTACCACCATAGGCTGAAGAACTTGAAGGAACACCCAGTCTTTTACTGGTTCTGGACTGGCCAAGATAGGGGCAACCCTTTCTAGTAGTCACAGTGCTGCTGACTGGAAAAGACACCAAGGCAGACCGTACCCTGCAGAAGGAGTCCCAGAAGAAAAACCCCAAAATTGGGAAAAAACCTCTACCACAGGAACTCCTGATAAAGAGGAAAAAACAATGAAAAAAGGGAGCAAATAGAATATAATCTTGCAGGAAGAAGCAGGAGCACGGTAAAAATGGAAAACAGGAGCGAGGATCACCACCAAAACTGGAGTGTTTGCAATGCAAGGAAGAAAGGAACTGCAGTACTTTTATACGAGAAAACAGGAAGTGGCACAATAGGAGGAAATTACAACACCATCTTGGATTGGGAAAGACCATATAGAAATGAATAGGAAAAAAGACCAACATGCTGGGAAGAAGAACACCAAGGAAGAAGACAATATGGAGACCAAGAAGAAAGAAGAAATGGAGACAGAAGAAAAAGAAAAAGAAAAAGGAGGAAAGAAGAGGAAAAGACGCAAGGAGGTGAGTAGGAAAATCCAGGAGGCTGTCAGGGGCCGCAGAGCTACCCAGAGCATAAAATGTGCCTCCTGGACCGCACCGCAGCAAAATGAACACAGAAAAACGGGCCATGGCAGTGCTGGCATCCTGAAATGCGGACTGCCGGCCCGACCGCGGTCCGATAGAGAGATGCCGTGGTAGTTTGTTGCATCACCTGTGCACTATACAAATGTCAAGCCTGGTGTCTTTGCCACTGCTTGTTAAATGCTATTACTTGGACTTGGTATTTAAACGTACTATGTGTGAAGACTGTGTAATACCATAGCTGGACCCAAACCCCTTCTGTCTCCCAGAACAAGACTTGGAAAGCCAAGCATGCACAGAGGGCCAAATTTAAGAAAATTATGCCCAACCGTGCTAGCACAGTTGTGCGTCAAAAAATTAACGCTACTTAACCACATTTCCTTACACGATCCATGCTCCTTATTTAGAAAACAACCCATCATGGTGCTAAGGAAAGGTTAGCATAAAAAAAATGATGTTAATCATTGCAACACATCGTAAATAAAAATGACACTAATACTGCAAAAGCGGCATAAGCGTGATTAGCGGCCTTTTTATGACGCTAATCGTGTTAGCACCATTTTGCAGCATTAGCTTAAAACAAAATCCAGTGACACTGCCAAACAAGCCACAGGACCCAAGATGGACAATGCCAGTCAGGAGAGAGCCCAGAGAGACCCCAATCAGCCCAGTACAAGCCAGGATGGACCAACAGAATCACAGAAGAAGGGAAGTGTCACTTCAGTGAGGAAGAGAATAACATCTTGGTCAGAGAGGTGACGGAACACCAACACCAGCTCTTTGTCACCTCCAAATTGCCAATAGGTAGGAAGGAGGCAATATGGCAGTCAATTGTCAATAAAGTCAACAGTGTGGCTGAGGTGAAGGGGACTGTCATCGATTGTAAGAAGCGCTGGCACGATTGCAAGCGCAGAACTCAAGAGCAATTGGCCAGGAACCGAAAGGCAGTACTGCAGACTAGAGGTGGAAGTCCCGCACCCCAGGAGGCCCCAGCTGACCAGTAGGAGATGGTGGCAGCGGTCATCCCAGAGTAGCTGGTAATTGGAGTCTCAGGACAGGACAGCGCAGGCTTCCAAGACCGACCACAAATGCAGGGTAAGTTGCAGAGGGGGGCAATCTTGAAACTAACAAATGGCAGAAGGGGGAGGCACATAGGACACACCGAATGCATGCATGGGTTGCATCAGGACGCAATAATGGCCAAACACTTATAATACACTCACACCTTCCCCCCTATATGCACAAACCATTTCCCAAACCCCACATCAATCCCTTCATTGTTGCAACTTTACCACCTGCCCATATGTAAAACTCATTGGGCAACATGTACTATGCCTGTTGCACAGGGTGGGCCAACAAGAACAGCAAGCTGCCTCCATGCACCATGGGGAATGGGTACAAAAGTGATCTTACACAACATATGGGGCATGTCTGTGATCACCATCTATGCTGCTGTACAAGTAGCTTCCATGTCACCATGTAGTAAGGTTGCCTGTGTAGTGGGAATGGTTGATGTTGTGCACAAAGGGGCACCTTCATACATAACATCAGCTACAAGTGGTCTCACTGTCTCACTAGGGGCCCATATTAACAAGCCCTTACTGCAACATTAGCATCATATCGATTGAAGCCAATGTGGACTCAAGTTGCCCATTCCCATTGTGCTACATTAACAAAGTCACACAATGCATGCATAGATCCACTTTGCACATTCTTGCACCAAAATATGCCTGTTCCATTTATGATGTAAGGAAGGAAATATTACGCAGGGGGGTAAGAAAAAATGGGGCAGACATTCCATAAAGTTTTCACTGTTCTATCTGTTACCCTTATTTGTGAGGCCTGCCAAAGGTAGATGCAAAAGTGACACAAGCATTGTAAGCAATGGACCTCCCTGTGATTTGCTACACTAGTGCTATCATTAATGGTGCCAATGCAGTAAAACACAACTATAGTGAACACACTCATGAGGCTACTGTGGAAATGTCCAAAATGATGACCAGTAATGTAAATAAAGTGCTTCCATGGTGTCGTTGGCTGGGGCAAGGGGGCAGCAATGAGAATGGTGGTTGGTTGTGCACCAAATACACAGAAAGTTTGCCCTATGTGTGATGCACAATGCAATGCACAATGAACAACTACATTCTTTGGAAATACAAACTTATCACACACGCACTTCTCACTCCCACACCACCCTTGAGTTCCTAGACTACACTGAACCAAATACAGATGTGCAATATTTATAAAGGCATCAGAAGCTGGGTGGGTCACACATGTTACATGGTAATATCCCAACTATACACCTGGAATGCCTACTACATACAGTATCAGATGTGAGAGGGGAGCATGAGATTTAAGACAGGATAAGGTATGCAAGGTGCCTTACTTTGGCATGTTAATTATGAGCTACTACTATCCACCACTGGAGTGTTAGGTAAAACCATTTTTTTCATTGGTAGAGCATTATGATGTCTGTGTCTGGATATTGTGGCACATATTTACCCATTTATGAAGAAAGACGCAGTGCAACAGCTCATCTTGCTGTGCAGCACCATTTCAAATGTACAGGGATTTGTAGTTGTCACTGATAGTCAATGCATCCCTTCATTAACCATGGTTGTAGTAAAACATATGATGAACAATACCAACTTTGTCACACAAACTGCATGGTGTAGGCCCGTCCCTCTTGCCGGTCCTAATGCACATGTGCAGGAATGTACACATCCTGCAAATTCAACTAACAGGAATTCTGTCTGCCACTTACAATGATTAATGATGATTGCAACACACATTGAAACTAGTCCACAATAGGATTACAACAATGTCAGTAGACAGTACTGTGACTACAGTGCCACCCCTGATGTGGTGTCCCAACATGATGCATCCAAACATCAACAAACTGTAGTGAATCCTAGTTTGTTTTAATGGGATACAGGAGTAGCCTTTGGCTTGCAGACTCGTGCAGACTCGTGCCCCTGTCACCTAGTGATTTTTATCGTACTTAGCTTGCGCTGTTTTAGCACATTTATTTAATTAAATCTTTTAAGATGGCTGCCTTGTTTTTAGTTAGGCCCATGTTTTAGTTCGAGGTATCAGTGCCACTGCGCTAAGGCGTCAATATCAAGGGACAAAAATAAACAAACTGTAGATGTTCACATTTGGTACTTTCCCTCTTCACGCTTTCAAGGGAATTGTTTATATAAATTACCATCCCAAGCAGGTCTTGTTATCTATTGTTTGGGAACAGAACTACGTCTGGAGTCCAAGCAGATCTGTATAAATACTCCTCACTTAAACAAATAGTCAGAGGGATTCCGAAAGATGCCATCACTGCTAGCGATGCTGCACGTCGCCTTGACGCTGACACAGTCTTCGTGTCCCTACAGAGTCTGCGCTAGAGACCTCATTCCAAGGTAACAAGGGGTGGGGGCTCTTATCATGGACATGGCATTGGAAGATTAGGTTTGTCACAACTAGCTCTTTTTTAAGTTAGAGGTTAGGCTCATTATGTTAGGGTATTAGGACATATCTCATACTTTATGTCATTACATGTTATTGCAAGATGGTGGGGGTCTTTGTATTAATGAATCTTGTATTTACCATTCTGTTTCTTGCACTGTTCATTATCCTAATCGTTGCAGCCCATGCAACTTATTGCAGGTTGCAGTTTTGCTAAATAAAACCTATTGAAACTTTACTGCATCATCTTCATTGCCTGTGTTTGATTGAGACATGGTGTTTATGTGAGAAAGGGGTAATCTCCGTTTAACCACGACACTCCCTGAGATGTCACACTCTTGAGTCCATGCGTAAAGGCTGCCAAAAATCACCTTTTACTGTTTGGGTTTCTGGTGAGGTGCTGCTGGAGAGCCTGGAGGGTTGGGACGACAGTTGCTACTTGTTGTCGGACATGCATAGTCGCATACAAACATAAGTACTTTCATCCTTAAACCAGCAGTCTTGCCTAGAGCAAGAGTCACACTACGACAAAACCTCAAAATGTGTAAGGCCCTCATGCCACCTCACGTGTGTTGTCAGATAGATGGAAATGGGTGGGCTTGCCACATGCATCCGTATAACCACTTTGAATCGTGTCCAGCATCCTGCACCACACAATGTAACGATGAACCACCTTGTGTGTTTGTGTGCAAAAAGGAAGGTCTACCTTCCAGCAAAACAACACTCAATCCAAAAATGCGGGCATCCTTGCAGCTCTACAACAAGGAAACCTGCAATGCACGGATGAGCGTTGTTCTGCAGGAAGAGGGATATTCCTATTTGCACACATACACAGGAGGTGGTTGAATCTCACAATGGGTGGTGTAGGATGCTGGACACATGACACAAAGTGGCTAGGAGGATGCATGTGGACAGCTCACACCCTTCCATCACTCTAACAACACACGTAAGGTGGCAGAGGAATCAGTTACTTACTCAAATATCTGTTAAACCAAATGCAATTTATTGTGTACCTCTCCATTTGTGGTGTGTGCACAAATCCCTAACAGTGCCCATGGCATGCACATGTAACACAGTCAAAGCATCGAAAGGGGTACATATGCAAAAGACCATGATAAGTCAATCAAGGTGGGGGTAACACACTGGAAAATGTGGACTGGCAGATTGTGCCAATGGTGACTCAATAGAAATGATGCTCTGGTGACACACTGTGCCATAAATGTATGCCTTGATGTGTGGTTCAGTACCATGTCACTAAGACAGCAGTAGCCAGTAAATGATGCCTCATGTCAACAGCCACTACAGCCCAATATTGACTTTTCACTATCCCATTGCAGAGGCTGGAGCCTTATCTCCTGCGGAGCTGCCTGTCCTGGATTGTTCTGATGATCTGGATGACCATCTGCAGACCATCAAGGCTGACACTCACCAGGATGTCCTGGGTTCCTTCCAGACACCATCTCCAGTCACAGGGAGGACACACAGCATTGCGGGGTCTCCACATGAACCACACAACAACCAACACACTGCACCGACCAGCCCTGCCACAGCCCTGGACTATGAGGACCTAGATATTACCTTTCAGAGGACAGCGGTAGGAGTCCAGCGGGAGCTGGCACAGCAGGTGTGGGTGGGGACGGAGGCCATGGCAGGCAGCCTAGAGGGAGTGCAGAGGTGCCTCAGTCCAAATAAGGACACCTCTGCTGCCATCAGAGGCACCCACTCACCACTATGTGGACACCAGCAGTCCCTGGCCGACATAGCTGCTTTCCTGGGGCAGAGGTTGGAACAATTGCCCTCCCAAAGTGGCAGCAGATTGACTGACAACAGGCTGGGGGCTATACAAAATGTTCTGGAGTCCATGAAGTGGAATCAGGCCTCCCTCCTTGAAAATATGGCTTCCTACCACCGTGATGTAGCTTCTGTGTTGCGAAACCAGCAGTTCCTCCTAGCTGCAGTTATGCCTTTCGCCTCCCACAAATGGCAGCTGCTGGGGCCTTTGATTCCACATCTCTATCCTTTGATGTGTGTATGTGCCCCCCTCAACTTCAACACCACCACCACCCATGGCACATGAGGCACCACACACATTAGAGAATGACGATGTGGAAGGAACAACATTCACTAGAAAAAACACCCAGTAGCTACAGTATGTGCCACATGACAGTATCTCTTTAGTTCTGTGCTTAAGATCATGCCAGTGTAGTGACAGCTGCCAATGTGCCCTCTTCACCCTACCACAGCTGACTCGTCATACCTAGACTGCCATAGTCTCATTTCCTACCTGTTTTCAATTTGGACACCTCCTCACTGATGCTCACCTCTCCTACACATGTCTCATGCCATGTCCCTCACCGTTAGAAATGACTTGACATTCAATGGTTTGGGATAGCTCATGGGGTCAGTGAACCATACACTGTACATCATCTGAAAAAAAACTTGCACATGTAAATAAATTACCATAATTACATAAGTTCTGTTTTTTTTCAGTGATTCATCAACTGTTTCAAATGTATGCCTTGTGGGAAGCTAGGACAATGACTACAGAACAAAAGGACATGCATGGCTTTTAGTCAGACACACAGCCACACACATAGACTCAAACATGATTGAGGTGACTGATAGCATTGTGGACTACAACACAATTTCGGAGTCTTCTAAGCATGCAATAAACAGGTACCATGCAAGTTAACAAATGGCATGTGTGTTTCAGAACACAAGTGTCTGGAAGTATCCCTGATGACTGTACCAGTACAACATTGATGTGAACAACAAAATAGGCATATGTAAGACTGTGAGGGGCAGATGTTAGTGTGCCAGTATCCATTTCCCAAATGAGGTGGACTGCAATAACCTACCACAAACAATAGATGTTGTCAGATTACTTGTCTTAGAATTTGTGTACATCCACAATCAGAGTGTCAGGAACTGCACTGAGTAGAGTCTTGAGTAGCTGATGTCATACTGATGCCAATCAGACAGGTCCTTGGTCATAGGGGATACACATAGTCGCACATGTAAATCAATACTGAATGCACACCCAAAGGCATTTGTCTAATGTGAGCAGTGCAGATATGACACCACCCAGACAGTCAATCATCAAGGACACCATTTTGTGGGGAAACTAACAAGAAATATTAATGCTAAAAATCACTACGTAATAAAAATCCTAAGCTACCACTAACCTACACAAACCTAACCTATACTAACTAAACTTAACTTATCCCTGCAGTTTACTATCCTTATCTAAACTTATCTTATACATGGAACACCCCCCACCTCCCTTAAGAGACAATAGACAAGAAGGACAACATGAACTACCTAAACCTATTGCCTAAACAAATATATATATATATATATATATATCATAAACCCCAATACATAACCCCCCCAAGGCCCTCCAATAACAAAAATATTCCTAAATCCCACCACCTAACTATAACCACTATGTTCTAAAACTAACCTACTCTATGCTACCTTACCTATGCCTTCCCATCTAAAACCCACTAAAACTATTTACAGTAAAAACTTGGGGAAGGGAAGGTACTGGGCAGAGTGAAGGGTTCAGAGTCAGTGCTTCTTGAGCTTCTTTTTTATGAACTTTAAAAGTTTGTAATTGCACTCATTAGCCTCCTCCATATTGGCCAACCTCAGTTTTATCTCCGCCGGGTCCTTTCGCATTTCTTGCTCAAATGTTGAGGCAGTGGAAGTTAGTGGTGGCTGTGGTTGCGATGCTGTTGTGGTAGGGGCCGTACATGTTGAGGGGCGGAACCTGCAGATGCACCTCTGACCCCCTGTGTTGAGGTTCCACTCACTTTTTGGCTCGTAGGAGGCTGTATGGCTTGTCCTCCATGAGGGAATGCCTGCCACGATCCTGATGCCTGCTCACACTTGTAACGTTTGGCCATCCTACGGTACCCTCTCTGAACCTCACAGACGTGCCTGAATCTCTCTGTCCTCTTTTCAAGGACACTCTTCTGTGCATTAGTCATTGAGGCTGCTAAAACCTGAGGGAAGCATGTCATCAGAAACTGCGCTGGGTAGAGGAAGAGCAAGCATGCAATGGAAACAGCATCTTTAGATGACACATGTGGTCCACCAGACCTCATAAAACAACGTCAGGCCCAAAGTCTATACCAATCTGTCACCCAAGCATCTACAATATAGTTTTTCATGTCGCAGGGATACCGGCTATCCAATGTTGCACACTATCTGTGCAGAAGCTGGAAACATCTCCTAGGTACCAGGTAAACACTCAACATCCACATCTCAGACACACTGTATGTGACCATGCTCACTTGCACTCACCATGATGGGTAGATCATGTAGGTTCATCTGCACACATCTTATTCACTACAATCCATCGACATGGACCAGAATCATCCGGAGAAGAGCTGAAATCTCAATGTGTACTCAACTAGCTGTTGGCCTTGTCAAACAGCTTCTTGAGTGGCCGGTGCATCACTTCATTTCGGAGGAGTACTGACACACCGTGGTGTAAGTGTTTCATTGATAAGACCCTCGGAGACCTCGACACATGGACATAGCTTGTAGCATGTCCAGAGTAACTTTGTGCAACATGTGGCACACAGTGCAGTAACATGAGCTGTGACACATATGTTGCCAACATCCATACATTTCTGAGTCCCAGCACTTCTGACACATATCTTGACTGACATCACTGTGTTTGTGCACATATGTACCTTTTCAAAAGACTCACAAATCTATTGCAGCACACTTTGGCACCTGTGCATCATTTATTCAGATTCCACATCCTTAACATTATATCAGACATGATATTGATACCCAACGATAGAGAATGATGTCATAATTGACACACATGCCATTTTAACATGACATTGCACACATCATACTTTCTCACACACAACCCTTGATTTACACATTTGACATACAAGGTAACACTTATTGGCTGCATCTGGGTCTTCAAATTGCGAAACCTTGCCAATGGTGTAGGGTGGAGGTCCACCTGTAAGACATGACAGGAAAACATAGCTTTGTGATTGCTGTACAAAGAAAAGCATGGACAACTGTTACACATTCAACTTGTTTAGCTAATTGACCTAATAAACTTAGGTTTAGGAATGACCAAATGGCCTCTGTAGCATGTCATCTAGACAGACATTGTTAGCCCACAAAAACATGTACAGATATGGGATTCACCCATACGTACATGTCTCAAATACATAAGTAACAATGTCTTGAGGACAGGACACTGTCAACTGTCAGAAGCTTAGTACTTTGTAGTAAATCTATGTGAAAAAGGATCATCAACTCAGATGCTCCACTTTTACTGCTGCCCCCTACCACCACATAACTCCACCATCTGTGTGCCGTATTTGACATACGGCGCACCATGGCGCATTTCAGGACACTATCTATGACATTATGCTTGCACTTTGCATGCTTTGCACCAAACATGAAGGTGTCAAACCTGCTAAGTGAAATGTTGCACATTTAAAACAATGGGAGTGTAATTTAACCAATCTGCCTTTGGCACACATTAAAATTAACTCCAGAAATGGTGCAGTGGAATCTATTAGATTTAACTGCTCAGTTTTTGTGTGCCTCCTACCCCCAGAACACACCCCTTGCATTCATCATGCCTGGCGCAGGCATGATGTAGCACCAGTATATAGAAGTGTCACACTGCTTGCACTAAGCAACTTTTAATATATGGTGTGGCAATACTTTCCTCCATCAGCCACATTACCTTAAAAAATGATGACACTAATGTTGGAGTAGGAGCCACTAAGTCCTTCTTACATTTGTGTCCTTGTTTTGTCACTCTGCACATACATGACTCAAGGAACACACACATCCTTGACTACCTATACTCCTGCATCATGTTTATCATCACTTAAACATTACTTTGCAAATTTCCACAGTTGTCAAGCCCATGATGGACATGGATAGTTGTGCCTGGAACACATGAACACTTGCAGCATTACACATGTGTGTTCTCTTTTTGGCACTTCAATATCTATATATGCGATACACAAGGTACAAAGAGAGGTGTGTGCAAAACTGTCAGCAACCGGTGAATTGCTGACCTCTCATGATTGAAGGTTGGCTGAAACACAGAACTCGCTGTCCTCATCTTTGTCATGACATACTGAACTAATCCTTCTGTCCTACAGTCAGACAAATGCAAATAAGGATGTACCGATGTATGAGGGGTACTTCGCAACACTTCCGCTGACCTGATCCAGGAGATCCCTTTCATGGGTGATGAGGTCTGCTCACCAGTGCTTCAACTGATGGTAGGTGCGCTCTACTGAGAAAATGCATCTGAGCTAGTACAGAGCCTTGCCCCTTTGCAGCTTCCGTGCCTGTGTTGGGTAGCCCATGATCACACTGCCACCCATAGCCACCTTGTTTAGGAGGTAGTGGCACACCAACCAGATGAACCCTCCCAGTTCATCCCAAGTCATCCTCTGCACCCTTCCCTTCCCCGACATGTTGCAGGTCCCCCCACTGAAACCTAAATACCTCACAAAATAAGAAAAATACTATTCCCCAACTAACCCCAACTACCCCAACAAACTTAACCAGCCCAAGACAGACACCCGACAATGCTGACATAACAGGACATAAATTTACAATACAATGACAACAGATACTAGATGAAAAATACTCAGACAGCATACAGCACAAAAGACTCAAAATCCACCACTCCTCACACCAACACAAGCACCACACAACCTATTTCAAGCACAGACTACAAGACTGTAAAGTAAAAGTGAAAGTAAGTTCACTGTTCAATGTGTGCATCGGGGAAGTCCTATTACATTACTTCCTGTGTGTCTGTGTCACGTTTTCTGATGTGTGTCGTTTTTTTGACCCATGGCGGTCATGCGTGAATTTTTGCATGAAGGCTGACAAGGCATAACCATTTAGTTTAGACACGCAGGTGAGAGGCGCACTTTTCTGTATTTGCGATGTTTGGACCTCCGTATGCGTCGGTTTTTTTTACGCATGGCGACCATGCGTGGATTTTTGCATGAAAGCTGAAAAGGCACAAACATTTAGTTTAGACGTGCAGGTGGGAGGCATCTTTTTTACATTTGCGATGTATGTAGACCTACTGTATGCACCATTTTATTACGCATGGTGGGCATGTGTGGATTTTAGAGGGAAGGCTGACAGGGCACCCAGATTAGTTACATGTGCTAGGCATCTTTGTTGTTTGTATGGTAGGGCAACATATGTATGCATGAGTATTTCACTGTGTAACGGTAACATAGGAATGTGTTTCCATATGTTTGTAGGTGTGTGTGATGCATGGGAGGACTGATACTGTTTGCAAATCTGCATGTATATGAAGACTCTTTCCCACATACATGTTTACACATATGTACAATGTGTGTACTGTGAGTGTACATATGTGATGGAACTCATATTGTACGTCTACCACATTGTTAAGTCTGAATTCACACCGTTCATTTCACAACACAGCATAAGATAGGATGGGCTATGCGCAAAACACGTTCATGCTTATGATACCCTTGACAAATGTTTAGCAAAGTATGCTGTTGACTAAGGCTGGGGTATGATACGGTAACCCATGACAATGTCAGTGCAAGTGTGTGTCACACTCTGGTGTGTTTTAAGGGTCAGACTTCATGATGCACTGCAACATGTGTAACATATGGTTCCCCATACAGCAATTTTTTGGAAATGGTGTGCTGTCATGTGTCATTGTTGGTATGTATATGACATATTTGTGTGTTTAAAGATATGTTTCATGTTTAGTAATGCATGCTACAGCATGTGACAGGGATGTGAACTACCAATCCTCTTTTCCAACATGGACATATACAGTTCATTGTCTCAAGGATGTGTACTCATATCTGTGTTTCCCTATGTGGAAACATATGTACTGTTCATATGTTTGTAAGTAAATATGTGACACATACACATTTTTATATGTAAATGGTTCTCTTTTGTCAATACGCAAATAGACGGCACCAAGCCTGGTCCACCTAAGTGGGACATGTGTGCTAAGATATGGGAATTATGTGATTAGCACATACACTTGGAATGTACAATGAATCACCCTTTTTTTATAGCCAGATTTCCCTAATAACATACCATCTATATGGAAGGGCTGCTCTCAAGCAGTGATGGCACCCTAGTCATCAGTGCTCCAGTGGCACTTTGTATGGCCACGTAGGCCCATTGTTGCATGTATTGACACAAGTTGATTGTGGTCACTTCAGGTCAGTTCACTGTGCACTGACAGGAGGCCCCTGGCTGTGTCTAGAGTCGATAGAGCCTCCTCTGGGAATTGGGAGGAGGGTCCTGCCATCCTCAAGATCAATCATAGGCACAGCAATGCACAGTCACCTGCAAACATACACCAGCACATTTGTGGTCCCATTGCCAAGTATGTTTATTTAACTTTGAGGTTGTTAATGGCAGGTTTGCCCTATTATTTACTAGAGACATACATCTTGTTTGTGTTTGACATGTCTCATCATTTGCAATGGTTTGACATGCCTTAGCATATATAGGTGAGATTTTTCTTATGATGCTTGGTTAGGTCATTGACAGATTGGGAAACTGGGTCATATCTGTGGACCCAGACTACACATACTGTCAACTGTCACACTTGTTTGTGCTGGCCAAGCACATAGTTGTAGTTGTTGCCAATGTGACTGGAATATGCACAGATCTACACAATCTCTGTGAATATGTGTCTGGTGTTACGTGGAAATATTGTTGTGTTGTACAGTGAATATTAGTCTATGGGGGTCATTCTGACCCCCGCCGGCGGCAGAAGCCGCCGGCCTGGCGGGAACCACCAGAAGACCGTACCACGGTCAAAAGACCGCGGCGGTCATTCTGACTTTCCCACTGGGCTGGCGGGCGACTGCCAAAAGCCCGCCCGCCCGCCCAGCGGGAAAGCACCAGCAACGAGGAAGCCGGCTCCGAATGGAGCCGGCGGAGTTGCTGGTGTGCGACGGGTGCAGTTGCACCCGTCGCGATTTTCAGTGTCTGCCACGCAGACACTGAAAATCAATGTGGGGCCCTGTTAGGGGGCCCCTGCAGTGCCCATGCTAGTGGCCCCACGACACCCGTTCCCGCCAGGGGCCCCACGACACCCGTTCCCGCCAGCCAGGTTCTGGCGGTGAGAACCGCCAGAACCAGGCTGGCGGGAAGGGGGTCGGAATCCCCATGGCGGCGCTGCTTGCAGCGCCGCCGTGGAGGATTCCCTGGGGCAGCGGGAAGCCGGCGGGAAACCGCCGGCTTCTCTTTTCTGACCACGGCTTTACTGCCGCAGTCAGAATGCCCCCGGAAGCACCGCCAGCCTGTTGGCGGTGTTCCGCGGTCGTTGGCCCTGGCGGTCCATGACCGCCAGGGTCAGAATGACCCCCTATGTGTGTTCCTTCACACACATTGATGGCATATTTTGTCAGGTGTGCTTCTAATTCAGCATTGCTGGCATAATTTCTGCAGATTACCCTTAGTGACCATCTTCATCATCAACATTGTCCCTTCATTCATGGATAGCATAATAAGTCAAATGTGTGAATTTTGTAGGTGGACATAGCTTCTTCTACAGGCTCAGCATTATTTACCCTCACATTTCCAGGCTTTGCTACATCATATGCCTGACCCCAACACATTACAGAACACCAGCCACAGCACTTGGGTAGTGTCTGAGTGAGCTCCACATTTTGGATCTCAAAGTGTCATACGGGAGTCTATCAGCTGTCCTTCCACATCATTAATTTGACATGGGCACGCACTCACATATGCATCCTACAACCTTTGTCACATTCACTATGAGTGTATTGACCTTCATCACATGTACAATTTGGCAAGGGTCTGTGACTTGTTTAGACATTGCTTGACTTATGTGTACATTCCAAACTGGATTGAGTGTGAGAGACCAAGCCATTTATGTGTTTTGGTCCCTGCATGTCACTCTTAGCCAAACATGTGAGTGCCACTGAGGATTATGTTTTCAGATATCACCTGTGATAATGACATTCAGACATTGCTTTTTTACATAGCAGACACAAACCTGCCATTGTAGGTAATTGCTACTCTTTTCCTACCTTGCCCATACACCTGTACAGCAGTCTTCACATGTATTTCCAGGATTGCTGAAGGCATATGCCAAGCCAACACACTTGTGTGATATGTGTGTGACCATATAAATTGTTAGTGCTACAGACTATGCCTACATTTCCCCACACATTCATGTGGTAGTGCATTGTTTCAATGTTTTAGTTCCTGAACATGTTCCTAAGTTATTTACATCCGTTGTGTTTTAGTCATGCTCTCTGGGATGTAGGTGAGTAAAATAGGTATCTGATGGTGAAAAGAAGAACGCCATGAGAAATCTGAGCTCAAGTGATTTATTTACAAATTTTTACACAGTGATGCTTAGAGTACATTCTTTAACTGAAAAAGTTTTGCACAATTTGGTCTCTTCTGAGTGCTCCAGCAACAGAGTTTTGTTGTTCCCCATCCTCCTGTTGTACATCATTGTCTTCATCCTCCTCACTGGGGACATCTACCTGTTCACCCCAGAGGACATTGGTGCGTAGACAGATGTTGTGCAAAATTGTACAGACAAGTATTATTTTGCACATAAGGGGTGGTGCATAGCAGGCTTCCTCCTTTTAGACTTAGGCACCTGAACCTGGATTTGAGCAGGCCAAATGTCCTCTCCACCACATTCCATGTCCTTTTGTGTGCTTCATTCTAAGCTAGTTCAGCATCAGTTTGTGGATTCCCAAATGGGGTCATGACCCATGGCTGGATGCCGTAACCATGGTCTGCTGCAATGGAATATGAGAAAATGTGTCAGACATGTATATTTGCTAATTGCTATGTGCCATGACACATATTTGTTTTCAGTAGAGTGGTGATTGATACTTGTATCTAGTATTGTGTGTGTTCCTGTTTGAATGCATGGTTGCACTGGTGTGTGGTGGTTCATTTTCCAATCATGGGTTGTGCCTCAGGGACCTGGTGATTGTTAATTACTTTCTGGTCTGACAGTTCACCCATGCAGGATATGTGTGGTGCTGTCTATACTTAGTCCCTTTACTTTAGACCTGCAGAAGAGTGATATTTGCATAATTTGTACCCATTGTGTGCATTGTGTCCCATGGAGAGGTTGCGCCCTGTGTGTTGCATGTGAATCCCACCCCTTGGCCTTGAAATACCTCCCTTGCACAATGTGTTAGCATGCGTATGTGCATGCGGTTCAGATGCACAGCATGGCACAGTTGTATGGGATGTATTGTGATTTATGCAAGGAGTTTCCAGACATCTGTGGGACAGGACAGGACACGAGGTCCTTTTCTGCACTGCCCTGCATCATCTATCGAGCTCTGCAAAGTCCCATGTCTCCTTATTATTGTGCGTTTCTGGCCTCTACCAGTGCACTTGCAGTAGTTCAGCTGCCACAGTCCACTGTTGGCACTCTTGTATCATGTTCGGGAGATGTAGGATTTACAAGTATGATTGTTGGTGTGCTGTGAGGTGTCCATTCCTACACATGATTTATCAATGATGGTGATGTTCTATTTCAATGCTATACACTACGCAAGGGAAAGGTGAACACAATGAGTATATCAGGCATATTTTGATGATATGTAGATAGTGATGCCACCAATACTGTGGCATAAATTGCCGGTGCTGCCTCAGGTTTCTGCAGCATGGTAAATGTGGGGCTGTATCAATATTTGAGTTGTTTGACGGTGGCATGGTCAATGTAATACACATAGCTGAGCTATTCCATGCTAAGTGTTATGTGTGAAGATTCTGTATTTTGCAATAAACATGTGGACACATGTAGTGGTTTCACCCCAGTTTCTGAATGCAAAGGGAACATTGTTCCAAAGGTCCATCATGGAAAGTGTCATCCAGGTGGTGCTAAGAACTTGTACACATGGGCGTATGTGAAGGTGATGTGCATTGAGTGTGGGGTAGGCCGTTGACATATTGTCCATCCTGGAAGTGTTGATTAATTATTGAGTGTCTGAAGATGTGGGCATCATGGACGCAGCCCGGATATTTAGCTAGGATGTTGTTAAATAGTCCACTATGGTCCACAATGGCCTGCATATTAATTGAGTATGTGTGTTTTCTGTTCCTGAAGAGGGGTTCCGTTGCAACAGGAGGGACAAGTTGGACATGTGTGCAGTCCATTGCACCCAGCACACTTGGGAACCCAGCAATTTGGTAAAGTCCTTGTTTGTTCTCCTGCTGCAGTTGCTGGGTGTCAGGGAACCAGATGTGGTGGGGTGTGAGGCGGATGATGGTTTCCAATACCATAGGTAGGAAGGCAGAAAGGGATGATGGTGAGATACCACCCACCTGTGCTGCAGTGGTCTGGAATGATCCAGACGCTAGCATGTGGAGGACAGCCAGGAATCTGGTCATGGGTAGTATGGTTGTGTGACTTTCTATTCTTGCTGTCAAGTGCAATGTGTTGGAGCAGCTGTACAATGGACTCCCCCTTTAGACAGTACAGTCTGATGACTTCTTCGTCCCTGAGGCCAAGGATGGATGCATGAGTGTGGAAGATTCTCTCCCTCCTTCTGTGCTGCCTTTGTGGCTGCAGTTGTGGTGGTTGAGGTTGCTTCGGTGGTCTTGGTGGCACTTGGTATCATCGCTATCATCTTCTCTGGGTATTAAGCTGTAGGAATAACAGGTCCATGTTGTCCAGTTGATTGCCAGGATTCCTTCGGTGTGTTTTATTTCTATACTTGTGGCTAGGTCTCTTTTTAACGCCTGGTCTGACCAGGCGGTACATTTTTTACACTAATCGGAATCAGAGTCATTTTTCGATGCGTTTCTAGGCGTGCGTCATTTTTCCGTCAGCTTGTAGATATGGTGCTAGCGGGGTAGTCCGCATTTTTTGAGAGGGAATGCCTACCTTGCAAATCATTGTCATTAAACGATGCAAGGTGAGGAGGCACTCCTAAAAGATGAGACAGTCAGGAAATTTGTCGCTAGAAGTATCTAAATATGGCGCAGTGTTAGCACTGCATTTGTGTAACAAAATGGTGCAAAGGCACTGCTAACTTTTCTTAAATTTGGGCCAGTGTCTTGACTCACCATATGCAGTGATGTAGGACAGAAGCACCCCAGAAAACCAGTGGTAAGTAAGAGGCCCACCAAGAACATTGCCCAGTAACCACTACATACCCGGACCTGTATAAAATGCCTTACACCCGTTACAGGACAGGCATAATAGGAGGGTGATACTACAACTCTCAGCAGTCAAAGAAACTATAACATAAAAAAGAAAATAGATCACACCACCAGGCAGTTTCAAACAACCCAACTGAAGCGAGCTAACAACAAAGCAGGAGATTGATCCAGACATTGCTGCTGAGCCGAACCACACAGCTGAATGTGAACTAAAACAGAAAGGCTGTAGCTAGAGATAGAGCTCGCCCAACAGCAGAGCAGGTGGCACACACTGACAACAGCACTCTAGCTCTCAATTAACCAGCATAGATGAAGCCAATACAGCTTCTGGAGATGGACACAAAAGCAGTGCTTGAGGGGATTTTTGCACCAAATCACCTACTGATAATGGAAGGCCCCAATACTCACGTGGGGCTAAGGAGGGTGTGGCCAATAACACACCTGCTGTGTCCCAGACACCACAACTGGAGCTCAAACAGGCATATATTGAAAACACCGCCTATAGTAGAGATTTTGTAGGGAGCAAGAAAAGGAGTCTTGCAGTTGAAAAGGAACTGGATGAAACCATAACTGAAGAACTTCTGAAACATATCTGGCGAAAAGACAAAACTCTGGACGGGGGTTAAGAGACATATGGTACACATCTGTAGAAGAGACATACGGTACACATATGTCTTATAAGACATACCTTATGAAGGGAAAAACAATGCACATTTTGGACACTGCTGAGGAAAACAGAGACTATTGGCAAAGTGTTTAATGAGTACTTCTGGAGAAGGGCATGAACTCGGACGAAGGGGTTATGGGATACATCTAGGGAAAGGAATTAGGAATTAGGAACTAGGTAGGGGCTTATTGAACTCATCTGGAGAAAGGAATGGATTCTTAGGAACGGGCAATTATCATGGAACATACCTGTAGAAGAGATGAACCTCAGAGTCTTGTAAAGAGACGTACAGGACACACTTTAAGAGAGGAAGCAATGGACTACTATGAAATGACTTTTGGGCACTGCTGAGAAACAAAGAGATCTGGGCAGAAGGCTTCTGTGAAACATCTGGAGAAGACAAAGAATTCGACATTGTTGGCCCACGGAACAATACAGGTCAAATCTGGGGAAGGAATAAACTCTTCGAAAGAAGCGTATTTAGATGCATATGGGACACATCTGAAAAGGGAACAAACTCTAGAGCAGGGGCTGATTGAAACATCCCAGGAATGCAATGAAGTTTTGGGAAATGACTTTTGGGGCACATCTGGAAAAGGGAATCGACTGTGGGAAGGGGTTAATGGGACACAAATGGAGAAGGGAATGGACTCTGGGGAATGGGCTTCTGGGGTGTATCTGGAAGAGGGAATTATCTCTGGGGAAGGAGCTTATGGGACACATCTGAAGAATGGAATGAACTCTGGAGAAGGGGCTTATGGGACATATCTGGAGAAGGAAGAGGACTCTGGGGAAGAAGCTTATGAGACACAGCTGGAGATGGAATGGACTTTAGGGATGGAGTATACGTGACACATCTGGAGAATGGAATGGACTCTAGGGATGGAGTATCCAGAGAATGGAATGGGCGACGAGGAATGGGCTTATGGGACACATTTGAAGGAGGCAGAAGACCTTGGTATCGGAAAAGATTATCCTGGGAGTAAGCTAGAGAAGGGAAGGCACACTGGAACCTTTCAAGGAGACGTGTGCACAGCTGCAGAAAGAAAGACACACTGGTGCATTAGAAGGAGCCTTGTGCGCACAGCTAGTGAAGGAAATTACACGCTGGAGCCTTGGAAGGATCCTTGTATGCACAGCTGGAGAAGGGAAAACACACTGGAGCCCTGAAATGAGACTTGTGTACACAACTGGAGAAGGAAAGACACACTGGAGACTTGTGTGCACAACTGGAGAAGGGAAGACACACTGGATTCCTGGAAGGAGCCTTTGTTCAGCTGGAGAAGGAAAGACGTACTGGAGCCCTCGAAGGAAACCCTGGCCCAAGGTAAAGGACTGGGGTATTCTATTGGGACACTTCTAATTCTTGTTCTGTTCTTATATTTTTTGTGATACAGGGCTGAGCAGTGAGGTCGTGTGGTGGGGGATGGAGGAAGCAGAGGGTGTGAACACTAATTAAACACACTCTTTGCACTTGGTTCTTGCTCCTGCAGGTCACAGAGTGATATCTGTCTTCAGCAGAGCCTGTGCAGAGAGTCCACCGAGACTGAAGGTCACAGAGGCAGTATATTTAGCCGCTGCTCATTGTGGCACAAGAAGAGTGTAGCATCTATTAATATCGCCAGCTATTGTATAATGCCCAGTGCTGCCAGGCACACCCACCGCTGGAGCCTGCCCGTCTGGCAGCGAGGGGCGTGACCGCCTTTCTAGGTATCTGGGCCTACTGTAGCCTAGCAGCAACACCCGGGATGTCTGCCTCCAAAAATAGAGTGACGTAAGTCAAAAAAATTAAGTAGAGTTGATTTTGTCCACTGAAGACAATAGACCCCATTACGTTTAATTAGCCATACACATTCCATGCACATCATAGGAACTGTCCCCCCTGATGGCCAGCCCCGCGATATCTACAGACGTCCTCACACACCACATCAACTGGACATCTGGGGCTGACATAGAAGGCACCCACACACTTCAGGATTTAGAGCCACTGATGCTTTCTGTGGGATCTCCTATGACAACAGCGGAGCTAACCTACGTCATCAATAGACGTCTGCTACGCCACCTGGATTGGGGATGGAGCCCCAGGGATGTTTTCACGCTCTGAGATGACGTGCCTGGCAGACCGGGATGTCTCTTTGAGTGACAGGGCGCATGCTGGTTGGCCTAAGGTCAGCTTCTGTCTGTAGTGAGTAAATTAACACGAGAACGAAGTTCTACCCATTAAGGTGGCTCAGCGATTTAAGCATTCAATATTGACGTTTGTGAGTGGCATACCAGGCACACGTTTGCAGTACAAAAGACAGAAATAAATACTAAAGGGAGACTCATTTGCATGGGCAATGCGCAATGATGTCACATGGAGTGATGTGACAGTCCTACCATATCTCTTACTTCAAAGAGAATCGAACTCTATTAAAGTCAGCGCGGACACAGAATGTTTTCCAAACGGGATACGCAAAATTAATCCCTTCGCTGCCAGGCCTTTTCCCCTGGCCAGGTCTTTTTTTTTGGCTATTCGGGGCAGTTTGCGCTTAGGCTCTCATAACTTTTTGTCCACATAAGCCACCCACACCAAATTTGCATCCTTTTTTTCCAACATCCGAGGGATTCTAGAGGTACCCAGACTTGTGGGTTCCCCTGGAGGAGACAAAGAAATACAGCTAAAATTTCATTTTTTTGCAAAAACGGGATAAATGGTCTGCAGAAGAAAGCATGTGTTTTTTCCCCTGAAAATGGCATCAACAAAGGGTTTACCGTGCTACAATTACCATCTTCCCAGCTTGCAGGAACAGACAGACTTGAATCAGAAAACCACAATTGTCAACACAGTTTTGGCATTTTACTGGGGCATATACCATTTTTACTATATTTTGTGCTTTTAGCCTCCTTCCAGTTAGTGACAGAAATGGGTGTGAAACCAATGCTGGATCCCAGACAGCTAAACATTTCTGAAAAGAAGAGGACATTCTGAATTCAGCAAGGGGTCATTTGTGTAAATCCTACAAGGTTTTCATATAGAAAATCAGAGCTGAAATAAAACAATATTGAAATGGAGGTAAAAAAACATCTCTTTCTCTCCACGTTTTACTCTGTAACGTTTTCCTACCATGTCAGATTTTCAAAAGCAATATACTGTTACGTCTGCTGGACTCTTCTGGTTGCAGGGATATTTAGGGCTTGTAGGTTCATCAAGAATCCTAGGTTCCCAGAGCCAAAAAATTAGCTGCACCTTGCAATGGGTTTTCATTGTATACTGGGTATACAGCAATTTATTTGGTAAAATATAAAGAGTCAAAAATAGGTATCAAGAAAAACTTTAAATTTCCAAAATGGGCTCAAGATAAGGTATTGTGGTTATTTGCACATCTCTGAATTCCGGGGTCCCCAATGTGAATTACAGGTCATTTCTCAAACAGACGTCTTTTTTACAGACTCTCTTACATTTAGAAGGAAAAAATGTAGAGAAATACAAGGGGCAATAACACTGGTTCTTCTATTCTGTGTTCCCCCAAGTCTACTGGTAAAAATGGTACCTCACTTGTGTGGGTAGGCCTAATGTCCGCGACAGGAAAGACAACATGGACACATCACATTTTTACATTGAAATCTGACGTGTTTTTTGCAAAGTGACTAGCTGTGGATTTTAGCCTCTTGCTCAGCCGGCACCTACGGAAACCTACCAAACCTGGGCATTTTTCAAAACTAGAGATCTAGGGGAATCCAGGATGGGGAGACTTGTGGGGCTCTCACCAGGTTCTATTACCCAAAATTCTTTGCAAACCTCAAAAGTTCGCAAAAAAAAGACTTTTTCCTCACATTTTGGTGATGGAAAGTTCAGGAATCTGAGGGGAACCACAAACTTCCTTCTACCCAGCGTTCCCCCAAGTCTCCTAATAAAAATGGTAACTCACTTGTGTGGGTTGGCCTAGTCCCCGTGACAGGAAATTCCCCAAAACACAACGTGGACACATCACATTTTCCCAAAGAAAACTGACCTGTTTTTTGTAAAGTGCCTAGCTGTGGATTTTGGCCTCTACTTCAGCCGGCACCTACGGAAAACCTACCAAACCTGTGCATTTTTTAAAACTAGACACCTAGGGGAAACCAGGATAGGGTGACTTGTGGGGCTCTCACCAGGTTCTATTACCCAGAATTCTTTGCAAACCTCAAGCCTTGACAAAAAAACACTTTTACCTCAGATTTCGGTGATGGAAAGTTCAGGAATCTGAGAGGACCCACACATTTCCTTCCACCCAACATTCCCCCATGTCTGCTGATAAAAATGGTATCTCACTTGTGTAGGTAGGCCTAGTGCCTGCAACAGGAAATGTCCCAAACCACAACGTGGACACATCACATTTTCCCAAAGAAAACTGAGCTGTTTTTTGCAAAGTGCCTATGTGTGGATTTTGGCCTCTAGCGCAGCCGGCACTGAGGGAAACCTAACAAACCTGTGCATTTTTTTAAACTAGACATCTAGGGGAATCCAGGATGGGGTGACTTGTGGGGCTCTCACCAGGTTCTATTACCAAGAATCCTTTGCAAACTTCAAAGTTTGACCAAAAAACACTTTTTCCTCACATTTTGGTGATGGAAAGTTCTGGAATCTGAGGGAAGCAACACATTTCCTTCTACCCAGCGTTCCCACATGTCTGCTGATAAAAATGGTATCTCACTTATGTACGTAGTCCTAGTGCCCGCTATAGGAAATGTCACAAAACACAACGTGGACACATCTCATTTTCCCAAAGAAAACTGACCTGTTTTCTGCAAAGTGCCTAGCTGTGGATTTTGGCCTCTAGCTCAGCAGGCAGCTAGAGAAACCTACCAAACTTGTGCATTTTAAAAAACTAGACACCTAGGGGAAGCCAGGATGGGATGACTTTTGGGGCTCTCACCAGGTTCTACTACCCAGAATCCTTTGGAAACCTCAAAATTTGGCACAAAAACCTCTTTTTTCCTCACTTTTCGGTGATGGAAAGTTCTGGAATCATAGGGGAGCCACAAACTTCCTTCTACCCAGCATTCCTAAAGTCTCCTGATAAAAATGGCACCTCAATTGTGTAGGTAGGCCTAGTGCCAGCAACAGGAAATGCCCCAAAACACAACGTGGACACATCTCATTTTCCCAAAGAAAACTGACCTGTTTTTTGCAAAGTGCCTAGTTGTGGATTTTGGCCTCTAGCTCAGCCGGAACCTAGGGAAACCTACCAAACCTGTGCATTTGTAAAAACTAGATACCTATGGGAATCCAGGATGGGGTGATATGTGGGGCTCTCACCAGGTTCTATTACCCAGAATCATTTGCAAACCTCAAAATGTGTCAAAAACACTTTTTCCTCACATTTCGGGGATGGAAAGTTGTGGAATCTCAGGAAAGCCACAAACGTCCTTCTACCCAGCTTGCCCCCAAGTCTCCCGATAAAAATTGTTCCTCACTTGTTTGGGTAGACCCAGTGCCCATATTAGGAAATGTCCCAAAACACAACATGGTCACATCAAAATGATCTATTACAAAAGTACCTGTTTTTGCAAGTGGGGGCGTTTTTGGTCTCAGGTGCGGCGTCATCTAGGGAAACCTACCAAACCAAGACATTTTTGAAAACTAGACACCCGGAGGAGTCCAGGGAGGTGTGGCTTGAGTGGATCCCCCAATATTTTCTTACCCAGAAACCACTAACTAATTATATATAAGTGCAAGACTACAAACACAAAAGCTCTATCTAAATACATGACAGTAATGCCAACCGTGAAACTGAGCACGAGTTAGGAACGACTGGTTCCACGTTCATGTAAGTGATTGTTACTCCCCCCAGCTAATTGCGGGCTTATAGTAACTTGTATACCTTGTTCGGAAATATATGTGGCCCTTAGTACTTAGGAGATACACATAGTCATATAAGGTCCTGATGAAGCATCACTGGATCCGTTTGGACCACCAGGATGCGAAACATGTTGACCCATGAGAGGGTAGATTTTGGAAAATTTCCAGACCCCTCCTTTTGATACATTTTTTCACTATAAGAGTGATTGATCTTAATTTCTCTATTCACTCTTCTGACTATATATTTTTAACCTCGGCCCTGACCGTCCATCTGGTCTAATAAAATCCATTGTCTCAGTGGCGGTTTTGGTAGTCAATTTTAAATCACATTCTTTTTTGATCTCCGTTGACACTTCAATTACCTTTGGGGTCACGGCACCACCACATAAAAAGATCTCCGGCAAAGAGCCCCCCCTCACGGGGTGGTGCCCGTCAGACATTGCAGCGCCGGTCTGACGAGGAGCAGTGCCTATGATGAAGCATGACACCCTATGGGTGTGTGAGGCCTCTTGCTCCTAGAATTTAGGACCCCGGTCACTACTTTCTGTTTTACATGGTTGGAACAGTGTATTACTTATTTTTGATGTTTTCATATGAAAATATAGACTAGGCTGTTTATGCTCATGGTATTTCCCAAAAATAATTTTTGGTGTGTAACTCCTGAAACAGATGGCCACACACAGCTCAGGCTTTGAAGGACAATCGGGGCAGTACATCTGAGTCTCCCTCCGAATACCTCTTAGGGCACAGACTCTACAAGTCTTTTTTGGGAGTTGGAGGGATCTGATCAGGAAAGTGGCGATCTTTCAATCTAGCACATCCTCCACCACTGCTACTCTAGGAACTCTTGCATGTTCCACCACAACAAGGCTCTCTATCACTGACTCCTAAAATTTAACAAATTTAATCCATGACTCAGGGGAACAATCCTTGAACACCATAAAAGAAGTAAAAGTAGCTAAATTAAACAAATGGATCACCAACTTTTTATGCCAAACATAAGACTGTAGTCTAAAATGCACACAGGTTTGCGCACTTCAGCAACTTGACCCCAAACAGCCACAGGTGAAGTACTCTGATCATGGATGGTAGTTAGCATGTAGACATCCCTGCTGTCTGCAAATTTCAGAGCTAGCAGCTCATCATTCCGCAAGGCACTGCACTGTCCCTTCTCAAGTTTTTTACAGACAAGCTTCTTTGGATAGCCTTTCCGGTTAGAGTGGATTGTGCCACAAGCAACAGTGTCCACTCTGAACAATTCCTTGAACAGGTGCACTCCAGTATAGAAGTTATCTACATACAAATGGTGACCTTTGTTAAACAGTTGTCTACCAAGTTCTCGCACAATTTTCTCACTAACTCAAAAAGTGGGCAGACATCCAGTGGGGTCAATACTGGAATCCCTACCAGTGTCGGCCCGGAAATTATAAACATATCCTGTACTACTTTCAGACAGCATATACAATTTAATTCTATACCGTGCCCTCTTGCTAGGATTATACTGCCTAAAAACCAAACAACTCTTGAACAGGACCAAAGACTCATCCACACTTATTTCTTTGCCTGGAACATAGACCTCTGAAAACCAATCTACAAAGTTATCAAGGATAGGCCCAATCGGTCATAATCAGGGTGATCTCATGGCAAGGCTAAAGCATTGTCAACAAAATGCAGCATCCGAAGAAGAAGCAAATACCGATTACGAGTCTTGGTTGCAGGAAATATAGCTTTTGCCATCAAGTGACTAGTAGACCAATAATAAGCCAGTGACTGCTTCCTTATCAACCCCATCAAAAAAGTCAAAACCAAGAACATTTTCACCTCTTCCAGATTTGTGGGAATCCACTGGGTAGCTCTAGACTGTGCCTAAGTCTGGCAGTGTTGTCCCTCAAATACTGCTCTGCATACAAATTAGTCTGCTCAACAATCTCTTCCAAAAATGCATCGTCCATGAACAACTCAAAGAAATTGACAGGCAAAAAGTTTTCCGTATTCACTCCACACCCTGGGAGATCAGAAAAGGCAGGCAACTGTGGCTGCTTCATGTTTGGGGCAACCCAAGTTCAAGTCTTCCAATGCGGAATTTTTCAGCCCCAGGCTGCTGCACTATTGGCACATCAGTGTCCACCTCTAAAACAGCCCCTTCAGCTGCACTGAGAGTGGCTTCCTCATCAGAAGATTCCCCTGACAGAATCTCTATCTTCCTCCTCTGCCTCAGATGCAGAGTCAGTCTCATAATCAAGATCAGAAGACGACTCAGAAAGCAAACAAACAACCTGCTTAGCGGTCACCCTGCAGCTAGCCATGATCCTTTCTAACAACAAACAGATTGCCAAGAACAACCAGCACTGTCTAAAATAAGTAATAAACAAAGTGTGGCTTTATCAAAAAGAGTTATGTACTCAAAAACTATGCCACTCACTTGCGTGAAAAAGCTGGTAAGTCTATTACCAGCAACTACTCTGCACAGACACAGCAATCACCAATGATATCCCACTAAAAAGAAAAAAAGAAAAGAAAATTAGACATAAGACAAAACAAATATCATTGTGCACAAATCAAAGGACAATTTCACACACAATCCTGCATCTAGTACCCCACTTACAAAAATGTAATTCATGCATGGCAACAATATTCCTTTGAGGTCAATTGATTTTTCTTACCTAAAACATGCAACTGCACAAACTGCAGGTCAACCACTGCCAAAACTGCAAGGAATCACAGCAAAGGAAGCAAAAGCTTTGAACTATAACAAAAAGGAGAAATAAACTGTTATGATCACAAATGCAAATACTTCGCCAGTTGACAAACAGCCCACCACCAAACATTTATACATTTTCCCTGGTGTCTAGTGATCTCTGCCCTCCTCGGGGGCAGATGGGCCTAAAAAAACTAGGCCGATCCAGCCAGTCGCCCCTAAAGGGGGCAAGAAATGGCCATTGGTACTGTGCCTCTCTTTGGGGGGGGACGACCCTAGCCCAAGGGGCCGACCCCCACACAAAACACACACACACACAAGATCACTGGCACTAAGTGGTTTCTGCCCCCCTAGGAGGTGGATGGGCCTAAAAGAAATAGGCCCATCTGCCCCCAAGGGGGGCAGAAATGGCCAAAAGTTGTTTGCTTCCTTTGGGGGTGACCCTTGCCCAATGGGCTGCCTCCACACAAAATAAAAACAAAACTAAAAAAATCCCTAGTGCCTTAGAGGCTTCTGCCACCCATGGGGGGGGGGCAGAAATGGCGTAAATAATATTGCCCCCCCCCCTTGGGGAGCGACCTTTGCCCAAGGGGCCACCAACCCACACAAAATCCAAACACACACACAAGATCCCTGGTGCAAAGTGGTTTCTGCTCCGCTTGGGGGCAGATGTGCCCCAACAGTGCTTTGCCCCATATGGTGGGTGACCCTTGCCCAAGGGGCCGCCCACCACACTAAAAAACACACCCAAAAACAATCCCTGGCTTCAAGTGGCTTCTGCCCCCCTTGGGAGCAGATTCGCCTAAAAATAATAGGCCGACCTGCCCCCAAGGGGGGAAGAAATGGCAATAATCAGTATGCCCCTTCAGGGGAGCGACCCTTGCCTAATGGGTCACTCCCTGCAGCATGAAATTGTCCCAAAAAGAAAGCCCTGGTGGGTATACCTGCTGCCCAATCACATTGCGATAGCGCAGCAGGAATGCTGAAAGAGACATCGAGGGAAAGGCCTTTCCTTTCCCCTGATGCCCCTTTCACTAACAATCACCCCCCACCGCCACAGGAGAAACTTACCTGTTTCTCCGTCGTCGCACTGGAAGCAAATGGCTTCCAGCTTGATGGAGGCCTCTAATGATGTCAGCGTGCAATCGTGCGCTGACATCATTAGATGGGGGTGGAAGGGGAAGTGATTCCCCTTCCATTCCTGCCCATGGGAGGGGGGTGGGAGGCCCTCGGGGAGCGCTAGTGCTTCCCCCGAGGGCTGGGTGCAGGACATGGTTACGTCCTTGGCACCCGAGCGGTGCTGCGAGGACGTAAATGAATACATGGATTCAAAATATGTCGTCATATCTAAACCACACATGCAAGGCTGTCTGTTTGAAGGGCTTCGGAGGTAGTACATTCCTAAGTGGAATAACACCAGAATAAGGTGTTGAAAAGTGTGTATCTGTATGACCCCCCTCTTAGAATGTGACAGAAAAATGACCTGCTAAGGAATATTGCTTAGAATCTGCGTTAGCTGCAACCTTTAAAGATATAGAATAGACCTCCTTAGATGGCCTTTGGTAAAAACACTACATCCCTTCTGTTCATGTATAGAGCTGTAACCCAATACTTCGATGGCCAACTTAGGGTCTGATTTAGAACTCAGCGGACAGATTACTCCGTCACAGCAGTGATGGATATCCCTTCCGCCGAAATCTAAATCCCATTATAGGCCTGATTTAGAGCTCCACGGATGGGTTACTCCGCCACAACAGTGACGGATATCCCGTCTGCCGAAATCTAAATCCCATAATAGCCCTGATTTAGATCTCTGCGGACGGGTTACTCCGTCACATCGGTGACGGATATCCAATCTACCAAAATATAAATCTCATAGGCTATAATCAGATATATATTTCGGCTGATGGGATATCAGTCCGCCGAGTTCTATATCAGGCCTTTAATTATTTACCACTCTGCATTTGAAATGTTAAGTTTTTCCACTGCCAGGTAAATGTAAGTCTTTTGGGCGAACATAGACCTCCCTGAGCAGCCATCACCTAATTGGTACTCTTTTAAGACTATAGGGCTTTAAGATATGCTCTTGCATGTTGTGCTCATTTCGCCTCTGAGTGGTAGAACTTACTCAGAAAGGGGGCTGCATCAGAGGCTATTGGACTGGGTCTCACCTGTGTAGTCTTTGTATGCAATTGTGGCTTTGCTACCTTTTGTACACAGGTAAATCCCGTGATCTCATTTGAGAGGTGCTCAACCACCCCCTCCCCCCAAACTGTGGTTATTCATTCAAATTGTGAGTGCCTTTTATCCAGTTTAAGAATATTTATTCATAGCACTTCAGACTTTTGTAAAGTACTGTGTGCTGCCTTTTAGTTGCTGCTGAGTGCTTTTATAGGGCAAACAGTATATGAAGGGGTGAAGTTTACTGCGGTATTTTTTGTTTGATAGATTCCTTTCACTGTGGAAGTTCCTTGTGGGTCAGGATTATTCCAACAGCCAGAGGCAACGCCGAGCAGCCTTGTCTCTCTTCTGGTGGTTCACTACCAGTCTAGACTGACTGTGTCCGACAGTGGGGTGACTGCTGAAAACAGCAGTGTTGCCAATTCCTCATCCTAGAAATGTATTTCCTGGAGGAGGCTCTGGTGCTCCGCAACAGTTGTGCGGTCAGTGTAGCTCAAAACAGAAGGTCTTAGTGAAAGTGTTCTTGCATATCTCCATGCCTTGTGAGTGAGGTCCACAATTTCGTCATCAGACACATCTTGCCCTATCGTAGAGTTTTTGCGTGCACCTTTCTGCTTGTTGATTGTACAGCGGGTCTCATTCAAAAAGGAATGGAGCTTGGGATGCTTGCTTCAGTAAGGAAGCCTGTTTGACAAGAATTCTTATTGTTGGAGCTCCAGTTGCATCTCCAGGATGCCATTTTGAGTTATTTGCACCAAGGCTTCCTGTGATTCCTAATACTTCTTGTCAGGTCACAAAGCATATGAAAACATCACCCTCTGAACACCTACTGAGTGCACCATTTGTTCGTAGTTTTCCCTCAATGTTTGTCTCCTGAGCTGGTAGTCCCAATTTGAAGTATGAATTGTAGACCTTGCATGGCTTTACTGAACTCCTGCAATCTGGAGCACCTTGGAAGCCCAGACTTGACATCTTTTTTTGGGTACAAACATCTTAGCAACAGGGTAATCATTGGAAAGGTCCTGCATTCCAGCCTATTGTAAACTGCTTGTCCTACCTGTCACACAGGAGAATCTAAACAAGCATTTGCAATGCAATAGGTATCGCATTTGTGAGATTTAGAGCTACTGGCATTGTACATGACAATGTCTTTTACCTACATATTGTGGTTTGGAGTGTAGTGGATGTATGCCAGGTGCCACAGCAACCTTCCCAGGCCTGTCGCTGCAGGAGAGGAAGCAACACGGCTGCTATCTTGGGAGTGTTTTTGCCTCATTCCTATAGACTTGCTGGGATAACCTACAGATGCAACCATGTTTAGTGTGTCCACCTAAACTTTTATAGCACCAAAACAAGCCACAAAGAGGCACCCTCGTGGCATTTTACCCAGAGAATGAGCGGGTCAAAAGAGTTAAGAGCAAAGACAAGGGGGCAGCCATATATTTCGGTGCGTTAAACTTTTAAAGGAATTATTCCTCTACATGGGCAATACCAGCCTAACGTTTTAAAACATTGACTGTATACAAAGAGAATAACAGAAGAGGCAGCTTAACTGCAAATAAATTATAGCGATTCTTGTAATAATGGCACCTGCTTTGCAGCATTATGAAATGGCAGAACCTGTATTACCAAGCACTATATAAAAAAAATAGATATTCCGAGGCTGCCCCAACACGCACCAAAGAACCCTAGGGGAGAGGATGTGTCATAAGGGCCAGAGCTGCCAACTTTGGAAGAGGGGAACATGATTTGAGTCTCGGCACCGGCTCAACATCCTCAAATTAATGTGTTCTTGCGTAAAGTAACCAGTGCTCATGTAAAATGCTGTAATACCTTTGTATCAAGTTTGCGCTAACTTCACTTTATTTGAAGAGGCCCAATTTACATCCAAAGGCTAGATGTTATTTGCTATCAAACTTGAGGCCATGAAGTGCTTGGTTCTGGAGTGATCATTCTGGAGACAACACCTTTCGCCATCTTCTTGCCTAGAACTAACCAATGTGCTTGGTTGGTGACCCTCCGGACCTTATCAAGAGGATGTGCTTTTGCCTAGTGTTAAGCTCTACTCAAGTCAGTTAGTTAGTTAATGCACCCTCTGAAGAGGTCTTGGCAACACGAGAATGTCACAGATTAAAAACCTTACATAGCTTTTTCACCTCTTCATCTCTGCAAGGTCTATGTAAATGAGTTATAGTGATTTTGTTAAGAATGGCACCTGCTTTGCAGCGCTATGACGTGGCAGAACTTGTATTACAAAGGGCTATATAAACAAAACAATTTATTTTACAGACTGCCCCAACATGCACTAGACAAAGAATCCTAGAGGAGAGGATGTGGTGTAAGGTCTAGAGCTGCCAACTTTGGAGCTGGGGAACAAGATTCGAGTCTTGGCGCTTGCTCAACATCCTGTGATTCTGGGCAAATCACTTAATCTCCCCTTGCTAGCAAAAATGAATGTGTGCTTGTGTAATGTAACCGGTGCTCATCTAAAGCGCTGTAATACCTTTGTATTTAGTTTGCGCTAACTGAACTCTATTTGAAGAGGCTAAATTTACATCCAAAGGCTAGCCGTTTTTTGCTTTCAAGCTTGAGGCCATGAAGTGCTTGGGTCTGGAGTCATGACTCCTTTTGTGCTGGTGGCTTCCAGTGCAGAGCACCAGCACTTATTTTTGAGGGCCGCACTTATTTTTCTGCCTCAAGCATTTACTGCGAGCGAAAGACTCATATGGAAAGACAGAGGAAGAGAAAAATGAAAAAGTGTCACAAAGGGAGAAATGAGGAAGCAGCAAGAGTGACCTGAAGGGGCAGGGAGTGGCCATAAATGGATTAAAAAGGCCTGAGATGGCTTCAGGATTATGCTGCCTGAGTGTTCTGTGATCGCACATTTAATTGCAGCAGCCGCTTGTTTCAGAGGACAGCTTTCGGTACCGGCATGTTTTTATTGACAAATTAAGCACTGCTGAGAACTAACCTATGTGCTTGGTTGGTGACCCTCCAGAGGTCATCAAGAGCACTTTCTATCACCTAGTGTTAAGTTCTACTCAAGTCAGTTGGTTAATGCACCCATTGCAGAGGTATTGACAGAAGGAGAATGTCTCAGATTACAATCCTGACATAGTTTTTTCCACCTCTGCAAGGTATTCGAATGAATGATAGCCATTTTGTTACGAATGGCACCTGCTTAGCAGCACTATGAAATGGCAGAACCTCTATTATCAAGCGCTATATAAAAAAAAACAGTTATTCCCAGACTGCCCCTACACGCACCAGACAAAAACTCTAGGGGAGAGGATGTAGCGTAAGGACCAGAGCTGCCGACTGTGGAGCTGCGGAAAAAGGACCAAGTTACGGGGCTGGCTCAAGATCCTGTGATTCTAGGGAAATCATCTAATCTCACCTTGCTACCAAAAATGAGCGTGTTCATGTGTAATGTAACCAAAGCTCATGTAAAGTGCTGTAATACCTTTGTATCGAGTTTGCCCTACATAAAACTTAAAATAAATAAATAAATAAAGCACTCTAGTACCTTCGTGTTGAGTTCACGCTACATAAAACTGCAAAAGAAAAATATAAAAAGGATTGCAAGGTGGTCCGTGGTGTGAAAGGAGGATGAGGATGGGATCTGGGGTCGAGAATGAAGGAAGGGAAGGGTGTAGCATTTTTCCACTATTTGGAGGGCCCACTTATCGGATGGCCTTTCAAGCCAGTAGAAATGAGGACACTCACAAAGGCTCCTAGTGGATCTGGGGAAGAGAACTAGGACTGCCTTCTTGGGGTTGGGCAGGAGAGGAGGATGAAAAGAAGGAGAAGGAAGAGGCTTTCTGAAGGGATCCATCAAATGGTAGATCCATTAGGTTGACCTGCACGTCACTGGAAAGTCCTGCCATCGTGAGCCAGGCATAGCGATGAATGGAGACCGAAGTGCCCACAGGGTAGAGGCCTGGAAGACATGTGTGAGCATGTCTTTCGGGACATGTGGTGTGACTAGCTGAGCCATATCCTACAGCGCATGCATGTAGCTTGACAGCAGACAGTTGGCATTTAAGGACTTCGGCGCCATACTGCCAGCAGAGAAGATTTTCTTCCTCCATGTCACCAATCATTTTGATTCCCTGTTCCATGGGACTGTCGGGAACGTGCCTTGAGAACAACCTAGAAGCAGGATGCCTGGATCACCAGACTTTCTAGAGAAAGGTGAGCCAAGAGGAAGGTTGGGTTCTCCAGTTCTGGCAACTACCCTACTGACCGCCTGCTCGAAAGATGTTTTTTTCCCAGGCTTTTAGGGCAACTTCCTCCAAAGCCTGACTGAAGGGGCTCAATGGCTCCTATGTTGGAGCTGAGGGGAGTGGCACTTCCATGAGGACATTGGTCTTAACGTCCATGGACAAAAGTCCAAAACCTCAGCTGCCTTATTGACCACTAAGTGGATAGATACAACCTCTGGAATTGGGGGCCCAGCTGGGATCTCCTTTTCTGGACAAGTATTAAGGCCACAAGCCTAAGGCAATAATGGAACCTCATTGGGATTTCCCCCATCATAGTCAGTGGTGTAGAAATTCAGATGATCACAGTCTCAAACGCCATGGATCTGCTGTCTGCATCCTTTACCTCAATCAGCCTCTGAGCTTCCCTTCTGGATCTCTTGAGAGGAAGAGGTTCAGAATATGGAAGTCTACTCCAGTGACTCCAAAAGTAGCACCAGTGCGAGGAAGCAGCATCAGTGGCTTCAGTGGTGGCACCAGCCAGTGTCAATGGTTGACCTGTGTAGTTGTTCACCAGAGAGAAAGCTGGAGTCGGAGCTGGAGTGGCTGACCTAGAGCTGTATGGTGCCTTTGGCATGAACATGGGAGGCCGAGCGATGCTAGAGGTCCCAAGGTTACACTGGTTGGATTTGTTGCCTAAGCAAGGATTTCACACATTGCATTGAAAAACACTGCAGAGCCTCTACCCTGTACTGGGAACTCCAAAAGGAAGGCTGCAGCACTGCTATGCCCTCTATTGGTGGAGTCAGCATCGATTAGAGCGGAAGGCTCCTGTGGTGTCGGCTCAAGGGTCAGGTCCAGCTGTGGAACAGGCTTGTAGCCAGTTGGAATGGAATGGAAGGCTCCACTGCCACTAACTCCAGCTTCAAGTATGAAGATCATGTGGGAGTCTGGTGTCATCTGGGCAACTTACCTCGTCCTTGCCTCTTATGCTTCCTGTTCTTCATTTTCTTGGCTCCAGAAAAGAATGAGGAGGAAGATCTTAATCTTGACTTCGCGTGGCAGCAAATTTGCCTATCATCATGGGCCCAGGGAATAAAGAGTATAGCTTTGTACTCCTTGATGACCTTGGGGTACACGCTCAGACAGAAGGAAGAAGTATGGGAATCATGGTCAGAACCTAAGCACCACAAGCAGATGGTGTTTTGGTCAGAGATGGACATTTGTCCCCCACAGGCACTACAGGGCTAGAAGCGTGAATGCTTCTGAGGAGACATTTGCATTGCACTGAGATAATTTACTGTGCGAAGTAAACTCATGACTCTAAGGGGCGCGCAAGCGTCTGATCTGCATCGAAGGTGCAAAAAAAGGGAACTAATATTGTTGCACGAGGTGCATGCCATATGTCTTTGATGGCATAATCGGACATCACTTCTGGCATCGCTATGAAGCCAGCACCCCCTACTGCCGAAATGAGAGCTCTGAAGTTTTTTGCTCCAGTCTGATGCCTGGGATTATTTTACAGGTGAGAAATATGCAGATAATAGTAGCCATGGCAGCTGCAACATCTTTTTTCATGTTGCGGCTACATTGCTCAGTCCCGTAGTACCTCCTTGGCCCTGGCCAATCAAACCGCTTTATTGTGGCGTATAGTCTCACTGGACTCCTGTGGGAGCCCCGCGGCAACAGATGTCTATAAATGTTTAACCTTAACATGTCTACATTGGCTGAACAGAATTACACCAAATCACAAAAACACACTTTCTAAGTAAAGATTTAGGTTTCTGCAAAACGTGGTGTAATTCTGTTCAGCCGTTTATTCTGTAAAATTGTCTAATTTTTCCTATGGAAAATGCATGGGAAAAATAGTGTTTTGAGACCCCGCTTTTTCTCTGACCCTCTTGATGGATCACCCCAGAAGAACTGAAGTGGATGAACTTTTTTTGGAAAGTTTTGTGAAGATTCGTTAAACAACACCAGAGTTGATAATAAAACAAAAAGAAAAAACAAAGCAACACACAAATCAAATAACACTCCTCCTATGAAAACTCTGACTCAAGTGTATATGTATTTTTTTACATTTATATTTATTAAAAGACCCCCTCCCCATGATGTAATACAAAGGTCAATGCAGTGTATTGCTTGTGTGATAAAGGCATGCATGAATAAGGCATGAATCATACATACCAAGTCTATAGATCTGGATAATTGAAGAATTTCGGAACATACACCTTCAGTTCTAGAACCCACCTGTATATACAGCACCCCAAAATCCACATGTTACTGTAAATACTGTACAATTTTCCTCTTAAATTCAGAATAAATAATACCACACACCTCGGAATTCCAACTCCTCTGCAAACAGAGGTTGGTAAACACAAACTCACTCATTATCAGGGGTATAGAGTCTGTAGAGATAAAGAAAGCATGCATATAATTGGGCATTGTATGTTATGTGTAGACGAGGTAAAAACGGTTCAATGGATCGAATACCAGAGCGGTTACTAGTGGCTGAGTTGATTCATTTCACAAACTGGGACCAACCATATGACCCCCTAGATGAAACTACCAGGCCAGGTCACTTTTGAATGTAAATCTGCTGGGCTATGGTCTCTCCTCGGAGCAGGAATACAGACTGCCTTTTGCCTTGGTGGTCCTATCCCGGAGATGTGTAGCCTTTGTCCTGTGGCACAGCAAGACTCCCATGCACACCATGGAAAGTACCACCTGGTGTAGCTGCGAGGTAACTACTCCAGGTGGGTTGAGGAGACTGCAACCCCTTCTGCAGATAAGGAACAGGGCAGGTTATGAAGCACATAAAGGCACTTAAGATGCATATAAGTATAGATGTTCCTGATTGTGAGGATTTGGGTGTACTATATGGTATGGCTGGGAATCCATACCATGCAGTACACTTGCAAATACCACCTTGGGTCCAGTAAGGTATGTTTACTTAACCTTAAGCTCTACCTTGGGTAGTTGTGGCTGTGAGCAGTAATGCTTAGTAAAGGATCATTGTGGAACACAGTTAACAGCATCAAACAACAGGATAAGAAAGTCACACAACATAAAAGAAACAAGACACCAATTTATAAAAATAGATTCGATTTTTATGATTTTCAAGAGACCCCAAACAGCAAAATCCACTGGAGGGTTCTGGAGATACAAATTTTAAAAGCAATAAACAACTTTTACATCAACAGCACACAGGCATTGGTCAACAAAAAGTTTGGAAACTTTTGTAAAGTTTGGAAAAGTTAGTTTGACAACTCTGGTCTGAGTTGAGCAACCTGGTCCAGCAGGACAGATGTCTAGGGGGTCAGAAAGGATACTTTGGACAGTCTCTTTGCCACCAGAGTGGTTTTAGAGCAAGATTCAAACTTTACAGGATGATCGCCATATATGACAATTGAGTGGTCCTGATGTCAAGGGATGCAAGCTTAAGGATGCTCCTGATGCTGTGCGGTCGATGGGGGTGAAGTCTGCTCGAGACCTTGGTCTACAGGTGAGTAGGGACGACTCTGTCCACAGGTCTTGGGGTCCCACAAAGTCCTCTGTGCAGAGTTCTAAAGGCTGCTGGTGCAGACCTTTAGCTTTTGCAACACAGCAGTCATGGTGCAAACCTTTGGTGGGGGCTAGTGTCCCTCTTGGTAAATGAATCTGGTCACAATTAGCACCCAGAGGCCCAGCAGACAGGGGTGCGCCTTTTGGATAGCTCCAAACTGTCCTTTGGTGTGCCAGTGTCCGGTAGCGGCAAAACGTGTGTGGTGGCTACCAGATTGGCACCTTGGGCTCTTTCAGCTTTAGTGTCCCCCGTGCCGGTCTGGAAGGTCAGCCAACTGACCCTTGTGGTCTTGGAGTCTCTGCTTTGGACTAGGGCAAGGAACCAGCTTTTCCCTGAGCCAGGCACTCAGAACAGAGTCCAACCTCCACTAGCCCAAAGTGCAGAAGGTGCAGTCTCTCCAATGTGCAGCCTCTCTTTGTGCACTTCAAACAAGTGCAAAGTGGTCTTCTTCTTGTCCTCCTTCCAAGCACAGCGAGCTCTGAGGGTCAATGTGGTAGCATATGCCCTGAGGGGACCACATAGTCACTAGCCAAATGGGCTACTTGGTCTTCTCCTATAAAATGACTAAGTTCCTGTGATGTGTGGCATCTGGCTATGCCAGAATGCCACATTCTTGCACCTTCGAGATGGCACGACCCTTCTTTGGTCGTCAGGGGCAAGGTAGCCCACCCTAGATGTATGGCCACTTGGACCAACATGCCCATTGTAAAACCAGTTTGAGGGCGAGTTTTCCCTCTCTGACTCTGTCTCCAGGCTGTCTACAGGAACAGAAGGTCTCCTGCTTTGGGGTTTTGGGCCGGGTGATCCATCAAAGGCAGCTTCCCCTTTGAAGCACGCCTTTGGACTAGACCCCTGAGTGCCCATTCTGGCAGAGGAGGTGGCACCTCGCTGCTGCAGCACTGCCTTTGTTCTTGAGCCTGGGAGTAGTTCACATGTCTCCACAGGCAGTCAGAAAGCTATCTGTGTGTGTATGCCTTTGTCAAGATGCTGGACGAGCAGAGCACAAAGTGGCAACTTTCAAAAGTCAACTACCTTTAATAGTGACATTAATTTCAACCTGGGCGTTAGGTCACATTAATGATTAATTTACATGACCCAGTTTGGTAGTCCCACTCAAAAGTTAGCCAGGTTGGGATGCCACTCTGTCAATCTGTGTTAGTCAAAGAGGCTCCCAACTTTACCTGCAAGATCATAAGATCTAGAAATAAAGAGTGGCTAGAAATAAAGAGTGGCACAACCAGTGTAAAAGAATGCTACAATAACCAAAAAACCTGCCCACGCTATGTTTTTGCAGTGGTGTAACTTTTCAATATGAATACTCAACTTTTCCAATACGAGACACTCAAATTATACTATTACTTAAACAAAGATATCTTTTCTGGAAAAGACTATCTATTGCAAAATTACTTTCATGTATTTTCTACAGCATTTTTCATAACTGATACACATTACATTTCACAACATTATGCGTTTTACATTTGTCTGCTTACTTTATTTGGCATACACCCATTCAAACAACAAACTGTTTTCTCAAAAATTCCCAGAGCAGAGAACCACTCACACCCGCAGCATATTAAAAGAATGGCATACTTCAATCAAACTCCAACCACTCTGTACCAACTTTACCCACAGCAAAACGACAATTTGGAAACGCTGCTGTTAAGACATATTAAAAATATATGTCTTGCTTATCAAAATACAGCTCCCTGCCATAGAACTCCAAAGGCCTATCTTAGGGGAGAAATATATTAATGTTAAGGGATAGAGTGTCTTTGCCAATCATTTAAATGGCAAAGTCGAACTGGCAGTGAAAACACTGTCTTTCCATCTGCAGTGGCAGTCTAGGAGCCATTTTGTACCTTGTCACACGAAAGGTGGCACAAACAGTGCCGCAGTGAACACTCTGTTGTGCATGCCCTAGGTACCATATACTAGGGACTAATACGTAAGTCAGGCCTTGCCAGTTAGGTGTATCCAATTCAACATGGGTTAAAACACAGGCACTGAGATCTGATTAGCAGCCCTCAGTGCACTTTCAGAGTCGAAAAACTAGCAGCATCAGTCAAAACTGTGGGGATGAGCATGCAGAAAGAGACATTTCCTTACACTTGTGGACTGCTCCTCATCCACCTCCTGGCACCCCTTAACACACCAGGCAAACATCTTCCAAGTTGTAGGAGTAGAGTCATCCCGGAGGGACACATGCCACTAACAGCTCCCACTAAGAACTTCCACGCCATTCCTAAAAGGAGAGTGTTGTTCCTGTGTGAGATCCCCTATAGAAAGGGTTTGTGCTGTTTCTGTGTGAGAATCCCTTTAGACAGTGAATGTTGTTCTTGTTTGAGATCCCCTCTAAACATGGTGAGTGTTATACCTGTGTGAAATCCTCTATAGACAGGGAGAGTGCTGTTCCTGTGTGAGATGCCCTTTAGAGAGGGTGAGTGTGGTTCCTGTGTGAGATCCCCTTTAGACACGCTATCATGGACACTGTTACCAGTTCTGGGATCTACGGTGGCAGACAAATGCATTCTTAGCCTGCTTCCATTAAGATATTTAGCCTAGTACACTTAACACAATTTGCTGATTTAAACTCCAAATCGTTTCAAATGAATATCCACGGGGGTAATGGAAAATCTTCTAAACAGAAATCCCCCATAAAAAAACTGGTGGTAACAGCGAACCCAGAACGTGAATGAGCACAATTTGTATTTCAGAGCCTGCTCTGTTGCAAATATTGCAAACATGCATTAGTAGTCACTTTTCCACTATTTCATGAATCTAAATGGGCCTGTGAGTGGTGAGATTGCCTGCCAGGCCTTTGGGGTTCTGGAGGACAATGCTATGTTAGAGACCTGGGGTCATGGTGCAGCCCACAGCTTTCTGGCAGAGCACACAGGTCTTGCACCCAAAGTCCTCTAGTCACACATGCAGTGCTGTGTTGCTGTTGTACATCAGAGCAGCTGGAGATCTGCTGCATTGAATCCCACTTGGAGTGCCAGACTTGAGATCCATGCAGGAATCTACTCCACCATGGGGACGAGCAGCCCATGATCTTTGGCTTCGATTTCTATGTCCAAAGACTTCACATTGCTGTAGAACAGAGGCTTCAACCCTTGAATGGGTGGCAGTGGCTATGAGGTCCCAAAGTATCAGCAACTTCTGCTCTGAGGATGAGCATTCTCTTTGGTTATTTTATGAAGCGTGTGGGAATATCAGTCATATTTGCGTCATGGCTGTATCTTGCCCTCATCACATTAGTGTTACACCTTCTGGTCCAGACACTGTAAGATTTGTATTTTAGCATCCCATAGTTCTTAAGATATTTGGACTTCTTACCCTTGGCCTCTTGTGTGGGGGTAGATTTGCCACCAGCTCCCAGGTGCATCTTGGATCTCCTTAATAAAGCACTTCACAACTAGCTGGTGGCAAATCAGGACCCCAACTACAAGCAAAAAACACATGACAAAAAAATAAATCAAGTGTCTGTTGCAGTGGGCGATCCACCTTGTTCTGCTTGTGCACAAACTGGTTCCCCAAACACCCTGTCCCGATGGATGCACAACTAGAGCACGCGCAATGGTTGTTCTCTTGTTCCCTCAGCAAGCGACTTGCATAAACTGTAACAATACTTTGCAGAACTGCATTTTCTGTTGTAGTAGGTATATATGAGAGATCTCTCTGGGAGCATTCTCAAAATGTGATTGTGAGTAACAGGATGTGCTTATTTCTTGCACTGCTTGAAGTAAAGGGGTCTTATCAAACACTGGGCTTCCTTTTTCAGTGGGAGGTATCTGTGTCATCTAAGTGCGTCTAGAAGGATTGTGTGAGCTACATTCTTTAGGAGCGGGATTTAAAACAGTTTCATTCAACAGGTTTACATCAATAAATTCAATGTAAAAAAATATCCTGCTATATTCCTTAAAATCCTACATGAAAAATCGACCTTCAATGAAACTTTTACTTACTTCCGTCCTTTTAAAAAAACAAATGCACCTCTGCTTCCCTTCTACCTTCTGCCTCTTCTGTATATAAGTTACTCTAAATCTCATGCCTATCCGTCTTAAGCTGTTTTAGAAACCATAACTTTCTTATTAATACCAGCAATAAATTGTGTCTCACATAGCCCCCACTAATGATCACATCTATGTCAATAATAATGTACTACTAAGAAACTGGCATGAATGCATGGAATGAGCATGTAAAACTAACCTCAATAACTAATGGACTGATCACTAACTGGGCGGCTCCAAGTTAGCATGCTACTTGCTGTACAGCGCTTCAGCACTTCATCAAGGGTAGTAAGCGCTACATAAATGCAATTTAAACACTTAAAAAGAGGGCCAGCTGCTGAAAATTGATTGTTGCCCTCGTGGCTTGAACATTACACTATTTTCCAGGCCAAAGAAGAAAGATAAATGAGAAGAGAGCAGCAAGAGTTCAATTGAAAGGTTGAGTAGGGAGATATGTTGGCACAGAGTCACTAGTACTGTGGGAAGGAGTCCTCAGCCCACAATGATTAGGAGGAGGAAGGGAACTTGCTAAGGCTTGTAGTAGCATGGGAGAAAGGGCATGGCCGAATATAAGGACATGTGCATGTGTGTACCACTCACAGCTTAGTAGCAAGTTTGGGAACAAGTTTCCAGACCTCCACTAGGTGACAAGGAGATAGGAAATGAAAGTGAAGCAATATTTAGCACCACAAAGACGATGTCGGCATTTAGGTCGAAACATGCTTCCATTTGAGATGCCTTCACAAGACACCACCTTCTTCACTTATCGCCTTTGACCCTTTGTCTTGGTTTGATTTTTTTTAAAATAGCAGAAAAGCTTGAATAACTTTTTGTTTCCAGGCATACAGGCTAGTTTAATTTCCTACTTTTTATTATGTTTTGCCAATGTCTACAGTTGTTCCTTTTGCGCTTCTTCTTTTGCAAAGTTCCCAGGTGTTGCCAGTGGATACTGCAAGCTAGGTACAGTTAAATAAAATAATATAAAAATACAGACTTTTTCGAAAAAAATAATAGTTCTTGGCCGCAGATTTACTCTCAGTACTAGGTGGGTAGTAGGATTTCTGTAAAACTTAGAAACCAATAGAATTGCAGGAGTTCAATTGTGAATAATGTGCACATATTCTGCAAGAGACTTAGAGAAAGTGTTAAGACCGGGCACCTTGGGCCTGATTTATGGAAAGTGGTTCTGCACCCAGTGCAGCGCCCCTTTCTTGAGCCCCTTAGCGCCCCCTCGAACACCACCATGTGTGCACCATATCTAAGATACGGTGCACCATGTTGGTAGTTAGGGAACTAGCAGGATTAGCGTAAAAAATGTAGGCGCTAATCCTGCAAAGCCCATTCAAGCCCATTGTAAACAATAGCGTGCCTCCTTTAATGGCTGCTCTGAGCAGGCGTTAAAAGTGCAGAACAAAATGACACAAAGAAATCTCTTAGATTTCTTTTTGCCATTTTTCACCCCCCACCCACCCCTCAACGGGGAACACCCCCCTTGCATACATTATGCCTGGTGCAGGCATAATGTAGCGCAAAGGGTTACAAAGTGCCACAATGCATGCGTTGTGCCACTTTGTAAATTTGGAGCACAGATTTTGACCTCTTTGGGCCACATTAGCGTAAAGAAAATTATGCTTATGTGGCGCAAGGAGGGGCTAGGGGCTCTTAAATCTGCCCCCAAATCTGCATAGTTATTTAAGACATGTGCAGTTTTGAGGCTACTGGTCTGAACATAATCATTACTTTTTTACACTTGAGTAAGGGTGTCTCATATATGTTATGTTGATTTGTGTAGCACAGTACTCACCTGTGAGGGTATCCAGACGCACTGGCAGGCGTGCAGGTGTGTGAGCCTCCTGGGTTAGTGGAAGAGTCAGGTCAAGTAATATTGAGCCATGCGGTCCCGGTCCATGCCAGATTCTTGGAACACGCTATAATTTTATACACTACATCTAAATGGAACTAATTTAGAAAGTCAGTGGTTATCTTGCCTCCTGGACTTCCACTGGATCCTGGCCTGCTGGACCTACGCTAGACCCTCCTGCACTTGAGGCTTCTAATTACATCTCTAGGGACTTTTAGGTGCTGCTGTGTCAGCTCCTTTAGAGAGCTTTGATCAATGGTGCTTTCATCTTATGTTTTCCTGCAGCTGCAAATACGCTTTCAGATGCATCCTGTCAACAAGGATTGAAATCATTTCTAAGGACGGATCTAGCATGTTAAAACACAAATGGTAAAAACACGTTGCGCTAAGGATCGATGTCCTTCCGTCATTGTCTTCCACATTGGTGGGTTTCCCCTGCACAGTGCTTGTGCTGCGAAGTCTTTTGTTTCTAAAAAAAATATATTTAAAGGAACTTAGGGGCAGATTTATGGAAAGTGACACTGCACCAAGAGCAGCGCCACTATCCCTGCGCCCTTTAGTGCCCCCCTACCACCACCATGTGTGCGTCATATTTAAAATACAAGGCAGGGTAGTTGGCAATAGCGTCATTTTTCATGACGCTATTGATGTACTCTGCAGGAGTAGCGCCACAATATTGGCGCAACTCCTGCAGAGTACATAGGGGCACATTCAAAATAATGGAAGCCCCCTTTTATCGCCTGCTCTGCCATTTGTTCATTCCAACATCGCTGGAACGTCACTTGAATTTACTTGTTTTTTATTCCCTTGCAGGTCATTGTCACCTCTTCTGCTCTTCTGTTCTGCCTTTGCCATTGCGTGGTGCGTGGCCAAAGTACACCTTCCGATTTTGGTGATTGGTTCCTAGTTAGTGTCCTTCCACTGATTACTCAGTTTTCTTTGTTCTTTCTCATGCAGATTGTTTGTCGACTGCTGGTGTTTTGGAAAGCTGCTGGGGTATTAATTGAGTTTGTTGTTTTTTTTTATATCTACTAAATAGCAAATAAAATCGAACTTTGGAATTTATGTGTCATTTTAGCAAATGGTGCTCTGCAGCAATTTAAAGTGTTTATGTTCTATTCACTCTGGAGACTTCCGAAGCCATTCTAACGCATGGCAAGATCCATGCAGATCAGAGAGCCAGCCACCCAGACAGTCATGCTGTTTCAACTGCTTCACTCGCATTCCAGCCTTTTCTTATCCGCTATCACGTTTTTCAATGTTTGGATGTATTAAACATGCTGGTATTGCATGCTCTTGCCCAAGGAAATAAAAAACGTTTAAAAGCATTTAAAAGGCTGAGCCCAATTTAGACAAAACATGAACGTCCTCCCTGTAGCTGTTTACATGTCATTACAACCTAATCCCCTTAAGCCTTTCAATCAAGTTCATGCTACTCGCATGGAATTGCTTAGGTTTTATCCTTTTAAACGTACATATTTAGCAGTTTCTTGATTTATTTAAGTTCTTTATTGCATTTTAACTATACTGCATAATCAATGAGTAGTGCAAACAAATTAAAGTGTATTCACATAGGATTTAGTGTGTAGCAATACAGTAAGGAAAACGCCTCGTCAGGGGTAGTAAGCGCTATATAAATACTATTACAATACAATACATACATGGGCACTACAAGATTGGATAGAAGGGGCTCAAAGTTTGGCGCTTCTGAATGCCTAACTATGGAATGCAGTGTATTCTCGCTCTACCTGAAAGGTTAAACAGGACTGGAACATTTGAAGAAATTTAGATAAGTAATGGCAAAAATAAAAACCAAGATGGTCAAAACATGGGCAGCATCGTGAGTTGCCACGTCATTGCAGAATAATAAACGTCCCGGGGGGGGGGCTATTTTGCAATAGTAAACATTTGCAAGAAAAGAACAATGATTAGAAGGGCATCTCTCTAAGTTGCATGTGTTTACACGACCGGTGTAAGACTAATAACTTGGGGGATATAGTGGTCACCACCAAGCCAATGAGTAGCTGGTACAGACACTTTGACAGTCAGTCATCGATGGTGCATTATCCAGATGTAACTGGCCTAAAGGAAGTAAAGAATTAAATATGCAGAAAGTAAAAAAAACAAAGAGGAATGAAACACCAAATATTGCTATATTTTACTGCTAAATAGGCAATTACAGGTGCAGTTACCTTGGAGGCACTAGGGTCATGATTTCAATGGTGCAGCAGGTGGAGTGGAATCAGGTCCAAAAGTTATCAGAACTCCTCTAAACACTAAATATTGCTATATTTTACTACTAAATAGGCAGTCACAAGTGCATTTATCTTGCTGGCACTAGGGTCATGACTTAAATGGTGCAGCTGATGCAGTGACACCAGTGCCACGAGGTGTCAGAAACCCTCTAAACATAAATTATTGCTAAATTTTACTACTAAGCAGTCAGTCACACGTGCAGTTACCTTGCAGGTGATGATTTTAGTGGTGTAGCAGGTGCAGTGACACCGAGGCCAAAAGCTCTAGGAACCCCTCTAAACACCAAATATTGCTACATTTTACTACTAACCAGGCAGACACAAGTGCAGTTACCTTGCAGGCAGTAGAGTCATGATTTGAATGGTGCGGCAGGTGCAGTGGCACCAGTCCCAAAAGTTGTCAGAACTCCTTTAAACACCAACTGTTGCTATATTTGACTACTAAACAGGCTTAGGATTTGAATGGTGCAGCGGCACCATACTCAAAAGCTCTAGGAACCCCATTAAACACAAATTGTTAATAAATGTTACTTCTAAACAGGCAGTCACAAGTGCAGTTCTCTTGCAGGCATTAAGGTCAAGATTTGAATGGTGCAGCGGTGACACCGGGCCAAATATTGTCATATCTCCTGTAAACACCAAGTTCCAGAATTACTAGAGCATGCCACTGTGCCACATTTGGCAGCGCTCTGTCATTTTCAAAATGCAGGGATGTGTTTCCCCCTGCGTGGGTGCTAAATTTGCTGCTGAGCACCAACACAGCCACACTTGCACCAAGGTGCAAGGATGGCTGCGTTGAGGGGGAGATTGTTTTTGTGCAGAAAGGTACACCTTCCTGCACAAAAACAATCTTCAATGGCGATTTTCTATGCATGCTGCAGAATGCATAGAAAGAGCAAAAAACAAGGAGAAATGAAATTATTTCTCCTCGTTGCGCCACTCTAACGCCACCCTAGGGTGGCGTTAGATTTTGGCGCTGCCTTAGGTTTACAAAATATCCTAAATCTCAAGCAGCATCAAAATGCAATGGGTATGCCACAGAAACCGTCATTGCACGCCCCTTCCACACAAAGTGCTGCGTGTGAAGGGGCCGTATTTGCAAGGTGGCGCAGTGGAAAGCGCCACTGGAGCATCAGTAACAGTGACGCTCCAGTGGAGATAGGGCCTTGTAAATCTGTCCCCAAATATTGAGATATTTTATTACTAAACAGGCAGTCACAGTTGTGGGGACCTTGCAGTGAAAAGGGGCATGATTTGAATGGTGCAGCAGGTGCAGTGGCACTCTAATAACTACTCATTACTATACTGTAATACGGTGCCATATTAAATAAGGTACAATTCACGCGTTTGGAACCCTGGAATAGTAATTCAACATACATCACAACATAAACAACTATTAACAGTTAATCAAATTTAAAACAAACATTATTATAACCTTTTTCTAATGTTTATAATCCAGTTCGTAAGATAGAATGCAAACAAACCGAGCATTTGCAATGCAGTGGGTCTCGCGTTTGCTCGAGTTAGAGCTATTAGCGTTGTAAATTCCTAACTGGAATTCTCTTGCCAAAATGAAAAGTAAAACAGTTGACACAAGTGATCCAGTTCAAAGCGCCAGGGCACCATGAGCATGAGCGGGAAGGAGAGACTAAAAATAAAATGAAGTCGGCGTTTAAAGTCAAATATATTGGCAATCATGCAGTTATCCATGTAACAGGGTAGATGGGCAAAGTGGTTTACAAAACTGCCCCAAGGAGGGACAAACGTAAAGCATTTACCAATGATAAAGGATTTTTGAAAGGCAAGCCCATGAACGAGTGATTGTGATCGACGTGCGGAGGGCATGGTTAAAAGCCCACAAGATTACAATAAGCCAGAGCTCTTGCGTGCTCAACCCTAAAAATAAAGGCGAAACCTATTGGCTTTACCAATGCTTGTTTGTTTGTTGTGGTAGATGGATGTCTTGTCCCTCTTGTTTATTTTTATGCTTTGGGTGGGATACCTACCTTAATACTTCCCCTCTTTTCCATCTACTCTTCTTATTCCCTACATTTTCTTTACCCTCTTTCTCTTTCAGTTTATGTGCTTATGGCGGCTTTCCCTGTATATTGGAATATATTTCTGACGTAATCTGCACTTGACTGAATCACTTTCCCCAAACCTATTGAGTACCAGAAACAATGTATTTGAGTTTTTTGCTAGTTTTTTGCAAATTTCTTGACCAAATTTGTACTGTCTGCAAAAACATTGACTTTATCAGACTGGTTCAGAATACTCAATATGACATTCCTAATAAGGTACAATTTGCTTATGCAACTGGTGTTTTCTTTGCGCAAACCCTACCCAAGGGTAATGCTTCACTATGCTGTAACACTATTTGCCCTGGACAGTTTTACCGATTACAGGTCTCATCCAAATCAAAATGATAGGGTGTGTTTGCATCATCAAAGACATAGGGGCCTATTCTCAAAAACACATTTTGTAGCATGTTACTAGTACTTTATTAGTACTACTAATTACTACAAAAAGCTATTCATACTATTAAAATGCTATATATCTTCCCCTCTCCTGTCTTTTTGGTGTGGAGATCTCTATCCCAACTGTGGAGATTTCCGCACATGATGTATATACCTTAGTAGTAAATGTGGGCAGGACAAGGGAGTGGCTGAAAAATGGGGAATACTTATTACTGAAGGGGAGGGGTTAAGGGAAGAGTAAGGAGGGGTCAAGGGAGGCATAGGGCGGGGCTTAGGGAAAAACATGCACCCCTTGCTATTCACAAACTGTAGTTCTGTAGTTAGTACAGGCAAAAAAGACCCAAAACAGCTGTTAATGTACTCCAGCTCAAAGCACCACACATGGCTATTGACTAGTACTGCCACACCCTCTCATAGAAAACAGAGGCAGGGACGTAAAATAAAACCCTATGGGAACAAATGTTAAATTAGATTCACTTATTTTAACTTTTGAAAATGAAAATAATTGTTCTTAATTTTAAAATAATTATATTTAAATAAAAATGATTAACCGTTATGTTATGTATATTTGTAAGGTGCACTTTACACCCGCAAGTGTATCCTGGAGCTGAGCAGGTGTGGATGTCTAGCCCTAACTATGGGGTAGGATGGTTAAATGAAAAGCCAGGTCTTCAACTACTTGCGGAATTCAAGAAGAGAGAACAAGGCTCTGATGTGGATTGAGTGGTCTTTCCACATTTTAGGAGCTATGTAAGAGGATGCCTATCGTGATCTACTTCTGTATGTGCGTGGGATGTGTGCACGTAGAAGTCCTGTGGAGCGGAGGTGTTTGGGTGGTTAGTGGCAGAAGATGCAACTGTTCAAGTAGGTGGGCATAAGTTGTGTAGTGCCTTGAATGCGTGTGAGGAGTGTCAAAGAGTGTGTGTTGTGCATCGGGTGCTAGTGGAGCTCTATATAATGTGGTGTGGTGTGATCTGAGTTCTGTGTGGGAGTTTGAGGATGAGTCTGACTGCCAAGTTCTAGATGGTTTGTAGTTTTCTGGTGAGTTGCTTGGCAATCAAAGAGTGGAGGGTGTTTACGTAGTTCACCTTTCTAGTGACTATTGCATAGATGACGGATTTTCTGGACCATTTGAAGATCTTCGTCAGCATTTTAAGGATGTGGAAGCAGGATGCAGTGACAGCGTTGATTTGTGCAGCCATGTCCAGTTTTCTATTGAGGATTGTTAGACCTGACAGCCTTAGGGTAGTCTTCCACCAACTTTTTGCCTGCCTCCCTCCATTTTTCTGATCCTGTTTTTGCTGGGTTAAGGACTCTGTGCACTTTATCACTGCTGACTAGTGCTAAAGTGCATGTGCTCTCTCCCTAAAAACATGGTAACATTGGCTCATACCCAATCAACATATTTAATTTACTTGTAAGTCCCTAGGAAAGTGCACTACATGTGTCCAGGGCCTATAAATTAAATGCTACAAGTGGGCCTGCAGCATTGATTGTGTCACCCACACAAGTAGCCCCTTAACCATGTCTCAGGCCTTTAACACTACTTGTCAAGCCTTAAAACTCCCATTTTTCTACAAATAATTCACCCTTAAGGTAGGCACTAGGTAACCCATAGGGCAGGGTGCTATGTAAGTTAAAGGCAGGACATGCACGTATATGTCTTACATGTACTGGTAGTGAAAACTCACAAATTTGTTTCTCACTACTGTGAGGTCTGCTCCTCTCATAGGCCAGCATTAGAACCGCCCTTATATACTTTTAAGTCGTAGATTCTGATCTGAAAGGAGTAGCCCTGTCATGTTTAGTATAGCCAGAATGGGAATAGAAAATCCTGCTTACTGATGAAGTTGGATTTAATATTACTATTTTGGCAATGCCACTTTTAGAAAGTGGGTAGTTCTCTGCACTTGGTGCCAGATGTATGAAAGCATTTTGCATTCACAAACGGTGCGAATGCCCTTTGCGAATGCAAAATGCCAGTTCAGAATGTATGAAATACATTCTGAACGCAATTTTAAGGAATCGCTAAAATAGCGATTCCTTAAAATTGCGACCCTGTTTAGAGAGTCACAAATTGCGACTCTCTAAATTAGAAATCGCAAATAAGGATTCCTTATTTGCGATTTCTGAGCACATGTATGAAGCAATTCCTAAATGCGATTTTGGCATTTAGGAATTGCTAATTACCACCAAGTTGAACTTGGTGGTAACCATGTGCAAAATTTACAAATGCATTTAAAATGCATTTTTAAATTGTACATGTAAGGCACACATGCCCTTTTGGCATTTGTGCACCTTACATGTCCCCCCAAAAAAAATTGGCGTGCAGCAGAGGGGGCCTTAGCCCCCCAGCACCCTGGGGTTTTGCATTTCCAAAATTGCGATTTCTGGTTCAGAAATCGCAATTTTGGAAATGCAAACAATTCGCAGCTATGGGCCAACAGGCCCATAGCTGCGAATGGGGCCAGTATCGCAATTTGCAATTCGGTATTAGCATTTGCGATTTTTAAGAAATCGTTATTACCGAATCGCAAATGTGATGCATAGCACTTTGCGAGTCGGAAATAGCGATTTCTTAAAAATCGCTATTTCCGAATCGCAAAGGGCCGTGATGATACATCTGGCCCTTAGTGACTTCTGTGCCTTACAGCCTGTCTCCAATCCACATCTGGTATGTGGTGGTCGACAGCTCTCCTTGTGCATTCCACCCAGACAGCCTTAAACACACGATACTCAGTCACATCTGCATACTGAATGGGTCTCCCTGGGCAGGAAGAGAGGAGGGGCTCTCACTTACTTCGGTGTTGAACTTTAAACAGTTGACTTTCATCTATTTAGCGACTTAGGCCTTCATTATAACATTGGCGGGATTGACTGCCTACCGCCGCGGCGACGGCCGTCAAAACAACCGTTGCCTCGGCTGCGTACCGTCTGCCTTATTATGACCGTAGCTGGAATTCCGCCAGAAGGATGGCGTGTTTCGCCCCCTCTGGTTGGTCTACCTGGGCTAAATCCCACTATGTATACCAGCTTCAGATTTATGAAATGTATTCATCTCCAATCTGACTGAATACAATGTCCAGCCAATATGAATTGTACAACAATGGACTTTGTTTCTGATGACTTTCTGCTAGCCTTGAAAAAGGCCCTGGTAGACCAACCATAGGGGGCGAAACACATGTCTGCTTTCTTTTGGCTCTCTTTTCAAATGCCTATGACCTACCGTTCAAAAGAGCATCAATGAACTACTTTGAACCTAATACCTGGACTCCACATGATAATTAAAATCTCCATGTGACCATACACTACAAGTTCAGAAATATTATTCTTGCATGTATTGTGGGTTTCACAACGCTTTTCAATAAACAAATTCACCTGAACTGGCTAAAACCAGACCTGTTAAAGCCCCTGTGGACGGTGGCCGTAGCATACTCTGATCAATCACTAAGAATGCAGAATCTGACTGGATGAGCTCCCTACATTTGGAAAAATGCAAATAAGCTGGTCAGCCTGTGAAAAAAACTGGGCAGTTTCCCTGCTTGATATGCCTGGAATTCTCAAAGACTCAAACAACACTGCGTCAGTGAGATTGGGATGATTGCTGTGCTTGATGGCTAAAACCTCTGATTGCTAGTCCTCTTGCCAGGTAAACAAAAAAAACTGAATCAGGAGAGCATGACTTTGGTAATAAAATGAGTACTGGATTGTGCCCTTGGCAATGACCGGTACCTACAAGTAAATATGGTGAGCTCTATTTGGCAAAGACCATCAGTGTATCCCTGGTATCCACAAACTGGACCTCATAGTCACCTTTGTCATCCTCTCTGGTATTAAGGAATATCAATGGGCTCGCTATATTAAAATGTTAATTAGCAAAGACTTAATTAGTCCACAAAGCAGTCCCTCGGAAGATTTGTTCCTGATGGTAATCCATCCAGAAAAGAGGTGCTGATTCTAGCTACCTTTACATATAATAATGCCAAACATTCTTTCTTTAGACTTTATCCCCTCTTTTGCAACTAAGGCTAACACTAGTTGTCCAATTGTCTGGCTGCCACTGAAAGACTAAAAGTAATACCTGTATGAAACTGTTTTTTTTTTTTTGTTGGTGAGGGTGAAAACCTTTACTAAGCAACATCCACAATATTTGTCACAGTGGGCTACAAAAGTCACTAAATTATCCTGTGCTTACCTCTTTGGCAGCTTGGCACAAAAACAGTCAGGCTTAACTTAGAGGCACTGTGTTAAGTTTTCATGCAGCACACATACAGTAATAAAGTGAAATACAACACAAGAGATATTCAGAAAACTAGAGTATAATTCAATAAATAAAATGAGACTAAAACAACAAACATGCAATCAGGAGAACCAGAGAAATGCAGTTTTAAAAGTTTTAGTAAAAATACCACCAAGAAGCAGAAAGCGTTAAGTGTGAGTATCTGATCATGCCACACTGGGACAAAGTCACAAATTCAGGTGAACTGTGATGGAGTGCAGGACGTGAACAGGGGCCAGGATAGCCCAGCTGGTAAAATTACCTTCTCAAATTCCAGCATGCAGAGTTAAAAAAAACAGGATTTCATAGGTGGAGCTCAACTAATGCCTACCGAGGGTCCAGGACCTGGGGAGGTACCTCATGAGGATCATGATCTCACTCCAGCAGAGGCCAGAAGGGCTCAGGTAGGTCCAGTTGCAGGTCCAAGCAGATCAAGTTGCAGGTTCAGGCAGGGTCAGTACAGCAACTCAGCTGAGAGGCCTCTGGAGCTTTCAGTGTCCCTGTAGCTCAGAACAGGAGGTCAGCCAAATTACCCCGGGAGTCACTCAGGTTAGCCTGGGATGAAGGGAGCAGGTCCAGTCTTCCTTCTCAGACACCATGGTCGGCCTCAAACAGCAAGGCAGCCAGCTGACGAACAAGGCAGGCCTCAAGCAGCAGGGCAGCCTTCTGGGGAACAAGCTAGGGCACAAACACAGGGAAGTCCTCTCATAGCAGCAGGGTAGTCCTCTGAAGAACCAAGCAGGCCTCAAGAAGCAGGGTATTACTTTGGGAAACAAGGCAGTCTTTCTTCTGTAATGTCAATAGGCCCAAGAGTGTATTAATGAGCGGCTCAGAAAGTACAATATTTATACCTGGTGTCACCGTTGAAGTGGGGTAAACTTCAAGTCAACCCAGACATCTGATTCTGGAAAATTCCTTTCTTCCCCTGCCCTGGCTCCAACAGGTCTAGGGTGACAAACGGCTGGTGTCAGGTTCCTTTGTGAATGTGCTGGAGGCTGCGCTATCAAATATAAGTGGGTCAGGGAACATCTCTGACCCTCCTATATTGGCAGGATGGCCCTCTCCCAGCTACATACAGGCCCTACTGTTCACCATCCGGGCCCAACACACATTGCTGATGGTGGAGCAATTAACAGGCCCAGGCAGCTGGAAACTCGTAGAAGACCTCTGAAAGCTTAGAGCAGGAAAATGCCAACTTTCTAAAAATGTCATTTTTAAAACTAATAATCTAAAATCTGAATTTACCATTAAAGATGATTTTAAATTACAATTCAGTTGAGTCCAAACATGACATGACATTTCTACCTGTTCTCAATTTAAAGTTAGCACTTATTAAATGTTATAAGGTAACCCAATGTTATCTTGTGGGAGAAGTAGGCATCACAATAGTGAGAAACGAATTTGGGAGTTTTTCATTAACAGGACATATAAAACTTAAATCCACATGTCCTATTTTTTAAATATAATACGTCCTGTCCTGGGGCTGTTTAGAGCCTACCATGGTGGTGACTTATAGGTATTAAAAAGGGAGGTTTAGGCCTGTTAAAAGATTTTGCAAGGACAAATTGGCAGTTTAAAACTGCACAACATCTGCAATGGCAGGCTTGAGACATATTTTTAAACTGCAACTTAAGTGGGTGGCAAAATAAGTCCTGCAGGCCCAGCAGCATTTAATATACAGGCCATGGAAACATGTAGTACCACTTTACTAGAGACTCATAAGTAAATTAAATGTGCTGATTGGATATAAGCCAGTTTATAAGTTTATATCATGTTTAAAAAAGAGAGCAAAAGCACTTTAGCACTAGTTAGCAGTAATAAAGTGCACAGAGTCTTAATGCCAAGAAAAACAAATTTCAGAAAACAGAAAGGGAGAAGGCAAAATGTTTGGGAATGACTATGCTGAAAGGGCCAAGTCCAGCAATACCATATATGATAGCACGTCAAAAGTAACTTATCTCATGCAAAGTAATTCTGTAAGGAATAAGCTATTTGCAACTTGCAAGACCCCCAAATTATCTGCCTGAGGCCACTGTTTGGCATTTCCACTCCACAAATCAGATTCTGAACTGAAACAATTTTCAAACTTTGTTTTGTTGGTCTTTTACACATTGGGAACATAAGACCACCAATGGCAGTTTGCTTATGTTTAGCCAAACATATGGAATCTGATCCTATGTTTCATTGTTTGCCAGGAAAAGTGATCCCACCATCAGTCAAATGTCTTTCCATAGCTTTCAATCAATCAATCAATCAGAAGATTTATAAAGCGCGCTATGTACCCGTTAGGGTTTCGAGGCGCTGGGGGGTGGGGGGTGCTGCTATCGTTCGAAGAGCCATGTCTTTAGGAGTCTCCTGAAGGTGAGGAGGTCCTGGGTCTGGCGTAGTGAGGTGGGGAGAGAGTTCCAGGTCTTGGCGGCGAGGTAGGAGAAGGATCTGCCGCCAGAGGTCTTGCGTTGGATTCGGGGGACGATGGCAAGGGCAAGGTTGGCAGAGCGTAGTTGTCGTGAGGGAATGTAGAAGTTGAGTCTGGAGTTCAGGTAGGTAGGTCCGGTGTTGTGCAGTGCCTTGTGTGCCTGGGTGAGGAGTTTAAAGGTGATCCTCTTGTCCACGGGGAGCCAGTGGAGGTTCTTCAGGTGGGGGGAGATGTGGCACCGGCGGGGTACGTCGAGGATCAGGCGGGCGGATGCGTTCTGGATGCGTTGGAGTCGTTTGATGTCTTTCGTTGGGATGCCTGTGTAGAGTGCGTTGCCGTAGTCGAGTTTGCTACTGACGAGGGCTTGGGTCACCGTCTTTCTAGTTCCAGTTGGAATTCACTTGAAGATCCTGTGGAGCATGCGGAGGGTGTTGAAACAGGACGAGGAGACAGCGTTGACCTGTTTGGACATGGTGAGAGCGGAGTCGAGGATGAAGCCTAGGTTTCGTGCGTGGCTGGCTGGGGTGGGTGGGGGGCCGAGGGCGGAGGGCCACCAAGAGTCGTTCCAGGCCGAGGGGGTGCGTCCGAGGATGAGGACTTCCGTCTTGTCGGAGTTGAGTTTCAGACAGCTGTTGCTCATCCACTCGCAATGGATTTCAGTCCCTCGTGGAGGTTGGTTTTGGCGGTGAGAGGATCTTTGGTCAGGGAGAGGACGAACTGGGTGTCGTCGGCGTAGGAGATAGCTTTCATTGATCAACAGAGACCGAGAGAACAAGGTTAGTTGAACACTGAATTCAATGGTGTGACATGGTAAATACACATTCTGCAGCTCACTTGTGCTTTGCATTAATGTTACATTAGTAAATGTGGAGAGGGCAGAACAGACCACCCTTTGAAAGAGAACCTTCCCTGTATGCAAAGTCAATCGAGGAACATGTGCTTGCCAGTGCTGTGTATTGTATAATCTATCTAGCTTTGACCGAATGTAGGCACTCTCAGCCATGACCTCCTTGTTGCTAGATGAAGCCCAGTATAACAAATAATGGGGCGAGGGAGCAGAGATAATGTGGCAAACAGACAATGAATGGCACGGAAGCAGATTGGTATATCCTACAACCCACTAGACAACTACAGGTTTTGGACAATAGGAACTTTGTGGACACAGGTTTTCATTTCCACAAGGAATGATGAAGACAACCAGGAGGGGAACAACTATATTGGTGAGGTACTCAGTGATTCCACCATAGAGGTCCATCAGGATCTACATGTCCTGGTTGTGCAAAACACGTGTAGCATTGTCTCCATAGCACAAAATGCATCGGGCAGCAGGAGCAAAGTAATGACTCTTTAATGGGGTCTGCACAGATTATACAAAAGAGAGGCCACTAGGCTCTCTCCCTACCTGGCACTTCATCCTATAGATGATCTTCTTGTAGCCTGATTTGACATTGGTCCATTGATCAGAGAGCAAAGGCTTGCAAAGGGGATCAAGGGGAGTTGAGGATGGTGGCACCTTAGAACTGATGAGGAAGCTTAGAAAAGAAAATGACAAAGTGGTCTGTCCAGTCGTGGAATGTTGACCCTTATAGTGTGTTGAGAGTGAGGCTGTGGTGCTGAATGAGCCAGGCGGCATTGTGAGAGCAGGGAACCTTGCTCTCACAACACCTTTGAAGATGTTGCCTTTGGAGTGGTTGCATTTAACAATGTCCAGAAGAGTGTGTAGAGGGATTCTTTCATTTCCGTGTGCTTCAGTCACCTGAGAGGTTGAGACTGAAGTATATGATGAAGAGATTGATGTTTATAGGAAGTAAGGGAGCATGATCTCTTCTGTGCTCCCATTCCCAACCCTCCTCAGTGTATCCTCAAGCCTCTCTCCAGTGTATACTCTCTGCTCACCCACACCCTCTAGCCTCCATCCAGTGTATACACTCTGCTCTCCCACAACCCCTGACCTAACTCCAGAGTATCATCCCATCTCTAACAAATCCCAGTCACCCTGTTCTACCACACACTCTGGCCTCTTCCCAGTGTATCTTCTCTGCTTTCACTTACCCTCTGGCCTACCACTAGAATATCCTTCTGCTCTAACATATCCCAGGTATACCTGCTCTGACATCCACTCTTCTCTCAGCTGCCCTATGGCCGACCTCCCTATCCTCCCACCTGTCACATGTCTCTGGCAGAGCCACTCTCACATAGCCTCCGCTTTCACTCCAGGGTGCCCTCTCTGCTCTCAGCTTCCCTATGGCCAACCACCCTATTCTATAAAGTACTACCAAGAATACCCGCTTAGCCTATATAATTCTTCCACAAAATGTATCCTAAATAAACACTGACCCAGTCATATTTTCAAACGTGTTTTTTTATTTTATTACAGAACAATCTTCACTGCCTTTTATATATTTCTTCAATTTCATAATAAAAAAATTACAATATCAAATTCCACTGTGCATCTTATGATTTCATCAATTTATTAAGGGCCTGATTTACATGTCCGTGTATGGAATACTCTGTCACAATTGTGACGGATATCCCGTCCGCCATTTTTAGATCTCCATAGAATATAATGGGATCGCAATATGGTGGACGGGATATCCGTCACATTTGTGACAGGTGTATTGTCCTCCGTCAAGATCTAAATCAGGCCCATAGGATTTAAACCACACAAACCCCACTTCTTTCTCATATTCACACCACACATCCAGAATCACATACATTCAGCCCTAATCCCCCAGTAATGTTTTTGACAAGACACCAATGAGACATATTTCATAGTTTTCCTTTTGTTCCAGCCGGGGGTCTCCGGTACCTCCCTATATTCCCACCTCTCAAATGTCACCGGCATAGATACTCGCACATAGCCTCGGGCTTCCCTACAATGTATCCTTCCTACCATCAGCAGCCTCCAGTGTACCCTCCCTGCCCTCACCCACCAGCAGCCTCCAGTGTACCCTCCACACCCTCACCCACCAGCAGCCTCCAGTGTACCCTAATACACTCACCTATCAGCAGCCTCCAGTGTACCCTTCCTACTCTCACCCACCAGCAGCCTCCAGTGTACCCTCCCTACCCTCACCCACCAGCAGCCTCCAGTGTCCCATCCCTACCCTCACCCACCAGCAGCCTCCAGTGTACCCTTCCTACCCTCACCCACCAGCAGCCTCCAGTGTACCCTCCCTACCCTCACCCACCAGCAGCCTCCAGTGTCCCATCCCTACCCTCACCCACCAGCAGCCTCCAGTGTACCCTCCCTACCCTCACCCACCAGCAGCCTCCAGTGTACCCTTCCTACCTTCACCCACCAGCAGCCTCCAGTGTACCATCCCTACCCTCACCCACCAGCAGCCTCCAGTGTACCCTCCCTACCCTCACCCACCAGCAGCCTCCAGTGTACCCTTCCTACCCTCACCCACCAGCAGCCTCCACTGTACCCTCCCTACCCTCACCCACCAGCAGCCTCCAGTGTACCATTCCTACCCTCACCCACCAGCAGCCTCCAGTGTACCCTCCCTACCCTCACCCACCAGCAGCCTCTAGTGTACCCTTCCTACCCTCACCCACCAGCAGCCTCCAGTGTACCCTCCCTACCGTCACCCACCAGCAGCCTCCAGTGTACCCTCCCTACCCTCACCCACCAGCAGCCTCCAGTGTACCCTTCCTACCCTCACCCACCAGCAGCCTCCAGTGTACCCTAATACACTCACCTATCAGCAGCCTCCAGTGTACCCTCCCTACCCTCACCCACCAGCAGCCTCCAGTGTACCATCCCTACCCTCACCCACCAGCAGCCTCCAGTGTACCCTTCCTACCCTCACCCACCAGCAGCCTCCAGTGTACCCTACCTACCCTCACCCACCAGCAGCCTCCAGTGTACCCTCCCTACCCTCACCCACCAGCAGCCTCTAGTGTACCCTTCCTACCCTCACCCACCAGCAGCCTCCAGTGTACCCTCCCTACCCTCACCCACCAGCAGCCTCCAGTGTACCCTTCCTACCCTCACCCACCAGCAGCCTCCAGTGTACCCTAATACACTCACCTATCAGCAGCCTCTATGTACCCTCCCTACCTAAGGTAGGCACTAGGTAACCCATAGGGCAGGGTGCTATGTAAGTAAAAGGCAGGACATGCACGTATATGTCTTACATGTACTGGTAGTGAAAACTCACAAATTTGTTTCTCACTACTGTGAGGTCTGCTCCTCTCATAGGCCAGCATTAGAACCGCCCTTATATACTTTTAAGTCGTAGATTCTGATCTGAAAGGAGTAGCCCTGTCATGTTTAGTATAGCCAGAATGGGAATAGAAAATCCTGCTTACTGATGAAGTTGGATTTAATATTACTATTTTGGCAATGCCACTTTTAGAAAGTGGGTAGTTCTCTGCACTTGGTGCCAGATGTATAAAAGCATTTTGCATTCACAAACGGTGCGAATGCCCGTTTGCGAATGCAAAATGCCAGTTCAGAATGTATGAAATACATTCTGAACGCAATTTTAAGGAATCGCTAAAATTAAAATTGCGACCCTGTTTAGAGAGTCACAAATTGCGACTCTCTAAATTAGAAATCGCAAATAAGGATTCCTTATTTGCGATTTCTGAGCACATGTATGAAGCAATTCCTAAATGCGATTTTGGCATTTAGGAATTGCTAATTACCACCAAGTTGAACTTGGTGGTAACCATGTGCAAAATTTACAAATGCATTTAAAATGCATTTTTAAATTGTACATGTAAGGCACACATGCCCTTTTGGCATTTGTGCACCTTACATGTCCCCCCAAAAAGATTTGGCGTGCAGCAGAGGGGGCCTTAGCCCCCCAGCACCCTGGGGTTTTGCATTTCCAAAATTGCGATTTCTGGTTCAGAAATCGCAATTTTGGAAATGCAAACAATTCGCAGCTATGGGCCAACAGGCCCATAGCTGCGAATGGGGCCAGTATCGCAATTTGCAATTCGGTATTAGCATTTGCGATTTTTAAGAAATCGTTATTACCGAATCGCAAATGTGATGCATAGCACTTTGCGAGTCGGAAATAGCGATTTCTTAAAAATCGCTATTTCCGAATCGCAAAGGGCCGTGATGATACATCTGGCCCTTAGTGACTTCTGTGCCTTACAGCCTGTCTCCAATCCACATCTGGTATGTGGTGGTCGACAGCTCTCCTTGTGCATTCCACCCAGACAGCCTTAAACACACGATACTCAGTCACATCTGCATACTGAATGGGTCTCCCTGGGCAGGAAGAGAGGAGGGGCTCTCACTTACTTCGGTGTTGAACTTTAAACAGTTGACTTTCATCTATTTAGCGACTTAGGCCTTCATTATAACATTGGCGGGATTGACTGCCTACCGCCGCGGCGACGGCCATCAAAACAACCGTCGCCTCGGCTGCGTACCGTCTGCCTTATTATGACCGTAGCTGGAATTCCGCCAGAAGGATGGCGTGTTTCGCCCCCTCTGGTTGGTCTACCTGGGCTAAATCCCACTATGTATACCAGCTTCAGATTTATGAAATGTATTCATCTCCAATCTGACTGAATACAATGTCCAGCCAATATGAATTGTACAACAATGGACTTTGTTTCTGATGACTTTCTGCTAGCCTTGAAAAAGGCCCTGGTAGACCAACCATAGGGGGCGAAACACGTGTCTGCTCTCTTTTGGCTCTCTTTTCAAATGCCTATGACCTACCGTTCAAAAGAGCATCAATGAACTACTTTGAACCTAATACCTGGACTCCACGTGATAATTAAAATCTCCATGTGACCATACACTACAAGTTCAGAAATATTATTCTTGCATGTATTGTGGGTTTCACAACGCTTTTCAATAAACAAATTCACCTGAACTGGCTAAAACCAGACCTGTTAAAGCCCCTGTGGACGGTGGCCGTAGCATACTCTGATCAATCACTAAGAATGCAGAATCTGACTGGATGAGCTCCCTACATTTGGAAAAATGCAAATAAGCTGGTCAGCCTGTGAAAAAAACTGGGCAGTTTCCCTGCTTGATATGCCTGGAATTCTCAAAGACTCAAACAACACTGCGTCAGTGAGATTGGGATGATTGCTGTGCTTGATGGCTAAAACCTCTGATTGCTAGTCCTCTTGCCAGGTAAACAAAAAAAACTGAATCAGGAGAGCATGACTTTGGTAATAAAATGAGTACTGGATTGTGCCCTTGGCAATGACCGGTACCTACAAGTAAATATGGTGAGCTCTATTTGGGAAAGACCATCAGTGTATCCCTGGTATCCACAAACTGGACCTCATAGTCACCTTTGTCATCCTCTCTGGTATTAAGGAATATCAATGGGCTCGCTATATTAAAATGTTAATTAGCAAAGACTTAATTAGTCCACAAAGCAGTCCCTCGGAAGATTTGTTCCTGATGGTAATCCATCCAGAAAAGAGGTGCTGATTCTAGCTACCTTTACATATAATAATGCCAAACATTCTTTCTTTAGACTTTATCCCCTCTTTTGCAACTAAGGCTAACACTAGTTGTCCAATTGTCTGGCTGCCACTGAAAGACTAAAAGTAATACCTGTATGAAACTGTTTTTTTTTTTTTGTTGGTGAGGGTGAAAACCTTTACTAAGCAACATCCACAATATTTGTCACAGTGGGCTACAAAAGTCACTAAATTATCCTGTGCTTACCTCTTTGGCAGCTTGGCACAAAAACAGTCAGGCTTAACTTAGAGGCACTGTGTTAAGTTTTCATGCAGCACACATACAGTAATAAAGTGAAATACAACACAAGAGATATTCAGAAAACTAGAGTATAATTCAATAAATAAAATGAGACTAAAACAACAAACATGCAATCAGGAGAACCAGAGAAATGCAGTTTTAAAAGTTTTAGTAAAAATACCACCAAGAAGCAGAAAGCGTTAAGTGTGAGTATCTGATCATGCCACACTGGGACAAAGTCACAAATTCAGGTGAACCGTGATGGAGTGCAGGACGTGAACAGGGGCCAGGATAGCCCAGCTGGTAAAATTACCTTCTCAAATTCCAGCATGCAGAGTTAAAAAAAAACAGGATTTCATAGGTGGAGCTCAACTAATGCCTACCGAGGGTCCAGGACCTGGGGAGGTACCTCATGAGGATCATGATCTCACTCCAGCAGAGGCCAGAAGGGCTCAGGTAGGTCCAGTTGCAGGTCCAAGCAGATCAAGTTGCAGGTTCAGGCAGGGTCAGTACAGCAACTCAGCTGAGAGGCCTCTGGAGCTTTCAGTGTCCCTGTAGCTCAGAACAGGAGGTCAGCCAAATTACCCCGGGAGTCACTCAGGTTAGCCTGGGATGAAGGGAGCAGGTCCAGTCTTCCTTCTCAGACACCATGGTCGGCCTCAAACAGCAAGGCAGCCAGCTGACGAACAAGGCAGGCCTCAAGCAGCAGGGCAGCCTTCTGGGGAACAAGCTAGGGCACAAACACAGGGAAGTCCTCTCATAGCAGCAGGGTAGTCCTCTGAAGAACCAAGCAGGCCTCAAGAAGCAGGGTATTACTTTGGGAAACAAGGCAGTCTTTCTTCTGTAATGTCAATAGGCCCAAGAGTGTATTAATGAGCGGCTCAGAAAGTACAATATTTATACCTGGTGTCACCGTTGAAGTGGGGTAAACTTCTAGTCAACCCAGACATCTGATTCTGGAAAATTCCTTTCTTCCCCTGCCCTGGCTCCAACAGGTCTAGGGTGACAAACGGCTGGTGTCAGGTTCCTTTGTGAATGTGCTGGAGGCTGCGCTATCAAATATAAGTGGGTCAGGGAACATCTCTGACCCTCCTATACTGGCAGGATGGCCCTCTCCCAGCTACATACAGGCCCTACTGTTCACCATCCGGGCCCAACACACATTGCTGATGGTGGAGCAATTAACAGGCCCAGGCAGCTGGAAACTCGTAGAAGACCTCTGAAAGCTTAGAGCAGGAAAATGCCAACTTTCTAAAAATTTCATTTTTAAAACTAATAATCTAAAATCTGAATTTACCATTAAAGATGATTTTAAATTACAATTCAGTTGAGTCCAAACATGACATGACATTTCTACCTGTTCTCAATTTAATGTTAGCACTTATTAAATGTTATAAGGTAACCCAATGTTATCTTGTGGGAGAAGTAGGCATCACAATAGTGAGAAACGAATTTGGGAGTTTTTCACTAACAGGACATATAAAACTTAAATCCACATGTCCTATTTTTTAAATATAATACGTCCTGTCCTGGGGCTGTTTAGAGCCTACTATGGTGGTGACTTATAGGTATTAAAAAGGGAGGTTTAGGCCTGTTAAAAGATTTTGCAAGGACAAATTGGCAGTTTAAAACTGCACAACATCTGCAATGGCAGGCTTGAGACATATTTTTAAACTGCAACTTAAGTGGGTGGCAAAATAAGTCCTGCAGGCCCAGCAGCAGTTAATATACAGGCCATGGAAACATGTAGTACCACTTTACTAGAGACTCATAAGTAAATTAAATGTGCTGATTGGATATAAGCCAGTTTATAAGTTTATATCATGTTTAAAAAAGAGAGCAAAAGCACTTTAGCACTAGTTAGCAGTAATAAAGTGCACAGAGTCTTAATGCCAAAAAAAACAAATTTCAGAAAACAGAAAGGGAGAAGGCAAAACGTTTGGGAATGACTATGCTGAAAGGGCCAAGTCCAGCAATACCATATATGATAGCACGTCAAAAGTAACTTATCTCATGCAAAGTAATTCTGTAAGGAATAAGCTATTTGCAACTTGCAAGACCCCCAAATTATCTGCCTGAGGCCACTGTTTGGCATTTCCACTCCACAAATCAGATTCTGAACTGAAACAATTTTCAAACTTTGTTTTGTTGGTCTTTTACACATTGGGAACATAAGACCACCAATGGCAGTTTGCTTATGTTTAGCCAAACATATGGAATCTGATCCTATGTTTCATTGTTTGCCAGGAAAAGTGATCCCACCATCAGTCAAATGTCTTTCCATAGCTTTCAATCAATCAATCAATCAGAAGATTTATAAAGCGCGCTATGTACCCGTTAGGGTTTCGAGGCGCTGGGGGGTGGGGGGTGCTGCTATCGTTCGAAGAGCCATGTCTTTAGGAGTCTCCTGAAGGTGAGGAGGTCCTGGGTCTGGCGTAGTGAGGTGGGGAGAGAGTTCCAGGTCTTGGCGGCGAGGTAGGAGAAGGATCTGCCGCCAGAGGTCTTGCGTTGGATTCGGGGGACGATGGCGAGGGCAAGGTTGGCAGAGCGTAGTTGTCGTGAGGGAATGTAGAAGTTGAGTCTGGAGTTCAGGTAGGTAGGTCCGGTGTTGTGCAGTGCCTTGTGTGCGTGGGTGAGGAGTTTAAAGGTGATCCTCTTGTCCACGGGAAGCCAGTGGAGGTTCTTCAGGTGGGGGGAGATGTGGCACCGGCGGGGTACGTCGAGGATCAGGTGGGCGGATGCGTTCTGGATGCGTTGGAGTCGTTTGATGTCTTTCGTTGGGATGCCTGTGTAGAGTGCGTTGCCGTAGTCGAGTTTGCTACTGACGAGGGCTTGGGTCACCGTCTTTCTAGTTCCAGTTGGAATTCACTTGAAGATCCTGTGGAGCATGCGGAGGGTGTTGAAACAGGACGAGGAGACAGCGTTGACCTGTTTGGACATGGTGAGAGCGGAGTCGAGGATGAAGCCTAGGTTTCGTGCGTGGCTGGCTGGGGTGGGTGGGGGGCCGAGGGCGGAGGGCCACCAAGAGTCGTTCCAGGCCGAGGGGGTGCGTCCGAGGATGAGGACTTCCGTCTTGTCGGAGTTGAGTTTCAGGCAGCTGTTGCTCATCCACTCGGCAATGGATTTCAGTCCCTCGTGGAGGTTGGTTTTGGCGGTGAGAGGATCTTTGGTCAGGGAGAGGACGAGCTGGGTGTCGTCGGCGTAGGAGATAGCTTTCCTTGATCAACAGAGACCGAGAGAACAAGGTTAGTTGAACACTGAATTCAATGGTGTGACATGGTAAATACACATTCTGCAGCTCACTTGTGCTTTGCATTAATGTTACATTAGTAAATGTGGAGAGGGCAGAACAGACCACCCTTTGAAAGAGAACCTTCCCTGTATGCAAAGTCAATCGAGGAACATGTGCTTGCCAGTGCTGTGTATTGTATAATCTATCTAGCTTTGACCGAATGTAGGCACTCTCAGCCATGGCCTCCTTGTTGCTAGATGAAGCCCAGTATAACAAATAATGGGGCGAGGGAGCAGAGATAATGTGGCAAACAGACAATGAATGGCACGGAAGCAGATTGGTATATCCTACAACCCACTAGACAACTACAGGTTTTGGACAATAGGAACTTTGTGGACACAGGTTTTCATTTCCACAAGGAATGATGAAGACAACCAGGAGGGGAACAACTATATTGGTGAGGTACTCAGTGATTCCACCATAGAGGTCCATCAGGATCTACATGTCCTGGTTGTGCAAAACACGTGTAGCATTGTCTCCATAGCACAAAATGCATCGGACAGCAGGAGCAAAGTAATGACTCTTTAATGGGGTCTGCACAGATTTTACAAAAGAGAGGCCACTAGGCTCTCTCCCTACCTGGCACTTCATCCTATAGATGATCTTCTTGTGGCCTGATTTGACATTGGTCCATTGATCAGAGAGCAAAGGCTTGTAAAGGGGATCAAGGGGAGTTGAGGATGGTGGCACCTTAGAACTGATGAGGAAGCTTAGAAAAGAAAATGACAAAGTGGTCTGTCCAGTCGTGGAATGTTGACCCTTATGGTGTGTTGAGAGTGAGGCTGTGGTGCTGAATGAGCCAGGCGGCATTGTGAGAGCAGGGAACCTTGCTCTCACAACACCTTTGAAGATGTTGCCTTTGGAGTGGTTGCATTTAACAATGTCCAGAAGAGTGTGTAGAGGGATTCTTTCATTTCCGTGTGCTTCAGTCACCTGAGAGGTTGAGACTGAAGTATATGATGAAGAGATTGATGTTTATAGGAAGTAAGGGAGCATGATCTCTTCTGTGCTCCCATTCCCAACCCTCCTCAGTGTATCCTCAAGCCTCTCTCCAGTGTATACTCTCTGCTCACCCACACCCTCTAGCCTCCATCCAGTGTATACACTCTGCTCTCCCACAACCCCTGACCTAACTCCAGAGTATCATCCCATCTCTAACAAATCCCAGTCACCCTGTTCTACCACACACTCTGGCCTCTTCCCAGTGTATCTTCTCTGCTTTCACTTACCCTCTGGCCTACCACTAGAATATCCTTCTGCTCTAACATATCCCAGGTATACCTGCTCTGACATCCACTCTTCTCTCAGCTGCCCTATGGCCGACCTCCCTATCCTCCCACCTGTCACATGTCTCTGGCAGAGCCACTCTCACATAGCCTCCGCTTTCACTCCAGGGTGCCCTCTCTGCTCTCAGCTTCCCTATGGCCAACCACCCTATTCTATAAAGTACTACCAAGAATACCCGCTTAGCCTATAGAATTCTTCCACAAAATGTATCCTAAATAAACACTGACCCAGTCATATTTTCAAACGTGTTTTTTTATTTTCTTACAGAACAATCTTCACTGCCTTTTATATATTTCATCAATTTCATAATAAAAAAATTACAATATCAAATTCCACTGTGCATCTTATGATTTCATCAATTTATTAAGGGCCTGATTTACATGTCCGTGTATGGAATACTCTGTCACAATTGTGACGGATATCCCGTCCGCCATTTTACGATCTCCATAGAATATAATGGGATCGCAATATGGTGGACGGGATATCCGTCACATTTGTGACAGGTGTATTGTCCTCCGTCAAGATCTAAATCAGGCCCATAGGATTTAAACCACACAAACCCCACTTCTTTCTCATATTCACACCACACATCCAGAATCACATACATTCAGCCCTAATCCCCCAGTAATGTTCTTGACAAGACACCAATGAGACATATTTCATAGTTTTCCTTTTGTTCCAGCCGGGGGTCTCCGGTACCTCCCTATATTCCCACCTCTCAAATGTCACCGGCATAGATACTCGCACATAGCCTCGGGCTTCCCTACAATGTATCCTCCCTACCATCAGCAGCCTCCAGTGTACCCTCCCTGCCCTCACCCACCAGCAGCCTCCAGTGTACCCTCCACACCCTCACCCACCAGCAGCCTCCAGTGTACCCTAATACACTCACCAATCAGCAGCCTCCAGTGTACCCTTCCTACTCTCACCCACCAGCAGCCTCCAGTGTACCCTCCCTACCCTCACCCACCAGCAGCCTCCAGTGTCCCATCCCTACCCTCACCCACCAGCAGCCTCCAGTGTACCCTTCCTACCCTCACCCACCAGCAGCCTCCAGTGTTCCCTAATACACTCACCTATCAGCAGCCTCCAGTGTACCCTTCCTACTCTCACCCACCAGCAGCCTCCAGTGTCCCATCCCTACCCTCACCCACCAGCAGCCTCCAGTGTACCCTCCCTACCCTCACCCACCAGCAGCCTCCAGTGTACCCTAATACACTCACCTATCAGCAGCCTCCAGTGTACCCTTCCTACTCTCACCCACCAGCAGCCTCCAGTGTACCCTCCCTACCCTCACCCACCAGCAGCCTCCAGTGTACCCTCCCTACCCTCACCCACCAGCAGCCTCCAGTGTCCCATCCCTACCCTCACCCACCAGCAGCCTCCAGTGTACCCTTCCTACCCTCACCCACCAGCAGCCTCCAGTGTACCCTCCCTACCCTCACCCACCAGCAGCCTCCAGTGTCCCATCCCTACCCTCACCCACCAGCAGCCTCCAGTGTACCCTCCCTACCCTCACCCACTAGCAGCCTCCAGTGTACCCTCCCTACCCTCACCCACCAGCAGCCTCCAGTGTACCCTTCCTACCCTCACCCACCAGCAGCCTTCAGTGTACCCTCCCTACCCTCACCCACTAGCAGCCTCCAGTGTACCCTTCCTACCTTCACCCACCAGCAGCCTCCAGCGTACCCTCCCTACCCTCACCCACCAGCAGCCTCCAGTGTACCCTTCCTACCCTCACCCACCAACAGCCTCCAGTGTACCCTTCCTACCCTCACCCACCAGCAGCCTCCAGCGTACCCTCCCTACCCTCACCCACCAGCAGCCTCCAGTGTACCCTCCCTACCCTCACCCACCAGCAGCCGCTAGTGTACCCTTCCTACCCTCACCCACCAGCAGCCTCCAGTGTACCCTCCCTACCCTCACCCACCAGCAGCCTCCAGTGTACCCTCCCTACCCTCACCCACCAGCAGCCTCCAGTGTACTCTCCCCCACCAGAAGCCTCTAGTGTACCCTTCCTACCCTCACCCACCAGCAGCCTCCAGTGTACCCTCCCTACCCTCACCCACCAGCAGCCTCCAGTGTACCCTTCCTACCCTCACCCACCAGCAGCCTCCAGTGTACCCTAATACACTCACCTATCAGCAGTCTCCAGTGTACCCTCCCTACCCTCACCCACCAGCAGCCTCCAGTGTACCATCCCTACCCTCACCCACCAGCAGCCTCCAGTGTACCCTTCCTACCCTCACCCACCAGCAGCCTCCAGTGTACCCTCCCTACCCTCACCCACCAGCAGCCTCCAGTGTACCATCCCTACCCTCACCCACCAGCAGCCTCCAGTGTACCCTTCCTACCCTCACCCACCAACAGCCTCCAGTGTCCCCTAATACACTCACCTATCAGCAGCATCCACTGTTTCATACTCGTTCTCTTATACCCAGGGCCACTGGAATTATGAGGTTCTGATGACAGGTGTTTTCTGTGTAATTATGGATTTACCAAATTTGAAATGCATTCTATCATATGCTGTATAATAATTTGCAGACGCCTGCATAAAATATATTTTCTTTCTCAAACGGATCGAAAGTTACTGAATAAAAGGACTGGAAGTGGTGACATGCAATGGAGAACCATTGCAAAGGTATACTGGTCAGCATTCAGCTGCTAATCTATATTCAGGTATTATACTGGCTCAAGTAAAGTGTGGCTTGTCTCCAGATGGTATTGTGGTTTAAAATGACTCTCCAGTGTGCCCTCCCTGTAAAACCCCAGCTCTCCCTTAACATACCACCAAGCCCCCAGTACCCATGTTCTCCAGGCCTCCAGTGTTTCCCTTCTCCTCTTTAATACCCAGGTCCTCGCAGCTCTCAGGGGCCCTGGATCTCCCACTGGTGTAACATTGGGCGCCGCAGAGTTTCTGACTCGATCCAGACGGGGCCCTCCATTTACTTTGCAAGGGAGGGGGGAGCTCAGGTTTGGTTACACCTCTGGGGCCTCCAGTGTATAGACCCTGCCATTATTCCCCAGCTCTTATAACCCCTGAGCCTCCAGTGCACTGTCCCTCCTCTGCAATACCTCAGCCCTCACATCTCTCGCATACTCTCCCAGTCATCCAGTCCCTCACATGCACAGGCTCCACAGCAGGTGTTACACAGTCGCTGATGCAATCTTGGCTCCATGAATGAACGAGCCTTCGCTCTCAGACCTGAGCCTGTGAATGGAGGTATCAGCAGTCCCCTGGGGACCGCGCTTGATGCACGCAAATTGCGCAACCCCCGCGGGAGCGCTTTTTCCATAAGAGCTTCTGAGAAACAGCGCGCGGCAGGCCGCCCGGAAGAGGCAGCCTCAGCACCTCCGCCATTAGAGAATCCAGGACTGCAGAGCGGAAGTGAACGAACCCTTCATTATTTAGTACTTTTTAACAACGTTAACTGTCTGGACAGAGGTTGCACCCCTTTAATGTATAAATACAGCAAAAGAAAGGGCGACCTGTAACTCCACGATAAAAGGCATACCACCGCGCGAAAAGCGAATGTTAATGGCAACTTTTGATTTGTTTGGGCTAGAAACTATTTTTTTGTTAAAATCTGCAAATTATGCAGAAGATTATGGAATATGTGGCAAGAGCAGCAAATCACTGTGCAGAAAGTTCCATGGCCACAGAATCACGTAATTCCAATGACCCTGTCTATGGCCCACTTACAAGTTGTGACATCCTGATAGGAACCACGTTCCAAATCATAGTTTGCAAAGACCCTTCTGAGGCTCTTCTGGGCCGGTGGCCACATTTTATATGTGCTGCTTTTACCTAGAACGTTTGCCTTGCCAAAACAATTTCCAAGTTTACTTGCCCATGGGTAATTGATTTGCACAGTAATTGCGCTAGAAAACATAATAATAAATCACATTTTACTAGGCAAACAGTCAATAGCACACAGCAGATCTTAATTTTACTATCATTAAACATCTTCTGTTATTGAACAAGAATACCAGGTAATTTAATATGTCGGTAAACAGGTTAGTATAAGCCTCACTATGTAATTTTTGTCCTCAGTTTTTCATAGTTCTCTTGATGTACTTACATAAGTCTTATAAAGTCCTGATCAGGCCAATTTGGGGCCTATGCTTACTGGGAACAGACAGGTCACCCTGTGTATGCCGTGGATGTTGTATTGATCTCAGCTGAAAAGATGCTGTCTAAAGAGGTGTCAACATTCTTGCCCACCAGATAACATCTTGCTTGAACAGGGCACCTGTAAAACATTAGGCCCTGGTGCTCCATTTGTCAGAATATATTTTAATACCTTCTCTACCTTTTGTTATAGAAAAGATTTGCTTACTTTCTGGCGTGCGTTGTAGGCCTACAAACTGTTAAAATGGCCTAATCATTTGTCTGTACCAAGGATGGGCGAGAAACAGCCAGGAAGAAAAACGAGGGACAAACAGAGTGTCAGTAATTGTAGAATTTCAGTTAAAAACACCCTTTGCTTTGTTAGGAAAATATTTGCTAAAAGCCTGCTGAAGCTGTTATTTTCAAGATAAAGCCAACAACAGGCACTGATTTTGTTTACCTTTCATGTATAGAATGATGATTAAATAATGCACAATGTTAGAGTGCTGTAAGGTGTTTGGGGCTGTCATTAATATGATGGAACCCATATTTCACCAGGAGCTGTGGAATACTGTCATATTTTACAGGGAACTGTGAAATATTTTCCATTTTCCTGGGTCTCCTGCCCTTCCCTGGAAAGGTTTTTGAAAAAGACATAACAGGGCAGGGCAGGGATACTCTGACTCCCTAGCCCTTCTGGGGGGTCCCAGCAGGACCCCCACAGGCCCAGAATTTAAACAAAATTTGGGGATACCTTGATTCCGCAGGACTCCAGAGGGAGATCCTGTGAAATATAATTTTTATACCACAGTAGTTCCATGCAATAATGTAATATTGTAAAATCACATTGAAGAGGCCTCATGACTCCTAGAAGTGGTGTTTTCCTAACTAAAGTAATTGTTGCATAAATCGGTGAGGCCGCAAGCAGTGTTTTCTCCTGTCAGTTTTCTTGTACTGTGGTAATAAACTCAAATTTATCATTGCACTGTAGTAATACATTTGTGAATGTGCATCCATAACATGCTATTTAAAAACTTTTATGTATGTATATATATATATATATAGATATATGTATGTATGAATATATCTATGCATTAAGAATATGCATGTGAGCGTATACATGTATGTATGTATGTGTTTATATATATATTTATATATATATATATATATATATATAGCCATATATATATATATGTATATAGTTGTAGGAAATGTAAAAAATAAATGCACTGTAGTAAATATGAAACATGAAAATATTTCGCAGCATTGAGCCCAAGCAGAAACCACACAGTTGTTCGTAGTTAGAAACCAGGTTATGCCTAACCCACACACTGACACGAGCAAAGTAAAAGGTTCATTTAAGGATATAATGGAATAAGAAACATGAAAGGGTTTACAGTTAAAGGCCAACTCATGTCTAACAGACCCACAAGCATTTACAACTTCAGCACACAAGTCCCCCAGCACACTCTCGTGCCTACTAACAGATGGCTGCCTGATAAAACAGTGGGTACATAATTGAATTAACCCACAGCATACAGGTGCACGATTAAACAATGGATGCAGGGAAGAGACCAAATTCTGAGCACACGGCGGTTTGAAACATACAATGCCACCAGCACACCATTCAAGTAACTTACATTTACCATTAAGCATGCATATATTTATGGGTCAAAGAATAATCTGTCATAAAGCATTGTTGAATGTATAATAAAGAATGTGCAATGTATTAGCTCAGGAATTCAGGGTTATGGAGCATGTTTTTGAGTGTTTTTCCATTTTAAATATATAACTTGCAAGTTAACTATTATTTACTATGTGTAATAAAGCATTGTATCGAATTGTATAAAATGGCCTGTCTGTGAATGGGCATTTGAGAAAAACCATAGAGGCAGGTTGTGCAGGGCTGAGGTGCAGTTCGCAGTGTTTTTGACCCTGTCGTAACAGTAAATACAGTATTTGGATTTCCAAGAATGTGCAATGTATTAGCTCAGGAATTCAGGGTTATGGGGTATGTTTTTGAGTGTTTTTCCATTTTAAATATATAACTTGCAAGTTAACTATTATTTACTATGTGTAATAAAGCATTGTATAGAATTGTATAAAATGGCCTGTCTGTGAATGGGCATTTGAGAAAAACCATAGAGGCAGGTTGTGCAGGGCTCAGGTGTAGTTCGCAGTGTTTTTCTTCCTGTCGTAACAGTAAATACTGTCTTTGGATTTCCAAGAAGAGTCTGCATGATTATTTGAAGCGTTTTCATTCACCCAGCAACAGTTGGCGAGCCAGCCAGGAGGTTCCTTTGCCCCCAACGTGATGACGGGCACCGGAAGACCGCCTATCCCCCCCCGCAGAGAAACCAGTGTGTACACTCTTGATGAGGTAAGTATAAGCCAAGGTTAGAACTGAAATTCTGCCTGTGCATGAGAGGTTGGGAAGGATCCAGGGACTGTTGTTTCTCTAAAGTGAGGACAAAGCAGATCACTATCCTTGTTTGTGGATAAGCGCATTCTTCTTGGCTATGTTAAATGCAGATGCAGATATAAGGTAGAATTTGTGTAACTAAAAGATAAAAGACAAAAGAGGTACAGCATGCAACTTTTTTTGTTTGTTATTGGCGGATTTTGTACATGTGTTGCACAATCAACAAGGCGCCTACATAATTAGTTAACTTGTGATTCCCAACAACGGTTTAGAAGTGGGCCTGGGGGAAGCCTTGAAATTGGAAGGTGCTGAGATGTGCTCCATTTGATACTGAGGGACAGCTGAAAAGCTGATGTTGCTAAACTTTACCTCCAGTTAGGAGCTGAGCACTCAAAGTTCCCATCCTGGACCTAATGTCTGGCAGTCTTTTTGTGGTTTCTAAAACACATGGTCTGAAGTGAATCTTCTCTGGGACGTGGAGGAAAGAGGCCAGGGGTTGCTAGTTGCATTTACCAAGAAGTAGTTTAGAGATGTGATTATCGCCCTAAAATACAATTTTGTTTTGTGTGGTGTGACTCAAGGTGAATGCGTGCATTTGAATGAAGTGCGGCCACAGCGTGATGTTGTTATGCAGTACTGTCTAATGTGCAAACCTGTTGTTTTGAGTAAATATTGCATGTAACAAAAAGTATATATTGTAATGTGCCCCATAGAATTGGTAAAGCAGTATTAAAAGTTGAAATTGTGAAACGATAAATAGAAGAAGAAGACATCATTATTCACACTATAAGATCCGTTATTTAATCTAGTAGCAGAAAAGATAAAAAAAATTAAAGTATTAAAGAATGCCTAGTCATGGAGTCCCCCTTAGAGCATATGCAGAAGGTATTCCCCAGTGTGAAAAAATAAATAAAAAATGTATAGTATTGAGTGTTTTAAAGGCACCCAAAAGCATACACTTGGCCAAAAGAAGAAACGTTCAATGATAAGATAATTGAGCATGTTGTCACATACCTCCAAAGTAAACATGCAGTGGCTAGACTAAAGAAAAGAGAAGCCACCATAGCTTTATGGAAAGTATAAAGACTCCTCAGAAGGAGACACCCCGTCTGTTCCCCAACCACCATATGATGCTATAGGTACTGCACCCTTAGTGCCGGGCATCTACTCACTAGTGCAGCTGCAAGAAGCCGCAGTGGGGTTTGAGAACCTTGAGATTGGAACACCTTCGCACTCCTCAACAGCTGCCCCCAAGGCAATCCCACACACATGAAAGCCAGTGGGAAGCATGTAAATCTAGACAGCAAACTAGGGTAGGGGACCCCCAATTTTCAGGTCAATTAGAGGCACAGTTTATACTGCATCTAGATCCTGCCTTCCCCAGCAGGATACAAGCGGAGAACAGAGTTCAGGGGATAGTGATGACCAATCACATATTTCATCAGCAATGTCGCGGTTGCTCCAGAAAAGGGATATTGCAGGGCGAGTACTTAGAGGACAGGTATCCACTCCATAGGAAAGGGATGTAGAGAATGCAGGGTGGAGTAACTATGTGCGTAGGACTGTAGATCTGACATAATGGCCAATATCTCAAGGAAGAGAACACAAACATAGAAGGACTGAAGGTAGTCTGCCCCCTTGGAGAAAGAGAAGGGGGGAGTAGTAGTCTCACCAGAAAGGGTGCAGGACTGGCTATTGTGCAGTGAGAGTAGGAGAGAGATAAGTGAAATAAGAGGAGAAGGGCAGGATGATGACTGTACAGGACAAACTCAGAGAAGTTTTGGGAAGATAGCAGACAGGATAGAATCCATACACCATCGGGTAGAGAGCATGGGTGAACTTCTTCAAACCTGAGAAGTAAGTCACCCTACTTATGATATCCAAGAGAGACCACTCATTGACTTAGACTGCACAAGGGGCACATGGAGACTGTCTAAACCAACTCATACAGGGAAAAGAGAATGAAACATGCTCCCTACAAGTAGGATGCCCCGAGTCACAGAGCTTGAGCGGTTACAATTTCAAAGCACCCATGGCCAGCCAGACCCCAGAATAGGATCCAGAGAGGTTAGGGGACGAGTGACACTCCACAATAGACCAGCACAGCAAATGTGTGCCCAAGCAGATTTGTGCAGTGTAAGCCTCACTCCCAGTGAGCCCGTCGTTGAAGGAGAAGGTAGCTGGCATTTTGTCGTACCATTTGTAGATAACTTAGCAGACTGCACTGAACAATAAGCTCCACATATGAGTCTATGGCCACAAGACTGGTCTTTTGACCCACATGACATGGCAAACGCTGAAGACTGTATTCTGTATGATGAGGGGGATCCAGATTGTGGCTACCTATACATGAAGAAATATCTGAATATCTGTGTATATGTCAGAAGTACGCCAGAAAGCACCATCAACAGCGTGCCACCACCCCTTTACACCACATTATATTCCTTGGCCACAAATGGACAAGGAAAACCTCAGAAAACAATTGCCAGTGCTTACAGAGGGAGCAGGAAAGTGAATCAGGGCATTTGAGAAACAAACTGCAGGTATCACTCTGGCAGTATGGGATGTAAAGATGTAAAAAACCTGCTTAGTTCCCTCATAGGGATAAAAAAGACACAGCATTTCAAAAGGCTGGAGTTAGAAATGTGACCCTCACTGATACCAGGTGTGATGGGTCCCCATTAAATCTGGTTAGATCAGTAATGTGAGATCAGCTGAGGAAAATGTACCTCGATAGACTAGACATCCAATCTCAGTCTATGCAACCGAATGAGGATCCCAGGCAATACATTAATAAGATGAAAGAAAAAAGGACCCAGGAGGTAGGTCAGGGCTGGGAAGTGAGAGGAGGTAATGCTGTACTGTTTTGTAATATAGTCAAGAAAGGGTTGCCTTCTGACGTACAGGACAGCTTAGACAACATAGTGGCATTGGAAGTCAAACCCTAAACTGAAATTCAAGCACACATAATCAATTTTTGCATGAAAAAGTGAAAAGTAAACATGAAGTAGCAGAGAAAGCTGTAGCCAAATTGGTGCAGCATAAATTAGCAAAGAAAGAAGCAATGGAAGCTGCTTTAGTGGCAGCAACCACTCAGTTGATTGCAATGTCTGTGGGAATGGTCCCGGGGCCACTCACTGACAGTAACCACAGCAGCAGAATGATGTAAGGATATGAGGAAGTAACAGAGCAGGATGAGGAGGAGGAGGAAGTGGTAGGATGGGTCTTCCAAGAAGGGATCAGCTATGCTTTAATTGTCAGAGGTTTGAGCATCTTATTAGAGACTGCAACATGAAGAGATGGGATGAACAAAATGGATAATGGGAATTTATGGTCAATCAGGGAATATAACAGCAGAGCCACTGTAAAGCCCACAAATTATATACGTACCCCAGACACCCTTGCAAAATGTGCAGCTGCCAGGAATGGAACAAGCGCAGCAGGGGCTGCCTCAGCAGAACTACCAAGCACCCTCCACAGAGATACCACTACAAAGTGGACGAGGAAGAGTAGTTGTGAGGGGGGTAACCCTTTGCAGGTAAACCCTATGGGAGCGTACACTCAATGAGGGTGCCCACAGAATATTTCTATGTGCCCCTTCTTGTCAGTAACACACAGGCCAGATGAGGAACCCACTGTGACGGTGAATATCAGTGACAAGAGATATTCATTCCTTATAAGCAGAGGAGCAACAAAATCATATCTTAGAGAGGGAGGCCTTCCGATTTCCAACAGATCCATTGACACGCGGGGATTCTCTGGAGAAGTTATGAGGGTTTCATTTACCAAACCAGTGGAGATGGAAGTAGGAGGGGGACACATTGACGGTTGCCTACTGTTCTCACCAGCTGCCCCAGCAAATTTGTTAGGAAGAGATCTAATGGCCAAATTGAATATAACCATTAATTTTGAACCAAACAGTAGCATGATTTGTTCCACCACTGGTATTCCACCTTCCAGAATCATGGCACTAACAGTAGATTCCTTCAGCAGAGACCAAATGAGAGCACTGCCCACTGCTATGGAAGTGGAAGGAGGACCATTGATTACAATGTATGCGTCCTTTTAATGCGTGCTTTGAGCAGGCGTTAAAAATGATGCCAAAAATGGCACAATGAAATCTTGTAGATGTCATTGCGCCAATTTTGCAGGCCTCCTAACGTCGGAACGCCCCCTTGCATACATTATGCCTGGTGCAGGCATAATGTGGAGTAAGGAGTCACAAAGTGGCGCAATTCATGCACTGCGCCACTTTTTAAATTTGGCACATCAACTTTGCCTCGTTGGGCCATATGAGCACAAAAAAAAATACGCTAATGTGGTGCAAGGAGGAGCTAGGGCCTTGTAAATCTGGCCCTATATCTCTTCTGACCACACTTGCCCAGAGAGGATACAAAGTGAAGAAAGAGCAAATTCAGTACTGCCAGGAAGAAGTCCAACATTTAGGACAATTACTGTCAGCATCTTGTATGCATGTAACACCTAGCAAATGACAGAGCAAGAAACTGTCAGAGGAATGCAGACGTTTCTGGGCCTCTGTAACTATGTAAGACAGTGGGTATTTAATTATAGCACACTAATTGCCCCGTTGTGATCTGCTATCAAACAGGCAAAAGATTGGGAGGACAAGATAACATGGACACCAGAGATGAAAGAAATTTTTCAAAAATTGAAAAATGAAATAAGAAATGCTCCATTCTCCAGAATTCCAGATTACACCAAGGAGTTTTATCTATTCTGCCACTGCAAAGGTCGGGTGATGACAGCTGTCCTCACACAGATGTATCCACTATGGCACAAACTGATCACATACTTCAGTAGACTGCTGGACCTACTAATGAAAGGCTACCATCATGGTGAGCAAGATCTAGCCACTGCAGCTTTTGCAGTACAGAAGAGCAACTCCATAGGTATTCGGGGACCCTTGACAACTATGCAGAACATGCTGTGTTTGCTATCATTCAGAAGGCCAAGATCACTTTGACTACTCAGAGAGCGTCAGGGCATGAGGGTATATTGTCACTACCTTCTATGAAGGTTGTGAGGTGTCAAACGGTGAATCTTGTGACATTCTTTGCCTATCCAATATTAAACCCTGAGGAGAATGAGCACAATTGTGTATCACATAGTCCCAATGAATGCAGCCAAGCCACAGAGGACACTATACCAGGTAACATTGTCTATTTTGTTGACGGTTCCTCTGCAATTGACCAACAGATAGGAATTAGACACACAGGTGCAGCAGTAGTCAAAGCTCAGCAGCACAGTTCTTTTGACACACTACAGGTCATAGAAATATTACCCGCACATTATTCTGCCCAGGCAGCAGACCTGACAGCATTAATAGCGGTCCTGAAGTCAGGAGCAGAAGAGGTAATTACCATATACTCAGATTCAGCATATGTAACAATAAACGGCGCAATCAAGCATCATGGGATGGAGCAGGTGAGGGTTACTTAAATCGTATAGTAGTCCCTTGATACATAGACAACTCTTAGGGACTCTAATAGAGGCACTTGTGCTACCACAATCAGTGGTGGTTGTGAAATGTGCAGCGCACACAAATGGACAGGGATTTTGTGTCCTCGGGTAACGCACTAACAGATCAAGCAGCTAATGATGCAGGTAGGCATGCACTCCCAAATGAACCATCACACCCGCAACCTTTCTCTGTTCTGGTGGCTCAGACTGCCTCACCAATAGAGTCTGAATCCAAAACTATCACAGACAAGGAAACACCTAATTACACTGAGACAGCAAGGTTACTCCTGAGGGAATTGCAGGAAGCTGCTTCTTTGCACGAAAAACAGTTATGGGAAGTTAGAGGATGCACCCGGTCAGGTGATGACGCAGTGCACAAACAATTATCTATTGGAAAACCAGTGATGCCACAAGCCCTATTTACAATTGATCTGGATCAGGTCCACTTGCCAGCCCACACCTCCCGGGATAATGTGGCAACACAAGTACAACAAGACTGGTTTGTTCCCAGTTTGCATGACATAATTACCATATCTACACAGCTGTATGATCTGTCAGAAGTATTCTCCTAATCCCACTTTGAAAGCGATAAGCTCTAGCATTCCACAACCACAAGGTCCCTTTAAAGCCCTTCTTCTGGACTTTGTGGACATGATTGATAGATGTAGTAACTGCAGGTACCTCATTGAGGTAGTCTGCCCATTCTCCAGATGGATAGAGGCCGAACCATGCGTCAATTGTGATGCCAAGTCAGCAGCTACATTCACGGTTCTGAAAGGGATTCCACAGTGGGGAATACCAGAAGGAATAAGATCTGACAATGGCTCTCATTTTTGCAAAGCAATATTTGAACATATCACAGCACTATTAGGGATAAATCACAAACTGTCCTCCTTGTACCACCCTCAAAGTCATGGAATAGTAGAGTGCTTCTGAAAAGCATGATTAGCAAGTTATGCGCTACCTTAAAAATAAATTGTTATACTGTTTGCCAGTAGAACTATTTTCCCTGAGGAATACACGAAACTCAGACCACCACTTGACACCCCACCAAATAGTGACATCAATGTACAAGACCTGGCACTAGAAGTAAAATTCAGGGACAAAGTTTGCCCCAAGCACTGAATGATGAAATGCATCCGTGCTTGTGTGAACTAATGAAATGTGCAAAATTAATCTCCAAACAGGTAACCAAAGGAAGAAAAAAAACACACCAATGTCAAGGTCGACCTCCCAGAGGTGAAAATAGGAGATCATGTATTTGTATGCAATTATGTTTCATAATTGGAAAGAAAAACAATTAGAGGGCCCCTACACAGTCACTATGGTAACCTCCCCATTCAACCCCCCCAAGCTGGACGACAGGAAACCCTGGATCCATCGCAGCCATGTGCATCTCAACCCACCTTTTTGCCAAAAATAATGGACAATTGTTGGACCTGGCCGTTTTTGCAAGGTCATCCTCAATCTTTTTGCCTGCTTGCTCCTATTTTTTCTGACCTGTTTTTTTTGGCTTTAGGACTCTGGGCACTTCACCACTGCTAACCAGTGCTAAAGTCCATATGCTCTCTGTAAATTGTATTGTTGATTGGTTTATCCATGATTGACATATTTGATTTACTAGTATGTCCCCAGTAAAGTGTACTAGAGGTACCCACGGCCTGTATATTAAATGCTACTAGTGGGCCTGCAGCACTGGTTATGCCACCCACATGAGTAGCCCTGTAAACATGACTCAGACCTGCTACTGCAGTGTCTGTGGGTGCAGCCTTGCACTGCCTATTCGACCTGGCAAGTGTACCCACTTGCCAGGCCTAAACCTTCCATTTTAATATATGTAAAGCACCCCTAAGGTAGGCCAGAGGTAGCCCCCTGGGCAGGGTGCAGTGTATGTTAAAGGTGGGACATGTACTGATGTGTTTTATATGTCCTAACAGTGAAATACTGCCAAATTCGGTTTTCACTGTTGCAAGGCCTATCTCTCTCATAGGTTAACATGGGGGCTACCTTTAAATGCTTTTAAAGTGCAGATTCCCTTTGAGAGCAGATAGAAATGTGGAGTTTGGGGTCTCTGCGCTCACAATTTAAAAATACATCTGTTAGTGAAGTTGGTTTTTAGATTGTTAGACTGAAAATGCCACTTTTAGAAAGTAAGCATTTTCTTGCTTTAACCATTCTGTGACTCTGCCTGTTTGTGGATTCCTTCTCTTGGACAGACTGACAGTTGGGCTGTTTGTGAATCTCCTCTGGACAGTGACACACAGGGAGCTGAGGTGTAGCCTGCATATCCTGATGAGCCATCTGAGCTAGAGTGGAGGGAGGAGTGGTCACTTACACCGGAATGGGCTGTGCCTACCATCATACACTGCAGTCTCCAACCCACTGGTGTGTGTCTGGGGCCTGGCCTGGGCAAGGCAGGATCTTGTGAACAACAGAGACTTTCCTTTGAAGTTTGCCTACTTCAAAGGCAGAAAGGGGTATAAGTAGTAGACCCAAAACCCCAGACTTTAGATTACTTCAAAGATTCAAGAGGAACCTCTGCCTGGAGAAGAGCTGAAGTGCTGAAGAGCTGAGGAGAAGCGCTGCCCTGGCCTGTGACTGTGCTTTGTTGGGCTGTCCTGCAGTTGCTGCTTCTGCCTGTCCAAGGGGAAAGAGATTGGACTTGGTTGTGCATTCCTACTTGAGAGGTATCTCCAAGGGCTTGGAGAAGAGCTTGCCTCCTGTTTTGAAGCCTCAGGGACAGCAAAGGCTTCACCATCCAGTTCAGAGTCTGCATGCTGTGGACTCTAGCTTGCCAGAGGGTGCCATTCCAGTTCCTGGGCCCCTGGAAATGAATTTCTGGAGAAAACCTGTCTAACGATGGTGGACGACGACGTGTGACTTCACTAAGGTTGCCGCTGCATGGAAACTGAGACGCCACCTGCCCCAAAGCCGTAGACCTCGCAGAAGTGCAACGATCCCAACAACTCTGCACGCTTCGCATTGCCGCAGCCGCTGACCCCGCACAAATTCACAGAGATCGGAGTGTCGTAAGTATGACGTGCATGACACCCGACACCATTGCAGCCCCTGCAGCCCTGTGACATCATTGCAACCCAGTGAGGTCGCCCCGCAGCACCGTGACTTCACCGGACTTCATACTGGAATCAAGGGACCGACACCTCGCATCCGACGCCGCCTCAGCTCCACCGCTCTGCAGTAAGGACCCGATGCCACTGTGTGACGCCCCTGCTCCTCTGCCCGCAGCACTGGAACCGACGCTGCATTGGATCCAGCAACGCCTCGCTCCTTGACTCCGTGCACCGGCCTGTTTTCTACTTGTTTACAAAGGTACTGTACCTGTGGGGCATATGACTTCGTAAATGGCGCCAGTGGGGTTTCATTGTGGTAAACGACAATGTCACGACGCCGCTCAATACCAAATTGCAGCAACTGTGCACTATTTTTGTGTTTTTAAGTGCTAAAATCAGATTTGTAATGATGTATTGTGGATTTTTATTGTATTTGGCCTTGCTTGTTTAGGTTAAATATATATACTATTTTTCTAAACCTGTGTTGTGTCATTTTTTAGTGGTTCACTGTATTACTGTGTGTGTTGGTACAAACACTTAACACATTGTCTCTGAAGTTAAGCCTGCCTGCTCGTGCCAAGCTACCAAGGGAGTGAGTGGGGGTTAACTGAGTGTGATTCTCCTTTACCCTGACTAGAGTGAGGATCCTTGCTTGGACAGTGGGTAGCCTGACTGCCAACCAAAGACCCCAATCTCTAACAACAATGTAAATGGGACAAGAAGGGGGACGAAGATTGACACCTCAAAAGGCCCCCTCTCAGACTGTATTTTTGCACTATTTTTGATTGGGCAATGCAAAAGATATGTATTTTGTTTTTAAGCTTCTTTTTTGTTTCCTAATTCTATCCTTTCGTCTCTTTGATAGCAAAGGACCCTCTAATCCTAATGTTTTTCACATATTGAGAGAGCTCTGTGATAGCAATGTGACCCCTAATGCCCACGCTAAATTGTCAAATAACCTATGGTATTAGTAGAACATGTTAGATATAGGTGCAGAGATCACAAACGAGTCATGCTTCGTGTGCTCCCTACTTCCTCAAGCTGCTGGTTCAGAAAGACTGCACTCACAAAGGAAGTACCAACAAACATAGCTCACTCTTTATTACATCTGTACTTGTGTAGAATTAAGGCCCAAAGGCAACTAACACATGTCAAAGTAGTACACTTTCTAGGCAATGCCACAAGATACAACACTTTAACAGAAGTACTATCTATCCTCATAGATAAGCAAGACATCAGGTAATAAATATCACGTATGATAAAGACAGATCACCCAACCACTGTAGATTGGGCTCAGATGGTCCTAGTTCTAGGATTTCTAGGGGTAACACACCCACCAACTGAATGTAACAACTATTTTGTGAACCTCTTACCCCAGATTGTAACCAGAAGCCAGGGTTTAGAGTAACAGGGTCAGTCTTTGCTCATAATCAATGGCATCCCATCATTGAATTTCCCTGAAAGGCTATGTCTTTATGGAATGGCACTGATATTGTTGTTTAGCTATTTTAGCCATGTTTTATATTAGCAAACTAGGCCTGCAGTTGTGCACTTTAGCCCAGTTACATTTTATTCTGCATCGCTTTATTTTTCCAGCATTAGCCACATTTGCGGTGTTGTTTTATTTTCTCTATCTATTTGTTCCTTCGCCTAGGAAAGCATCACGTTCTTAGCCTTGCAGTTTGAGCTTTCCTCAAGGCTGCAGTCAGATAGGGTTGCCAGAAAAAGTGGTGCTCTGTGTCTCCAGCATTCACAGAAACATACACATCCTTACGAGGTGACCGTTTCTTGTAATATCAAATGTTTTATTATAAAAACACTTCCCGTCCCGCAAGCGTTAGAGGGCGATTCCAGCCAGATGACCACGACTGCATGCTGATTGCTGATTGCTGAATGTCTTTACTATAGCTGCTTGCTTAGACTGCTGAATCCCTGGCCTACATGGGGACAGTGTCTCTATAGACAACTGGCTACCTTGCTCAGGTATGAGGGATGATGCCTACCCAGGGGGGAAACCTGAAGTGCGGATTAGGGCTTATTATGCTGTGCTCTAACATAATTTAGATAGGAAAGATATATATCACTCCTAATGACAGTATGGTAGGACTGTTTTTGCGTTTCACACTCCTTGTCACCTTTTTGGTTTTAGTGTGTTTTATCATCCTAGTTATTGCAATACATTCCATTTTATTTAAGATGCAGTTACTTCAATAAATCCTTATTGAACTATATTCTGTCTCTGTTTGTCTTTGTCTGTGTGAGACTAATGTAACTGAGAGAAAGGGATGAGATCTGATCAACCACGATTGTCCTGAGGAGTCCTCCTTGTAATGCACCCGGTTGCCATAATCATCCCTGTTCTTGGACAGAGATCTAGTCAGCCGGAAAACCCGGATTAGGCCGACAGATGTCACCTGCTGTGGAATTGTACTAAGTACCCACAATCCAGGTGATCCTACTGCCTAAATCCAGTAGTCTCATTATAATAATGAGAACCCACGCAACAATATTAGCCAGGATGCAATAAAGAAATGTACAACTACCTGGGAAACAATTATTCCACACTATAGTTGGGTAGATAGGACTGTAAGTTCCAGGCTGTCATGAAACTAACTTCTGTTTCCTTATGTTTTAGGGGAAATGGCAACATTAATGTGGATTGGAATATTAGTTGTAAGGACACAGTCTTCCATGCTGACATGTAAGGGGGGCACTTACAGCCTTATGGATTTCTTCTGGCAGTGTGGAGAGCTGCTGTATGCCCAGTTACCAACTAAATGGGGAGGGATTTGTTCCGTAGTGACTTTGCACACTCCAGTTTTGGTAACACCTGGAATAAACATTTTTTACTTTGCATAAACACCCCATGATGCTTGCTACATCACAGCGGAAGGAAGAGAACTGCAGGGTAATGGAAAGAAGTTCCCCAAGAGTATCGACTGTTCAATGATGGTGAACTTTTCTTCTGAGCTTCTTGCCATTTATCCATGGAAAAACAACGGCTCGTTGGCTCCAGCTTACAAGGTAGGAGCTCCTGAAATTGATTAACACCACAAATGAGGGCTTCGGTGCCATAAAAGAAAAAATGCATGCTCTAAGGATGATGGTGCTGCAACACGTTATGTACTGGACCTTATGACAGCCATGCAAGGAGTGGTTTGCAAGAAGATAGGCACTGCATGCTGCACTTTTATTCAAGCAAATGATGCAGAAAATGGAACTATGTCAAAGGCAATACAAACACTGCATAATTTACAAACTAAGATAATAGATGAAGGAGGTGCCCCAGATAGTTGTTTCAGTGGTTGTTTTGCATCACTGCCATCCTGGATCTTGGGACTGTTGGGGGCTATGTTTCCAATGACTGTTATCTTGCTACTAATATACTGTATGATACAAGCAACTTTAGCATGTGTTAGGAGAATAGGCACTAAGGTTGGAGGGATGTTTCCAATTAGGACACCAATAGACATAGTGGATTCCCAAGGCAACGTGTATCACCTGGTGCTCAAGACAGACCAAGATCTAGATGAAGTAATTGAAATATCAACGAGAGGGAGGAATGCTGTAGGAAATTTAAAAATAAACGCACTGTAGTAAATATGAAATGTGAAAATATTGCCCAAGCTGAATTCACACAGCTGTTCATAGTTAGAAACCAGCTAAGGCCTAACCCCCATACTGACACGAGCAAGGTGAAAGGTTAATTTAAGGATATAATGGAATAAGAAACATGAAAGAGTTTTCAGTTGAAGGCCAACTCATGTCTTATAGACCCACAAGCATTTGCAACATTAGTACACGGGTCACCCAGCACACTCTTCGTGCCTACAAACAGATTGCAGCCTGATAAGACAATAGGTACGTAACTGAATTAGCCCAGAGCACAGAGGTGCATAATTAAACAATGGGTGCAGGGAAGAGACCAAATTCTAAGCACACGGAGGTCTGGGACACACAATGTCACCAGTACACACTTCACGCAAATTACATTTGCCATGAAGCATGCACACATTCATGGGTCAAATAATACTCTGTCATACGGCATTGTCAAATATATAATAAAGAATGTGCAATGCATTAGTTCAGGAATGCAGGGTTATGGGGTCACATGTTTTCGAGTGTTTTTCCATTTTAAATCTATAACTTGCAAGTTTCTTTTTATTTACTATGTGTAATATTGTATTGTATTATATAAAAAGACCTGTCTGTGAACAGGCAATTGAGAAAAACCATAGAGGCAGGTTGTGCAGGGCTTAGGTGCAGTCGCAGTGTTTTTCTCCGTGTCATGACAGTTAGTAAATAGTGTCTTTTGATTGCCAAGAAGAGCCTATGTGGTTATTTGTGTCTTTGGAGCGTTTTTGTTCACCCCGCAACAACATATAGAGAGGGAAAATACTTATTAAGTAACTGCCTAATATGGGTCAATGTTTGCATTAATGTGTTCTACTGACAGTTATAATTCATAAGGCTGAGAGGTTTATAAATTTGAGCTTGTCAGGTGCTTTGATTAATGCTGTAAAGCATCACTGTCATTGTGAAAGTCTTATTTTAGCAGCACTGAAAGACAGAGGAAATGCTGTGTTTACCATCTATTTTACTTTTATATTTGTTTAAGGAAGCTAAATATACTACAAATTAATTGATGGCAGTGAATATTTCACAGTGAAGACCTCTTTTCTGTGAAATACAAGCTGTGAAACCCCACAGGCAAACACCACTGGCAAATATTCAATACGAGCGCTTCCCTTGAAAAGTATATATATAACAAAGGTTATAGGGATGTTATAGTCATGGATGGGTGAAAAATGACATTTAACAGTTTTAAACAAACAAACAAAATACCTGAAATTCAGCAACTATAGGTATCTCAAGAGACTATAACTTGTGCCCTAAAGTAACTATGGCTCATTCACCAGCCATGCACAGTGATATTATCAATTATGTCATTCCAGATGTTTTATTCATGATATCAGTGATATCACAAGTTACAAGCAAAGGCAAGGGATACAGTTACTTTAGTGCACAAGTTATACTTACTTGGTTTTGGGGTGATCCATGAATTGGGGAGATTTCCCCAAAACACATTTTCCCCATGCAGTTTCCACTGGGACACCGTGATCCTGTGGGACTTTGAAGGGAAATAAATAACAAAATACCAATGTGGGTTGAGTGTCTGTGTCAGTTCAACAGACTGCACTGAATTGGATTTAGCACCAAGACTATGTTCTGATTTTTGTGGCAAACTTGGAGAAGAGATTTGAATCCTCATTGGGAATCTTACAGAACAACAAAGGAAATAACCCATGACAATACAAAGTGGGCTTGAAGATTGGTACAGTAAACAATGATGTATCAATTAGATTCTTGGAATAACTCCTGAATTTCTTTGAGATGACTGTTCATGAGAACTATGAACTTTGATTTTTTCAGAGCTGTTTTAGATGATATACTGAGAAGACGTAAAATACATTTCGGGTATATAATTTGTGATATTATGTAGTAATGGGTCTTATGACATGCTCCCCTAGTTTAGATTTATTGTATAATGGAAGCCATTTAGGTTATGTGGCTTAGTGGGTTCGAGCAAGCGCTGGGCCATAGGTCCTGCGTAACATGAAATCGCTACCTTTTGTATAACATACTGACAGCATCTAACCTTTTTAAGCAAGCACAATTGAGGCAAATAAAGGCGCTGAAGTCAGAATGCAGGTCTCCTGGACCTGACTGCACAGCTAAAAAGAGAGCCATATTACACATCCTCCATGTAATAACATGACCGTGCTTCTTAGTTAGACAACAGGGAACCTTATTTACAGGATGTAGAACAAGCTCACCGTTATTACATTCACTGCCACATTTGACGTAGAAGTGATGCAAGTCACTCACAACAAAGTCGTACCTATTGTTGTCCATAACTATCACTGCCTCTAAACATATCCCCCCTCTTTATTTTTGCTCTACACCAGTCTTTTTCCTTCAAACTCCATTTCCCCAACTTCTGATTATTGTATGACATTCTGTATCTGAATCTGTTGTACCTTAAACAGGTTTAGTTTACTGGCCCCCTTTTTCTATGTTTGATTTTCAAGTACCTGAGAAAATCTGTACAACTTGCAGCATGACTGCCACATCCCAACCCTTTCAATCAACTCGCCTCAGTATAGTTTTTCTTCCATACTTTTCCCCTTCTGCTTATATTACTGCCACTAAAAAAGACCCACCCAGATGGTGGTATTTGGTCCGCACCTACCAATCAGCTTCCTGTTTGACCCAACCCTTCACTACTCCTTGTAACTTTCATATCCCATATTGAAGAAACAGAGACAGGTGCTTTAATGATATGGGCCTCATTACCAATGGTCCGCTAATTGTAATGATATTTATCACACCTGATAAATTCCAACTCTGCTGAGTCGACGTTTATAACGTGTTATAAATACCACAGTTACCTTTTTGGGGAATAATCAATGCTTAATTTTTTAAATAATGAATGCCGAAAGCTCTGCTCAGTAGCCCACAAGCTGGTGCTAATAAATGTCAGCTCGACATATTCAAGGCTTTGTAGTCTTGAGTCCACTTCAGGCTTCATTAACCAACTACCAGACACTCCCTGCCCCTTCGTCTCACTCTTGCAGGATTCTGCTTTCTCTCTTGGTGAAGGTTTATCTGTCTTTCTCTTCCTTTGGCCTTTGTGTGTTTGTCGCTCTCTTGCTCTCAGAAAATGTCTGATGAGGAAAAATAAGTGCTGGTCCCCAAAAATGAGTGCTGATGGGCCCCACTGGCAACCACTGTTCAAATGAAGTACTGGGATGTGAGTAACATGCAGACTTTGGTGCTCACCACATGAAAATTTGCAATGGTCTTCTACATTCTGGGAACTTTTACCCCAGTAAATATCAGCAGGTTTGACCTGTTTATATTTATCACAAAACTCCCATTTGGGAAATGTGCGGTAACAGCAGTTTACGAACATATCACAATTTTGTAGGCTGCTCCTAAGGATGGCCTATTTCTTCACGTTTCACCCCCTAAAACTATTCAACTTCAAAACTCCATCACTTTTCTGTTGACTTTCTCAAGTGTACTGTCAATGATAGTTTCTTAGCCCCACTCCATACTCTTTCTGATAGCAGCTGCGTCTAAAGGATTCTCCTTCATCACTAACAGATCTGTCTTCATTTGTTATATTAGCTCCAACCCTGTCAGCTGAGCCAGGTCATTCTCTCCTAAATAAATCACTATCAGTCCTTAGTCAATGCTAACCACAGCCTTTACAGATTGAGTGCAGCAATATAAGCAGATGAACAGTAAAGTCTGACATCATCATACCATAAGTGCAATTGTTTTCGATACCTCTTTATAGTGGAGCACCCTCCTGACCACTATCTGCTGAACTTATGTTCATTCTGTAAAGGGCACAAGAGATTCAACAATTCGCTACCTGGTCCCTCTGTACCAGCCCTCTGACCATATAGAACCAGCAAACCTTCTTAACCTTCACCTGCCCACTCCATGAGCCTTTTGTGTGCCATGCTAACCTGTGGCCTTCTGCTGTTGCCACAAGTCTAAATAAATAAGTCCCAGGTTTTCTCCTCTCTTTCTTTACCTATTTTTAAACTCTTCCCGAGTCCACATGTGACACAATCTCCTGGCAATGTTTCCATCCTGATGTTGGTAAACCTTTTCTTCACTTTCTCTTCTCACAACCAAATACTTCTCATTCGCTGCTAATGAGAATATACCTTGTCTCATGACTGACCTAATGTCACACACATGCCTTCTGATCATTCTTTCTTTTAAACACTTTTATTTGGCATGTAAGTTTCTTAATATTCACATCTGTCCTGTAGTGTCCTTTTATCCCATTTGCATCAACTAACCACATATTCCAATATTATTCTCACTGGTCTTAGTGTTACTCCTTTCCTGCCACCCAACCTCTTTCCACTTTTCTCCAACCAACATTCCACATGCCTGGCCTTACCTCCCCCTCCACCTGTGTCGAAAGGCCAGATTTATATCTGACCCAGACAGCCTGCCGTTCCGCCATGCGAACAGAGTAAATTATTCCATCCATATGGCAGAGTGTCCATACGCCTAATTTATAAATGACCGCCAAGCAGGTGGTCATTTATAAAAGCATTGTCACAGCGGTTCCTGTCAATGCATTTTACTCTGTGCTGCAGGACTGCATCATCAGGACGCAGCCCTGTAGCACAGAGAATTTCTGTTTTTTATTACAAAAAGAAAATTCCGAAACAGAATTTTCTTTGTGTAAAGAAAAAAATAATGCTGACTGTCACCATGGGAGTCTTCTCCCATGCTGAGGAGAGCATGCTTCTATCCCTCAGCGCCAGGTATTGCCTGGCAGTGAGAAACAATAAAATACAGGTACATGCTCATTTGTCTGAATTTGGTGGGCAGACATGTAGTCATTTCAGTGAAGGATCTTACTCTCCAGGGTCGTCGGAGAAAGTTGGCCACAGCAGAGAGGAGGTAGTCTCTGCCGGTGACCAAACTGATGGTCCCCCCGAAATTAAATTGGGTAAGAGGACCAAAATGTTGGTGGGGAGGGAACTCAGTTTGCGCCGTGATGAAGTACCCTTCCTGCCAATATATAAATCAGACCATAAATATACATATAGCTGAATTTCCCAAAAGCATTTCATGCTAGCTTTCCTAGCATGGTGGTGAGGCCTTTTTAGGCCTGGTGTGATAGCACACCTGTCTTCACGACATAGTGTTGGCAATTATTTAAAATACACACAGGGTGGGGTTTGACCCCACCAAGAGTGTTAAATTTTTGTTACATGATGCTGTTGGATAGTTGGTATATCATTCTACCTCCATATGAGTGCTTGTATTGCAATGCATGATAAACAATTTTACATCTCAAATATCCACTGAATTTTCATCTATTACATTGTTTCGGCCATACATGATTTGTACAGAGAAAGCAACTTTTTTTTATACAGTGTAGGAGGCTGGACTGGCTTGTAGTGAGTACCAAGGGGTACTTGCACCTTGCACCAGGCCCAGTTATCCCTTATTAGTGTATAGGGTGTCTAGCAGCTTAGGCTGATAGATAATGGTAGCTTAGCAGAGCAGCTTAGGCTGAACTAGGAGACGTGTGAAGCTACTACAGTACCACTTAGTGTCATATGCACAATATCATAAGAAAACACAATACACAGTTATACTAAAAATAAAGGTACTTTATTTTATGACAATATGCCAAAGTATCTTAGAGTGTACCCTCAGTGAGAGGATAGGAAATATACACAAGATATATATACACAATAGCAAAAATATGCAGTATAGTCTTAGAAAACAGTGCAAACAATGTATAGTTACAATAGGATGCAAAGGGGAAACATAGGGATAGGGGCAACACAAACCATATACTCCAAAAGTGGAATGCGAACCACGAATGGACCCCAAACCTATGTGACCTTGTAGAGGGTCGCTGGGACTATTAGAAAATAGTGAGAGTTAGAAAAATAACCCTCCCCAAGACCCTGAAAAGTGAGTGCAAAGTGCACTAAAGTTCCCCTAAGGACAAAGAAGTCGTGTTAGAGGAATAATGCAGGAAAGACACAAACCAGCAATGCAACAACTGTGGATTTCCAATCTAGGGTACCTGTGGAACAAGGGGACCAAGTCCAAAAGTCACAAGCAAGTCGGAGATGGGCAGATGCCCAGGAAATGCCAGCTGCGGGTGCAAAGAAGCTTCTACTGGACAGAAGAAGCTGAGGTTTCTGCAGGAACGAAAAGGGCTAGAGACTTCCCCTTTGGTGGACGGATCCCTCTCGCCGTGGAGAGTCGTGCAGAAGTGTTTTCCCGCCGAAAGAACGCCAACAAGCCTTGCTAGCTGCAAATCGTGCGGTTAGCGTTTTTGGACGCTGCTGAGGCCCAGGAGGGACCAGGAGGTCGCAAATTGGACCAGCAGAGAGAGGGGACGTCGAGCAAGACAAGGAGCCCTCTCTGAAGCAGGTAGAGCCCGGAGAAGTGCCAGAAACAGGCACTACGAGGATGTGTGAAACGGTGCTCGCCGAAGTTGCACAAAGGAGTCCCACGTCGCCGGAGACCAACTTAGAAAGTCGTGCAATGCAGGTTAGAGTGCCGTGGACCCAGGCTTGGCTGTGCACAAAGGATTTCCGCCGGAAGTGCACAGGGGCCGGAGTAGCTGCAAAGTTGCGGTTCCCAGCAATGCAGCCCAGTGAGGTGAGGCAAGGACTTACCTCCACCAAACTTGGACTGAAGAGTCACTGGACTGTGGGGGTCACTTGGACAGAGTCGCTGGATTCGAGGGACCTCGCTCGTCGTGCTGAGAGGAGACCCAAGGGACCGGTAATGCAGCTTTTTGGTGCCTGCGGTTGCAGGGGGAAGATTCCGTCGACCCACTGGAGATTTCTTCGGAGCTTCTGGTGCAGAGAGGAGGCAGACTACCCCCACAGCATGCACAAGCAGGAAAACAGTTGAGAAGGCGGCAGGATCAGCGTTACAGAGTTGCAGTAGTCGTCTTTGCTACTATGTTGCAGGTTTGCAGGCTTCCAGCGCGGTCAGCAGTCGATTCCTTATCAGAAGGTGAAGAGAGAGATGCAGAGGAACTCGGATGAGCTCTTGCATTCGTTATCTAAAGTTTCCCCAGAGAAAGAGACCCTAAATAGCCAGAAAAGAGGGTTTGGCTACCTAGGAGAGAGGATAGGCTAGCAACACCTGAAGGAGCCTATCACAAGGAGTCTCTGACGTCACCTGGTGGCACTGGCCACTCAGAGCAGTCCAGTGTGCCAGCAGCACCTCTGTTTCCAAGATGGCAGAGGTCTGGAGCACACTGGAGGAGCTCTGGACACCTCCCAGGGGAGGTGCAGGTCAGGGGAGTGGTCACTCCCCTTTCCTTTGTCCAGTTTCGCGCCAGAGCAGGGCTAAGGGGTCCCCTGAACCGGTGTAGACTGGCTTATGCAGAATTGGGCACCTCTGTGCCCAACAAAGCATTTCCAGAGGCTGGGGGAGGCTACTCCTCCCCTGCCTTCACACCATTTTCCAAAGGGAGAGGGTGTCACACCCTCTCTCAGAGGAAGTTCTTTGTTCTGCCATCCTGGGCCAGGCCTGGCTGGACCCCAGGAGGGCAGCTGCCTGTCTGAGGGGTTGGCAGCAGCAGCAGCTGCAGTGAAACCCCAGGAAGGGCAGTTTGGCAGTACCAGGGTCTGTGCTACAGACCACTGGGATCATGGGATTGTGCCAACTATGCCAGGATGGCATAGAGGGGGCAATTCCATGATCATAGACATGTTACATGGCCATATTCGGAGTTACCATTGTGAAGCTACATATAGGTAGTGACCTATATGTAGTGCACGCGTGTAATGGTGTCCCCGCACTCACAAAGTTCAGGGAATTGGCTCTGAACAATGTGGGGGCACCTTGGCTAGTGCCAGGGTGCCCTCACACTAAGTAACTTTGCACCTAACCTTTACCAGGTAAAGGTTAGACATATAGGTGACTTATAAGTTACTTAAGTGCAGTGTAAAATGGCTGTGAAATAACGTGGACATTATTTCACTCAGGCTGCAGTGGCAGGCCTGTGTAAGAATTGTCAGAGCTCCCTATGGGTGGCAAAAGAAATGCTGCAGCCCATAGGGATCTCCTGGAACCCCAATACCCTGGGTACCTCAGTACCATATACTAGGGAATTATAAGGGTGTTCCAGTAAGCCAACGTAAATTGGTAAAAATGGTCACTAGCCTGTCAGTGACAATTTGGAAAGAAATGAGAGAGCATAACCACTGAGGTTCTGGTTAGCAGAGCCTCAGTGAGACAGTTAGTCACTACACAGGTAACACATTCAGGCACACTTATGAGCACTGGGGCCCTGGGTTACCAGGGTCCCAGTGACACATACAACTAAAACAACATATATACAGTGACAAATGGGGGTAACATGCCAGGCAAGATGGCACTTTCCTACACAACCCCCCCCCAAACGAAGGACAATAAGACTAGCCATGACCTGATGAGTCTTCATTGTCTAAGTGGAAATATCTGGAGAGTCCATCTGCATTGGAGTGGCTACTCCCAGGTCTATGTTCCACTGTATAGTCCATTCCCTGTAGGGATATGGACCACCTCAACAATTTAGGATTTTCACCTTTCATTTGTTTTAGCCAAAGTAGAGGTTTGTGGTCTGTCTGAACAATGAAGTGAGTGCCAAACAGGTATGGCCTCAACTTTTTCAGTGCCCAGACCACAGCAAAGGCCTCCCTCTCAATGGCAGACCAACGCTTTTCTCTAGGGGTCAACCTCCTACTAATAAAAGCAACAGGTTGATCCTGGCCCTCAGAATTAAGTTGTGATAGGACTGCCCCTACTCCTAATTCAGATGCATCAGTTTGGACATAGAATTTTTTAGAGTAACAAGAGCTTTTCAGGACAGGTGCAGAGCACATGGCCTGCTTCAGCTCCTCAAAAGCTTTCTGACAGTTTGCTGTCCATAATACCTTTTTAGGCATTTTCTTGGATGTGAGGTCATTAAGAGGGGCTGCAATGGAGCCATAGTTCTTAATGAACCTCCTGTAATACCCAGTGAGGCCTAGGAAGGCTCTCACCTGAGTCTGAGTGGTAGGGGGAACCCAATCAATAATTGTTTGGATTTTCCCCTGAAGTGGTGCAATCTGTTCCCCACCAACAAGGTGTCCCAGATAAACCACCTTACCCTGCCCTATCTGGCACTTTGAAGCCTTGATAGTGAGGCCTGCCTTTTGCAGGGCCTCCAAAACTTTCCATAGGTGGACCAGGTGATCATCCCAGCTGGAGCTAAAGACAGGTATATCGTCCAAATATGCTGCACTGAAAGCTTCCAGCCCTTGCAGGACTGTGTTCACCAACCTCTGAAAAGTGGCAGGTGCATTTTTCAAACCAAAAGGCATTACAGTAAACTGGTAATATCCTCCAATGGTAGAAAATGCAGTCTTAGGTTTAGCATCTTCTGATAATTTGATCTGCCAATACCCTGCAGTCAAATCAAAAGTGCTTAGATACTTGGCAGATGCCAGTGTATCTATGAGCTCATCTGCCCTGGGTATAGGGTGAGCATCAGTTTTGGTTACCAAGTTGAGACCTCTATAGTCTACACAAAACCGCATTTCCTTCTTTCCATCTTTGGAATGGGGTTTTGGTACCAGTACCACAGGAGAAGCCCATGGACTGTCAGAGTGCTCAACCACTCCTAGTTCTAACATTTTCTGGACCTCTTGCTTTATGCAGTCCCTGACATGGTCAGGCTGCCTATAGATCTTACTTTTGACAGGTAAACTGTCTCCAGTATCTATAGTGTGCTCACACCAAGAAGTGGTACCTGGCACAGTAGAGAAGAGTTCAGAGAATTGATCTAGGAGATTTATGCAATTATCTTTCTGCTCAGCAGTAAGACAATCAGCCAAAACTACACCTTCCACAAGAGCATCTTGATCTGTGGAAGAGAAGAGATCAGGTAGAGGATCACTGTCTTCTTCCTGTCCCTCATCAGTTGCCATGAGCAGGGTGAGATCAGCCCTGTCATAGTAGGGTTTCAGGCGGTTGACATGGAGCACCCTAAGGGGACTCCTGGCAGTGCCTAAGTCAACTAAATAGGTGACTTCTCCCTTCTTTTCAACAATTGTGTGGGGACCACTCCATTTATCTTGGAGTGCTCTTGGGGCCACAGGCTCCAAGACCCACACTTTCTGCCCTGGTTGGTACTGAACCAAAACAGCCTTCTGATCATGCCATTGCTTCTGGAGCTCTTGGCTGGCCTGAAGGTTTTTACTGGCCTTTTTCATGTACTCAGCCATCCTTGATCTGAGGCCAAGTACATAATCCACAATATCCTGCTTAGGAGCTTTTAAAGGTTGTTCCCAACCCTCCTTTACAAGTGTGAGTGGACCCCTAACAGGGTGTCCAAAAAGAAGTTCAAAGGGGCTGAAGCCCACTCCTTTCTGGGGTACCTCCCTGTAGGCAAAAAGGAGGCATGGTAGAAGGATATCCCATCTTCTGCGGAGTTTTTCAGGGAGACCCATAATCATGCCTTTGAGAGTTTTATTAAATCTCTCCACCAGTCCATTTGTTTGTGGATGATAGGGTGTTGTGAACTTGTACGTTACACCACACTCCTTCCACATGGCCTTTAAGTATGCAGACATGAAATTGCTTCCTCTGTCTGATACCACTTCCTTTGGGAAGCCCACCCTGGAAAATATTCCCAGGAGGGCCTTTGCCACTGCAGGTGCTGTAGTGGTCCTTAAAGGAATAGCTTCAGGATATCTTGTGGCATGGTCCACTACCACTAAGATAAACCTATTGCCTGAAGCAGTAGGAGGGTCAAGGGGGCCAACTATGTCAACCCCTACCCTTTCAAAGGGAACCCCAACCACAGGCAGTGGGATAAGGGGTGCCTTTGGGGTGCCACCTGTCTTGCCACTGGCTTGACAGGTTTCACAGGACTTACAAAATTCCTTTGTGTCCTCAGACATCCTAGGCCAATGAAACAGGGGAACAAGCCTGTCCCAAGTTTTCATTTGTCCTAGATGCCCAGCTAAGGGAATGTCATGTGCCAGTGTTAGGAGGAACTTTCTGTACTCCTGAGGAATCACTAATCTCCTGGCAGCTCCAGGTTTAGGATCCCTATGCTCAGTGTACAAGAGGTTGTCCTCCCAGTAAACTCTGTGAGAGTCACTGACATCCCCATTAGCCTGTTTGACAGCTTGCTGTCTGAGACCCTCTAATGTGGGACAGGTTTGCTGTGCCACACTCAGCTCCTCTCTGGCAGGCCCCCCTTCACCCAAAAGCTCAGCAGTGTCTGCTTCCAGCTCCTCTGGTGTAGGTTCTGCACAGGGAGGGAATTCTTCTTCCTCAGAAGTAGAATCCACTGTAGAGGGAGGGATAGTAGGAAGTGGTTTGCTTCTACTAGCCCTAGCTTTAGGGAGCACTAGGTCTATTGTTCCAGGATCCAAGCTTCCCTGTCCTTTTTGCTTTTTGGCCTGAGCCCTTGTCAAAGCAAAAATATGCCCTGGGATGCCCAGCATTGCTGCATGGGCCTCCAACTCCACATCTGACCAAGCTGATGTCTCCAAATCATTCCCTAATAGACAGTCTACAGGTAAATCTGAAGCTACCACAACTTTCTTTGGACCAGTAACCCCCCCCCAGTTGAGATTAACAACAGCCATGGGGTGGCTAAGTGTGTTGTTGTGAGCATCGGTTACTTGGTACTGGTGACCAAGTAGGTGTTGTTCAGGGTGGACCAGTTTCTCTATGACCATAGTCACACTGGCACCAGTGTCCCTGTAGGCCTGAACCTCAACACCATTTATTAGGGGTAGCTGCTTGTACTTATCCATATTAAGGGGACAAGCAACTAAGGTGGCTAAATCAATAGCCCCCTCAGAGACTAACTGTAGGAAGTTGGCTCTGTATGTGCTAGTTCAAAGTAAGGAATAGCATGCACAGAGTCCAAGGGTTCCCCTTAGAGGTAAGATAGTGGCAAAAAGAGATAATACTAATGCTCTATTTTGTGGTAGTGTGGTCGAGCAGTAGGCTTATCCAAGGAGTAGTGTTAAGCATTTGTTGTACATACACATAGACAATAAATGAGGTACACACACTCAGAGACAAATCCAGCCAATAGGTTTTGTTATAGAAAAATATCTTTTCTTAGTTTATTTTAAGAACCACAGGTTCAAATTCTACATGTAATATCTCATTTGAAAGGTATTGCAGGTAAGTACTTTAGAAACTTTAAATCATAAAAATTGCATGTATACTTTACAAGTTATTGACAAATAGCTGTTTTAAAAGTGGGCACTTAGTGCAATTTTCACAGTTCCTAGGGGAGGTAAGTATTTGTTAGGTTAACCAGGTAAGTAGGACACTTACAGGGCTTAGTTCTTGGTCCAAGGTAGCCCACCGTTGGGGGTTCAGAGCAACCCCAAAGTCACCACACCAGCAGCTCAGGGCCGGTCAGGTGCAGAGTTCAAAGTGGTGCCCAAAACGCATAGGCTAGAATGGAGAGAAGGGGGTGCCCCGGTTCCGGTCTGCTTGCAGGTAAGTACCCGCGTCTTCGGAGGGCAGACCAGGGGGGTTTTGTAGGGCACCGGGGGGGACACAAGCCCACACAGAAATTTCACCCTCAGCGGCGCGGGGGCGGCCGGGTGCAGTGTAGAGACAAGCGTCGGGTTCGCAATGTTAGTCTATGAGAGATCTCGGGATCTCTTCAGCGCTGCAGGCAGGCAAGGGGGGGATTCCTCGGGGAAACCTCCACTTGGGCAAGGGAGAGGGACTCCTGGGGGTCACTTCTCCAGTGAAAGTCCGGTCCTTCAGGTCCTGGGGGCTGCGGGTGCAGGGTCTCTCCCAGGCGTCGGGACTTTAGGTTCAAAGAGTCGCGGTCAGGGGAAGCCTCGGGATTCCCTCTGCAGGCGGCGCTGTGGGGGCTCAGGGGGGACAGGTTTTGGTACTCACAGTATCAGAGTAGTCCTGGGGTCCCTCCTGAGGTGTTGTATCGCCACCAGCCGAGTCGGGGTCGCCGGGTGCAGTGTTGCAAGTCTCACGCTTCTTGCGGGGAGCTTGCAGGGTTCTTTAAAGCTGCTGGAAACAAAGTTGCAGCTTTTCTTGGAGCAGGTCCGCTGTCCTCGGGAGTTTCTTGTCTTTTCGAAGCAGGGGCAGTCCTCAGAGGATGTCGAGGTCGCTGGTCCCTTTGGAAGGCGTCGCTGGAGCAGGATCTTTGGAAGGCAGGAGACAGGCCGGTGAGTTTCTGGAGCCAAGGCAGTTGTCGTCTTCTGGTCTTCCTCTGCAGGGGTTTTTTCAGCTAGGCAGTCCTTCTTCTTGTAGTTGCAGGAATCTAATTTTCTAGGGTTCAGGGTAGCCCTTAAATACTAAATTTAAGGGCGTGTTTAGGTCTGGGGGGTTAGTAGCCAATGGCTACTAGCCCTGAGGGTGGGTACACCCTCTTTGTGCCTCCTCCCAAGGGGAGGGGGTCACAATCCTAACCCTATTGGGGGAATCCTCCATCTGCAAGATGGAGGATCTCTAAAAGTCAGAGTCACCTCAGCTCAGGACACCTTAGGGGCTGTCCTGACTGGCCAGTGACTCCTCCTTGTTTTTCTCATTATTTTCTCCGGCCTTGCCGCCAAAAGTGGGGCCTGGCCGGAGGGGGCGGGCAACTCCACTAGCTGGAGTGTCCTGCTGGGTTGGCACAAAGGAGGTGAGCCTTTGAGGCTCACCGCCAGGTGTGACAATTCCTGCCTGGGGGAGGTGTTAGCATCTCCACCCAGTGCAGGCTTTGTTACTGGCCTCAGAGTGACAAAGGCACTCTCCCCATGGGGCCAGCAACATGTCTCGGTTTGTGGCAGGCTGCTAAAACTAGTCAGCCTACACAGATAGTCGGTTAAGTTTCAGGGGGCACCTCTAAGGTGCCCTCTGGGGTGTATTTTACAATAAAATGTACACTGGCATCAGTGTGCATTTATTGTGCTGAGAAGTTTGATACCAAACTTCCCAGTTTTCAGTGTAGCCATTATGGTGCTGTGGAGTTCGTGCTTGACAAACTCCCAGACCATATACTCTTATGGCTACCCTGCACTTACAATGTCTAAGGTTTTGTTTAGACACTGTAGGGGTACCATGCTCATGCACTGGTACCCTCACCTATGGTATAGTGCACCCTGCCTTAGGGCTGTAAGGCCTGCTAGAGGGGTGTCTTACCTATACTGCATAGGCAGTGAGAGGCTGGCCTGGCACCCTGAGGGGAGTGCCATGTCGACTTACTCGTTTTGTCCTCACTAGCACACACAGGCTGGCAAGCAGGGTGTCTGTGCTGAGTGAGAGGTCTCCAGGGTGGCATAAGACATGCTGCAGCCCTTAGAGACCTTCCTTGGCATCAGGGCCCTTGGTACTAGAAGTACCAGTTACAAGGGACTTATCTGGATGCCAGGGTCTGCCAATTGTGGATACAAAAGTACAGGTTAGGGAAAGAACACTGGTGCTGGGGCCTGGTTAGCAGGCCTCAGCACACTTTCAATTGTAAACATAGCATCAGCAAAGGCAAAAAGTCAGGGGGCAACCATGCCAAGGAGGCATTTCCTTACACAACCCCCCCCCAAACGAAAGAGGATGAGACTAACCTTTCCCAAGAGAGTCTTCATTTTCTAAGTGGAAGAACCTGGAAAGGCCATCTGCATTGGCATGGGCAGTCCCAGGTCTGTGTTCCACTATAAAGTCCATTCCCTGTAGGGAGATGGACCACCTCAACAGTTTAGGATTTTCACCTTTCATTTGCATCAGCCATTTGAGAGGTCTGTGGTCAGTTTGAACTAGGAAGTGAGTCCCAAAGAGGTATGGTCTCAGCTTCTTCAGGGACCAAACCACAGCAAAGGCCTCCCTCTCAATGGCACTCCAACGCTGCTCCCTGGGGAGTAACCTCCTGCTAATGAAAGCAACAGGCTGGTCAAGGCCATCATCATTTGTTTGGGACAAAACTGCCCCTATCCCATGTTCAGAGGCATCAGTCTGCACAATGAACTGCTTAGAATAATCTGGAGCTTTTAGAACTGGTGCTGAGCACATTGCTTGTTTCAGGGTGTCAAAGGCCTGTTGGCATTCCACAGTCCAGTTCACTTTCTTGGGCATTTTCTTGGAGGTGAGTTCAGTGAGGGCTGTCACAATGGATCCATATCCCTTCACAAACCTCCTGTAATACCCAGTCAAGCCAAGGAATGCCCTGACTTGAGTCTGGGTTTTTGGAGCTACCCAGTCCAGAATAGTCTGGATCTTGGGTTGGAGTGGCTGAACTTGGCCTCCACCTACAAGGTGTCCCAAGTAAACCACAGTTCCCTGCCCTATCTGGCATTTGGATGCCTTGATAGAGAGGCCTGCAGATTGCAGAGCCTTCAAAACCTTCTTCAGGTGGACCAGGTGATCCTGCCAGGTGGAGCTAAAGACAGCAATATCATCAAGATAAGCTGTGCTAAAGGACTCCAAGCCAGCAAGGACTTGATTCACCAACCTTTGGAAGGTGGCAGGGGCATTCTTTAAACCAAAGGGCATAACAGTAAACTGATAATGCCCATCAGGTGTGGAGAATGCTGTTTTCTCTTTTGCTCCAGGTGCCATTTTTATTTGCCAGTACCCTGCTGTCAAGTCAAAGGTACTTAAGAATTTGGCAGCACCTAATTTGTCTATGAGCTCATCAGCTCTTGGAATTGGATGAGCATCTGTCTTGGTGACAGAATTGAGCCCTCTGTAGTCCACACAAAACCTAATCTCTTTCTTTCCATCTTTGGTGTGAGGTTTGGGGACTAAGACCACTGGGCTAGCCCAGGGGCTGTCAGAGCGCTCAATTACTCCCAATTCCAGCATCTTGTGGACTTCCACCTTGATGCTTTCTTTAACATGGTCAGATTGTCTAAAGATTTTGTTCTTGACAGGCATGCTGTCTCCTGTGTCCACATCATGGGTACACAGGTGTGTCTGACCAGGGGTTAAGGAGAAGAGTTCAGGAAACTGTTGTAGGACTCTCCTACAATCAGCTTGCTGTTGGCCAGAGAGGGTGTCTGAGTAGATCACTCCATCTACTGTGCCATCTTTTGGGTCTGATGACAGAAGATCAGGGAGAGGTTCACTCTCTGCCTCCTGATCCTCATCTGTTACCATCAACAGATTGACATCAGCCCGGTCATGGAAGAGCTTAAGGCGGTTCACATGGATCACCCTCTTGGGGCTCCTGCTTGTGCCCAGGTCCACCAGGTAGGTGACCTGACTCTTCCTTTCTAGTACTGGGTAAGGGCCACTCCATTTGTCCTGGAGTGCCCTGGGAGCCACAGGCTCCAGAACCCAGACTTTCTGCCCTGGTTGGAACTCAACCAGTGCAGCCTTTTGGTCATACCAAAACTTCTGGAGCTGTTGGCTGGCCTCAAGGTTTTTGGTTGCCTTTTCCATGTACTCTGCCATTCTAGAGCGAAGGCCAAGTACATAGTCCACTATGTCCTGTTTAGGCTCATGGAGAGGTCTCTCCCAGCCTTCTTTAACAAGGGCAAGTGGTCCCCTTACAGGATGACCAAACAGAAGTTCAAAGGGTGAGAATCCTACTCCCTTCTGTGGCACCTCTCTGTAAGCGAAAAGCAGGCATGGCAAGAGGACATCCCATCTCCTTTTGAGTTTTTCTGGGAGCCCCATGATCATGCCCTTTAATGTCTTGTTGAATCTCTCAACTAAGCCATTAGTTTGTGGATGGTATGGTGTAGTGAATTTATAAGTCACCCCACACTCATTCCACATGTGCTTTAGGTATGCTGACATGAAGTTGGTACCTCTGTCAGACACCACCTCCTTAGGGAAACCCACTCTGGTAAAGATACCAATGAGGGCCTTGGCTACTGCAGGGGCAGTAGTCGACCTAAGGGGAATAGCTTCAGGATACCTGGTAGCATGATCCACTACTACCAGGATATACATATTTCCTGAGGCGGTGGGAGGTTCTAGTGGACCAACTATGTCCACACCCACTCTTTCAAAGGGGACCCCCACCACTGGAAGTGGAATGAGGGGGGCCTTTGGATGCCCACCTGTCTTACCACTGGCTTGACAGGTGGGGCAGGAGAGGCAAAACTCCTTAACCATGTTGGACATATTGGGCCAGTAGAAGTGGTTGACTAACCTCTCCCACGTCTTGGTTTGTCCCAAATGTCCAGCAAGGGGAATGTCATGGGCCAATGTTAGGATGAACTTCCTGAACAGCTGAGGCACTACCACTCTCCTAGTGGCACCAGGTTTGGGGTCTCTGGCCTCAGTGTACAGGAGTCCATCTTCCCAATAGACCCTATGCGTTCCATTTTTCTTGCCTTTGGACTCTTCAGCAGCTTGCTGCCTAAGGCCTTCAAGAGAGGGACAGGTTTCTTGTCCCTTACACAGCTCCTCCCTTGAGGGTCCCCCTGGGCCTAAGAGCTCAACCTGATAAGGTTCAAGCTCCAAAGGCTCAGTTCCCTCAGAGGGCAGAACTTCTTCCTGAGAAGAGAGGTTCCCTTTCTTTTGCTGTGTTGTAGTTGGTTTCCCAACTGACTTTCCTGTTCTCTTGGTAGGCTGGGCCATTCTTCCAGACTCCAGCTCTACTTGTTCACCCTGTGCCTTGCATTGTGCTCTTGTTTTCACACACACCAGTTCAGGGATACCCAGCATTGCTGCATGGGTTTTTAGTTCTACCTCAGCCCATGCTGAGGACTCCAGGTCATTTCCAAGCAGACAGTCCACTGGGATATTTGAGGAGACCACCACCTGTTTCAGGCCATTGACCCCTCCCCATTCTAAAGTAACCATTGCCATGGGATGTACTTTTCTCTGATTGTCAGCGTTGGTGACTGTGTACGTTTTTCCAGTCAGGTATTGGCCAGGGGAAACCAGTTTCTCTGTCACCATGGTGACACTGGCACCTGTATCCCTCAGGCCCTCTATTCTAGTCCCATTAATTAAGAGTTGCTGTCTGTATTTTTGCATGTTAGGCGGCCAGACAGCTAGTGTGGCTAAATCCACCCCACCCTCAGAAACTAGAATAGCTTCAGTGTGGACCCTGATTTGCTCTGGGCACACTGTTGATCCCACTTGGAGACTAGCCATACCAGTGTTACCTGGATGGGAGTTTGGAGTGGAACCTTTCTTGGGACAGGCCTTGTCTCCAGTTTGGTGTCCATGCTGTTTACAGCTGTGACACCAGGCCTTTTTGGGATCAAAGTTTTTACCCTTGTACCCATTGTTTTGTGAAGAGGCTCTGGGCCCACCCTCCTGTGCAGGTTTTTGGGGGCCTGTAGAAGACTCTTTACTATTTTTAGTTTTGGTTGTCTCATCACCCTTCCCCTGGGGAGTCTTTGTGACCCCTTTCTTTTGGTCACCCCCTGTTGAAGTCTTGGACACCCTTGTCTTGACCCAATGGTCCGCCTTCTTTCCCAATTCTTGGGGAGAAATTGGTCCTAGGTCTACCAGATGCTGATGCAGTTTATCATTGAAACAATTACTTAACAGGTGTTCTTTCACAAATAAATTGTACAGCCCATCATAATTACTTACACCACTGCCTTGAATCCAACCATCTAGTGTTTTCACTGAGTAGTCAACAAAGTCAACCCAGGTCTGGCTCGAGGATTTTTGAGCCCCCCTGAACCTAATCCTGTACTCCTCAGTGGAGAATCCAAAGCCCTCAATCAGGGTACCCTTCATGAGGTCATAAGATTCTGCATCTTTTCCAGAGAGTGTGAGGAGTCTATCCCTACACTTTCCAGTGAACATTTCCCAAAGGAGAGCACCCCAGTGAGATCTGTTCACTTTTCTGGTTACACAAGCCCTCTCAAAAGCTGTGAACCACTTGGTGATGTCATCACCATCTTCAAATTTTGTCACAATCCCTTTGGGGATTTTTAACATGTCAGGAGAATCTCTGACCCTATTTATATTGCTGCCACCATTGATGGGTCCTAGGCCCATCTCTTGTCTTTCCCTTTCTATGGCTAGGAGCTGTCTCTCTAAAGCCAATCTTTTGGCCATCCTGGCTAACAGGAGGTCATCTTCACTGAGAGCATCCTCAGTGATTTCAGAAATGTGGGACCCTCCTGTGAGGGACTCACTATTTCTGACTAACACAGTTGGAGACAGGACTTGAGGGGTCCTGTTCTCCCTATTTAGGACTGGAGGAGGGACATTGGCCTCCAAGTCACTAATTTCTTCCTCTGTGAGGTCATCATCAGAGGGGTTGGCTTTTTCAAACTCTGCCAACAGCTCCTGGAGCTGAATTTTGGTAGGTCTGGAGCCAATGGTTATTTTTTTGATATTACAGAGAGACCTTAGCTCCCTCATCTTAAGATGGAGGTAAGGTGTGGTGTCGAGTTCCACCACATTCATCTCTGTATCAGACATTATTTTGCTAAGAGTTGGAAGACTTTTTAAAGAATCTAAAACTGTTTCTAGAATCTAATTTCAAACTTTTAACAAACTTTTAAACTCTAAAAAGACAATGCTAAACAGGGACTTAACACACAAGGCCCTAGCAGGACTTTTAAGAATTTAGAAAAATTTCAAATTGCAAAAATGAATTTCTAATGACAATTTTGGAATTTGTCGTGTGATCAGGTATTGGCTGAGTAGTCCAGCAAATGCAAAGTCTTGTATCCCACCGCTGATCCACCAATGTAGGAAGTTGGCTCTGTATGTGCTAGTTCAAAGTAAGGAATAGCATGCACAGAGTCCAAGGGTTCCCCTTAGAGGTAAGATAGTGGCAAAAAGAGATAATACTAATGCTCTATTTTGTGGTAGTGTGGTCGAGCAGTAGGCTTATCCAAGGAGTAGTGTTAAGCATTTGTTGTACATACACATAGACAATAAATGAGGTACACACACTCAGAGACAAATCCAGCCAATAGGTTTTGTTATAGAAAAATATCTTTTCTTAGTTTATTTTAAGAACCACAGGTTCAAATTCTACATGTAATATCTCATTTGAAAGGTATTGCAGGTAAGTACTTTAGGAACTTTAAATCATAAAAATTGCATGTATACTTTACAAGTTATTGACAAATAGCTGTTTTAAAAGTGGGCACTTAGTGCAATTTTCACAGTTCCTAGGGGAGGTAAGTATTTGTTAGGTTAACCAGGTAAGTAGGACACTTACAGGGCTTAGTTCTTGGTCCAAGGTAGCCCACCGTTGGGGGTTCAGAGCAACCCCAAAGTCACCACACCAGCAGCTCAGGGCCGGTCAGGTGCAGAGTTCAAAGTGGTGCCCAAAACGCATAGGCTAGAATGGAGAGAAGGGGGTGCCCCGGTTCCGGTCTGCTTGCAGGTAAGTACCCGCGTCTTCGGAGGGCAGACCAGGGGGGTTTTGTAGGGCACCGGGGGGGACACAAGCCCACACAGAAATTTCACCCTCAGCGGCGCGGGGCGGCCGGGTGCAGTGTAGAGACAAGCGTCGGGTTCGCAATGTTAGTCTATGAGAGATCTCGGGATCTCTTCAGCGCTGCAGGCAGGCAAGGGGGGGATTCCTCGGGGAAACCTCCACTTGGGCAAGGGAGAGGGACTCCTGGGGGTCACTTCTCCAGTGAAAGTCCGGTCCTTCAGGTCCTGGGGGCTGCGGGTGCAGGGTCTCTCCCAGGCGTCGGGACTTTAGGTTCAAAGAGTCGCGGTCAGGGGAAGCCTCGGGATTCCCTCTGCAGGCGGCGCTGTGGGGGCTCAGGGGGGACAGGTTTTGGTACTCACAGTATCAGAGTAGTCCTGGGGTCCCTCCTGAGGTGTTGTATCGCCACCAGCCGAGTCGGGGTCGCCGGGTGCAGTGTTGCAAGTCTCACGCTTCTTGCGGGGAGCTTGCAGGGTTCTTTAAAGCTGCTGGAAACAAAGTTGCAGCTTTTCTTGGAGCAGGTCCGCTGTCCTCTGGAGTTTCTTGTCTTTTCGAAGCAGGGGCAGTCCTCAGAGGATGTCGAGGTCGCTGGTCCCTTTGGAAGGCGTCGCTGGAGCAGGATCTTTGGAAGGCAGGAGACAGGCCGGTGAGTTTCTGGAGCCAAGGCAGTTGTCGTCTTCTGGTCTTCCTCTGCAGGGGTTTTTTCAGCTAGGCAGTCCTTCTTCTTGTAGTTGCAGGAATCTAATTTTCTAGGGTTCAGGGTAGCCCTTAAATACTAAATTTAAGGGCGTGTTTAGGTCTGGGGGGTTAGTAGCCAATGGCTACTAGCCCTGAGGGTGGGTACACCCTCTTTGTGCCTCCTCCCAAGGGGAGGGGGTCACAATCCTAACCCTATTGGGGGAATCCTCCATCTGCAAGATGGAGGATCTCTAAAAGTCAGAGTCACCTCAGCTCAGGACACCTTAGGGGCTGTCCTGACTGGCCAGTGACTCCTCCTTGTTTTTCTCATTATTTTCTCCGGCCTTGCCGCCAAAAGTGGGGCCTGGCCGGAGGGGGCGGGCAACTCCACTAGCTGGAGTGTCCTGCTGGGTTGGCACAAAGGAGGTGAGCCTTTGAGGCTCACCGCCAGGTGTGACAATTCCTGCCTGGGGGAGGTGTTAGCATCTCCACCCAGTGCAGGCTTTGTTACTGGCCTCAGAGTGACAAAGGCACTCTCCCCATGGGGCCAGCAACATGTCTCGGTTTGTGGCAGGCTGCTAAAACTAGTCAGCCTACACAGATAGTCGGTTAAGTTTCAGGGGGCACCTCTAAGGTGCCCTCTGGGGTGTATTTTACAATAAAATGTACACTGGCATCAGTGTGCATTTATTGTGCTGAGAAGTTTGATACCAAACTTCCCAGTTTTCAGTGTAGCCATTATGGTGCTGTGGAGTTCGTGCTTGACAAACTCCCAGACCATATACTCTTATGGCTACCCTGCACTTACAATGTCTAAGGTTTTGTTTAGACACTGTAGGGGTACCATGCTCATGCACTGGTACCCTCACCTATGGTATAGTGCACCCTGCCTTAGGGCTGTAAGGCCTGCTAGAGGGGTGTCTTACCTATACTGCATAGGCAGTGAGAGGCTGGCCTGGCACCCTGAGGGGAGTGCCATGTCGACTTACTCGTTTTGTCCTCACTAGCACACACAGGCTGGCAAGCAGGGTGTCTGTGCTGAGTGAGAGGTCTCCAGGGTGGCATAAGACATGCTGCAGCCCTTAGAGACCTTCCTTGGCATCAGGGCCCTTGGTACTAGAAGTACCAGTTACAAGGGACTTATTTGGATGCCAGGGTCTGCCAATTGTGGATACAAAAGTACAGGTTAGGGAAAGAACACTGGTGCTGGGGCCTGGTTAGCAGGCCTCAGCACACTTTCAATTGTAAACATAGCATCAGCAAAGGCAAAAAGTCAGGGGGCAACCATGCCAAGGAGGCATTTCCTTACACTAACACAGCCTCTGTGGCCTCCCTAACAAGGCCAATCCCATCTAAATTACCAAAAGTGAGCCCAGCTACTCCCTTGGATTGGCTATTAGTAGGTTTGCTCCCACCACAACTGCTATTAGTAGGGACACTAGGTGTAGCAGTAGGGGTTGTAGTGGTAGGAGCAGTGGTGCCTTTCTTTGGACAACTGGGATCTGTTGTCCAATGGCCTTTTATTTTACATAAATAGCACCATGGTTTCTTTTCCTTGTTCTGATTAAAGGAGGATTTTGACCCACCACCCCCACCAGAGTGTTTTTGTGGGCCTGATGAAGACTCATTTTTAGATTTGTCCCCACCCTTGTCTGAAGACTTACCATCCTTCTTTTTGTTGCCATCTTTGTCACCCCCTGTATGAACTTTTCTGTTCACTCTTGTTCTGACCCATTTGTCTGCCTTCTTTCCCAATTCTTGGGGAGAGGTCAGATCAGAGTCCACCAAGTACTGGTGCAACAAATCAGACACACAATTATTAAGAATATACTCTCTCAGGATTAAGTTATACAGGCTGTCATAATCAGTAACTTTACTGCCATGTAACCACCCCTCCAAGGCCTTCACTGAATGGTCAATGAAATCAACCCAGTCTTGTGAAGACTCCTTTTTGGTCTCTCTGAACTTTATCCTGTACTGTTCAGTGGTTAAGCCATAACCATCCAGGAGTGCATTCTTAAGAACTTGGAAATTATTAGCATCATTTTCTTTCACAGTAAGGAGCCTATCCCTACCTTTTCCACTAAATGATAGCCATAGGATAGCAGCCCACTGTCTTTGAGGGACATCCTGTACAACACAGGCCCTCTCAAGTGCAGCAAACCACTTGTTAATGTCATCCCCCTACTTATAAGGGGGAACTATCTTGTGCAGATTCCTGGAATCATGCTCTTTTGCAGGATGACTATGGGGAATACTGCTGCTGCCACCATGGGTTTCTAAACCCAACTTCTGTCTTTCCTTCTCTAGTTCAAAAGACTGTCTATCCAAATCCAGCTGTTGCTTTTTAAGCTTCAGTCTGGTTTGTTCCACCCTCGACTTATTGAGTTCCCTCTCTAACATTCTGTCATCAGGGTTGGTGGGAGGGACATTCCTAGATACAGAGGTATGATGGGAATGAACAGAAGGAGACCTGTCCCTTACAGAAGCCACCCTAACAGCTTGGTTAACAGAAACATTACTACCAGTATGGTGAGAATAAATGCTTTTGCTATGATGTGAGACAACACTATTTGTTTGGTGTGGCTCATCATCATTACCAACTATGCTAGACTGTCTAGTAATGGGCAGGCTAGGAAGTTTCTTTCCTGAATCTTTTCCTGGGGGAGTCCCTGAATCAGATTGAGAACTATTAGGTACTTTTTCAACAGATGAGGCACCTATGGCCTTATCCTGTTCTCTAAGCATGTTAAGTAACAGTTCCAAGGAAGGATTCTTCCCTACACTCAAACCTCTCTCTATACAGAGACTCCTTGCTCTTTTCCAGCTAAGGTTGTCATATGCAAGTTTGGACAGATCAACATTTTGGCCTGTGCCAGACATTTTTAGAGAGAGTTAAAGTGATAGTAAAAGATAAAAAAGTTTGTCAGAGCTTTTTAGAAAGACAGAGAAAAAAACTTTTTAAACTTTTTAGAACTTTTTAGAAAGTTAAAAGTGCTTTTCAGCACTTAGAAAAGAGTGAAAAGAGGAAATGCAAAACTTTTTGGCTATGTGTATATACACTGACCTTGTTTTGTATATTTTTCTCTTATGAAAAGTACAATGACAAGAGTGGTAAGTAGTCTCAAGCACTTATCCCACCACTGCACAACCAATGTAGGAGGCTGGACTGGCTTGTAGTGAGTACCAAGGGGTACTTGCACCTTGCACCAGGCCCAGTTATCCCTTATTAGTGTATAGGGTGTCTAGCAGCTTAGGCTGATAGATAATGGTAGCTTAGCAGAGCAGCTTAGGCTGAACTAGGAGACGTGTGAAGCTCCTACAGTACCACTTAGTGTCATATGCACAATATCATAAGAAAACACAATACACAGTTATACTAAAAATAAAGGTACTTTATTTTTATGACAATATGCCAAAGTATCTTAGAGTGTACCCTCAGTGAGAGGATAGGAAATATACACAAGATATATATACACAATAGCAAAAATATGCAGTATAGTCTTAGAAAACAGTGCAAACAATGTATAGTTACAATAGGATGCAATGGGGAAACATAGGGATAGGGGCAACACAAACCATATACTCCAAAAGTGGAATGCGAACCACGAATGGACCCCAAACCTATGTGACCTTGTAGAGGGTCGCTGGGACTATTAGAAAATAGTGAGAGTTAGAAAAATAACCCTCCCCAAGACCCTGAAAAGTGAGTGCAAAGTGCACTAAAGTTCCCCTAAGGACAAAGAAGTCATGTTAGAGGAATAATGCAGGAAAGACACAAACCAGCAATGCAACAACTGTGGATTTCCAATCTAGGGTACCTGTGGAACAAGGGGACCAAGTCCAAAAGTCACAAGCAAGTCGGAGATGGGCAGATGCCCAGGAAATGCCAGCTGCGGGTGCAAAGAAGCTTCTACTGGACAGAAGAAGCTGAGGTTTCTGCAGGAACGAAAAGGGCTAGAGACTTCCCCTTTGGTGGACGGATTCCTCTCGCCGTGGAGAGTCGTGCAGAAGTGTTTTCCCGCCGAAAGAACGCCAACAAGCCTTGCTAGCTGCAAATCGTGCGGTTAGCATTTTTGGACGCTGCTGAGGCCCAGGAGAGACCAGGAGGTCGCAAATTGGACCAGCAGAGAGAGGGGACGTCGAGCAAGACAAGGAGCCCTCTCTGAAGCAGGTAGCACCCGGAGAAGTGCCAGAAACAGGCACTACGAGGATGCGTGAAATGGTGCTCGCCGAAGTTGCACAAAGGAGTCCCACGTCGCCGGAGACCAACTTAGAAAGTCGTGCAATGCAGGTTAGAGTGCCGTGGACCCAGGCTTGGCTGTGCACAAAGGATTTCCGCCGGAAGTGCACAGGGGCCGGAGTAGCTGCAAAGTCGAGGTTCCCAGCAATGCAGCCCAGCAAGGTGAGGCAAGGACTTACCTCCACCAAACTTGGACTGAAGAGTCACTGGACTGTGGGGGTCACTTGGACAGAGTCGCTGGATTCGAGGGACCTCGCTCGTTGTGCTGAGAGGAGACCCAAGGGACCGGTAATGCAGCTTTTTGGTGCCTGCGGTTGCAGGGGGAAGATTCCGTCGACCCACGGGAGATTTCTTCGGAGCTTCTGGTGCAGAGAGGAGGCAGACTACCCCCACAGCATGCACAAGCAGGAAAACAGTCGAGAAGGCGGCAGGATCAGCGTTACAGAGTTGCAGTAGTCGTCTTTGCTACTATGTTGCAGGTTTGCAGGCTTCCAGCGCGGTCAGCAGTCGATTCCTTATCAGAAGGTGAAGAGAGAGATGCAGAGGAACTCGGATGAGCTCTTGCATTCGTTATCTAAAGTTTCCCCAGAGACAGAGACCCTAAATAGCCAGAAAAGAGGGTTTGGCTACCTAGGAGAGAGGATAGGCTAGCAACACCTGAAGGAGCCTATCACAAGGAGTCTCTGACGTCACCTGGTGGCACTGGCCACTCAGAGCAGTCCAGTGTGCCAGCAGCACCTCTGTTTCCAAGATGGCAGAGGTCTGGAGCACACTGGAGGAGCTCTGGACACCTCCCAGGGGAGGTGCAGGTCAGGGGAGTGGTCACTCCCCTTTCCTTTGTCCAGTTTCGCGCCAGAGCAGGGCTAAGGGGTCCCCTGAACCGGTGTAGACTGGCTTATGCAGAATTGGGCACCTCTGTGCCCAACAAAGCATTTCCAGAGGCTGGGGGAGGCTACTCCTCCCCTGCCTTCACACCATTTTCCAAAGGGAGAGGGTGTCACACCCTCTCTCAGAGGAAGTTCTTTGTTCTGCCATCCTGGGCCAGGCCTGGCTGGACCCCAGGAGGGCAGCTGCCTGTCTGAGGGGTTGGCAGCAGCAGCAGCTGCAGTGAAACCCCAGGAAGGGCAGTTTGGCAGTACCAGGGTCTGTGCTACAGACCACTGGGATCATGGGATTGTGCCAACTATGCCAGGATGGCATAGAGGGGGCAATTCCATGATCATAGACATGTTACATGGCCATATTCGGAGTTACCATTGTGAAGCTACATATAGGTAGTGACCTATATGTAGTGCACGCGTGTAATGGTGTCCCCGCACTCACAAAGTTCAGGGAATTGGCTCTGAACAATGTGGGGGCACCTTGGCTAGTGCCAGGGTGCCCTCACACTAAGTAACTTTGCACCTAACCTTTACCAGGTAAAGGTTAGACATATAGGTGACTTATAAGTTACTTAAGTGCAGTGTAAAATGGCTGTGAAATAACGTGGACGTTATTTCACTCAGGCTGCAGTGGCAGGCCTGTGTAAGAATTGTCAGAGCTCCCTATGGGTGGCAAAAGAAATGCTGCAGCCCATAGGGATCTCCTGGAACCCCAATACCCTGGGTACCTCAGTACCATATACTAGGGAATTATAAGGGTGTTCCAGTAAGCCAATGTAAATTGGTAAAAATGGTCACTAGCCTGTCAGTGACAATTTGGAAAGAAATGAGAGAGCATAAACACTGAGGTTCTGGTTAGCAGAGCCTCAGTGAGACAGTTAGTCACTACACAGGTAACACATTCAGGCACACTTATGAGCACTGGGGGCCTGGGTTACCAGGGTCCCAGTGACACATACAACTAAAACAACATATATACAGTGAAAAATGGGGGTAACATGCCAGGCAAGATGGTACTTTCCTACATACAGGACTTGTGTTTTGACCGGTGGAGCTCTTTGTATACCAAAGCTAATTTGTCACAATTTGATATACCACCGCAGACATGCACATATGGTGTTTGCGGACTTTCACGTATTAAAGGCAGGCCTATAGGCTTTGCCAATACTTGTTCTCTCTGGTATGTGCAAAATATAGCTGATGACAAACAGATGCTCGTAATGGATCTCTACAATGTTATGGAAGAAATAAGTATCACATGAAAATAAAGTACATATCACATGAACACCTGAAGAGGACTCATCCAGTGGGTTACTCAAGAGCCATCGACTATGTGTATGACTGCTCAGTACTATGCAAGTAGGGGCATATGAATCAATTTTTCGCAGGGCTTTTTATTCCCATTCTATGTTGTTTTTGTGAAGTTCGATGGGGGTATTTCTGCCAAAGAGGTTACACTCTCAGTGCGCCCGTATCTAGTCTCTCCAACATGCTGGTGATGTTCCACAGCAGGTCAGAGATGCTATGCTTACATTCTTTCACTCCCTGCCTTCTACGTGGCAGACGTTAACCCAGGTGCCATCACCAGGGATGATGATAGAGCAACCATTCTACACAAGGCAGCTGGCCGCCTGACACTTTTGGTTCCCCGCTCTTTGAGGGAGGGCGTGGTGGAGGACTTTACTCCCGGTCCACAACCAGTAAAAACGTGCGTGTTATATACCGCCAGGGTTACCGATGGTAAATCCGCTGTTTTTGGTAGATTTTCCAATGCTGTCTTCCGTTCTGCCTGAAAAAGCTGACATTTAGGAAATATAAGCATGAGGGCAGCTGTAGCTTCCCCCTTTCTTGGGAAAAGTTAAAGAGCAGGAAAAGGAGGCTGGAGAAATTCCAGTCTGTAAACATGTTTGTATATCATGAGCAAGAGTTTTATGGAGACCTGGAGTCGTCTCGTGATGGAAGGCATATTTATTGTACAGATAATAAAATCCAATACAATTGGACAGGAGGAAAAAGAAATGCAAATACAAGTGGAAGCTAAATACATACTAAAACACATCATAATTAGAACACACATGATAATAAGAAGAAAGCATTCCTACCTAAAAATATAAAAACAGTCCTAAGTATAAAAATAGAGTAAACCACCAGCCTGGAACTCTACATAATGCATAACAAAATAAAATACAAAAGCTCAGGCCCTAAAGTGCAAAATACAAAAAAAGGCTACAATGAGTGCCAGCATATGCCAATGAAATCCACAACTTAACCAACAGCAACGGTGTGGCAAGAGCAAATTCTAATCCTGCCTATCCTTTGCCCGCAGTGCCACTAAATTTAGATTGAGCAATTTTAACAAATTTTATAAGTAACACATTTAGCATTAAGTTAGCAGGGTCCAAAGACTGAACAATAGCCTGTCGACAGGAGCGAATTCCCAATTTGCATCAAAGCAAGGATCTAAGCTCATTAAGTAAAGCTGGACACAGACAGACCACATGATCTAGAGTCTCCTCCACATTATTACAGCCTCTGCATATCACCCCTTCCCCAGAGGATAGCCACCATTGCGGTAGATGTTTAAAAAAACCCCAATCACCCATCCTTAAGGCCAAAAAGTCCCTTTTCACCCGAAACCCATAAGAACAGGAAAGGAGCTAGAAGGCATACGTGGCTTAAAGGAATTAATTATTGACCAGGCATGAGTCCGTTGAACAAGGAGGGAACGATCAGAATGATACAAATACTGTTGAATAAGCCTTTTCACGCCTAATTTGAACAGAGAATGGGAGGGGTTACTTGAGATCATCAACGCCCAGTCAACATTTGCATTCGGCCAAAAAATGGAAGTATGATCCCTTCGATTTGGACTCACTCATTTCTTGCCACAGGACTTTCTCTAAATGGCCGTCTGTGGCACTGAGCAGCTTATGACAGAGCTTCAAAAAAGCACCGGCACCAACTACTGCCAAATCCGGAAGCCCAAATTCCAACCATACCTGCACCGGTGAGGCAAGGCGCGGAACGTAGAAGACACTCTTATAGATTTTATTAACCAGTCTATTTAATAGGCAGGAACCTTTGCCCAACAGAATTTCTTGACCATAGACCAATGAAGGGATAATCTTTACTCTCATAACTTCCATTAAGGGAAGAAAGGTCGGCCCCCTTAAAGCTTTGGATAATTTGGATAAGGCCACCTGCAATGCCGCAGCTTTGAGTTCGATCTCCTTTTTGGGTTTAACAAAACTGCCCCTAGAATCAAAATGCACCCCTAAATATTTGTAAGACTGGTCAGAGACAAGTTTACAGCTTTTATAATACCAACTGAAACCTAAATGTTTTTCCCTTCCAAAGGAAACCACTTTGGTTTTAAGCAAATTAACTTCCAGTTGATTCTCGGAAGTATAAGATGCAAGTTGATTAAGCAGCCTTTGAAGGCCAATCTTAGTATAACTAAATAGTACAAGGTCATCGGCATAAGGCAGATGACTGAGCCTAAGGCCACCAATCTTAGGGGATTGAGAATTAACAACATCGAGAGACGTTGATAGATCTGCAATAAACAAATTAAAAAGAAGAGGAGCAAGCACACAGCCCTGTTTCACACCACAAAAGGTGGGGATTTTTCTAGGAAGAGAACACCCATCACCGAGCTTAATATGAACCTAAGTATTTGTATGAAGATCTATGATGGCACCAAGGAGCACTGGGGGGATACCCCAATTCTGCAGTTTAGCCCACAAAGCGCTCAGGGGGACCCGGTCGAAGGCCGTCTTAAAATCAACAAAACAGCAATTCAGCATTAAGCCTGATAAAATCGTCCTGTTGATCAAAATAGAGAGTGCTAGCAAATTTGTTGAAGTGCCTGAGCCAGCAGAAAACCCTGTTTGAACAGCAGGAATTAGGGCCTTTGAGTCAGCCCAGGCACGAAGTTCTTGCAACAAAAGACTGGCGTACAACTTTGCCTCGTTATCCAGCAGGGCTATCATCCTAAAATTAGCGGGATCTGACCTTGAACCACTTTTATGTAAGGGATGAAGAATGGCACCCCGCCAAGACTCAGGAATTGTTGAAGTCAAAAGGCAGTGCTCAAACAGATGGGCAAGATGGTTAGCCCAAAAGAAAGGATCCTGTTTGAACAGTGCCTGCGGGAAACCGTTGGGGCGAGGAGCTCCAAATTGCTTAGCCCTCGAGATAATATGAGGAAGGCGTAACTGAAAGGACTTATTTACCCCATGTGTTGGAGTTGGTGACCCAAAGGGCATGGGACATGTCTTAGACAGAGCGGAATTAGGGCTGTAAGCCCCCACTTTCAATGGTTTCCCAACCAACTTACTTGCAGAAAAGTGGGTTGTCAGATAAGACGTCCAAACTCCTTCAGAAATGTTGGCAATGACTCTTTGATTTCTATTTAGCTTGTTAATAAGGGACCAAAATTTCCTAGGATTTGAGTCTTTGCTTGCACTTAAAAGTTTTGCCCAAAACTGATTAAGGTGGGACTGGTGGTCATCATAAACAGCCTTCCTGTAGTCTTTCCTCAATTGTTTATATTTAATAAGTAAACACTTGGTGTCAGGACTTTTCCTGAGTGCCCTTACTAGTCTGTTGCATGCTTTCTTTAGATTCCTGGATTCCCTAGAAATGACCAAAGACCGGGGTGGCACACGATTACGCGCAGGTCGGTGAAACCTTGACAACAAAAGGCAGGAAAGTTTGGCCCAAGACAGAATTGGAGACTCACAACCCGCTCCCTCAAAATCAAAAAAGTTAATACATTCAGATAACACTATACTGCCAATAGAATTCCATTTTATGCGCTTTAAAGATTCAGAGCAGACGCCACCACCCACTGCCCACATAACACCATGCAAAGAAAATATGGATTTGATGGATACAATTTGTGGACGGTGGTCGCTCTCACTTCAAGGCAAAATCGAAAACTTCTCGATAAGGGGAAACAATTCACTGTTGCAAATAGTGTAATCTAAATAGGAGTAGGATCGACCATCCGATCTTGTCCACCGGGGAGGCACATCATCGCATATGCGCCCATTCAGGACTTTAAAGCCCATACTATTAAGGTGCATTACTGTGTACTCTCCCAATGGGCAATGCGAACAGCCCTGAGGCCTCAGTTTTTCGGGAATTAACTGGCGGTTGCAGAGATCAGGGCCGTCCAGAGCCTCCATTGTGTCTTGAAACAAATTTGTATTAAAATCACCGGTTATGAGGTAAGTGGCACGAGGGTACTCCCCAACTAGATTGCCCAGAATGTGCATCAGTCGAGACAACCTGCCCCTTTTATCCTTTGTGCGAGGCGTGATATAAACATTAACTACTATAAGGGTTTGCTGTACAGTCCCATCCTTAATGACTGACCTCTGAATCCAATTATCATCCCAAACCAGTGGCAGAATACTCCCGTTTAGTTTGACAGTTACATAGATAGCCAGTCCTCCCTTGGCACGACCATTCTTGTTCGTTCTAAGAGCAGGTTTCCACATTTCTAAATACCCGGACAGCTGGTCTCAGCCCACGTTTCCTGAAGGGCAATTACATCATAGCTATTAAAAAATGCTAAGAGATCAGCTGAGGCAAACTTATGCACAATCCCATTGATGTTCCAAGACCATAGGGACAGACATCCAGATGTTGTCCCAAACCCACCCACCTGTGATGGTCAATGAGGACGCCTGTGCAGGAGGGTGGAGGGGAGCCAGTCCCAATTGGATGCCCCCTGGGAACCAAGACCAGTGCAAGGGGACCCATCCAAGGTAGAGGTTCCACCTAGAGCACCTTTCAAAATTGAAAAAGGATTCAATACTGTGGGAGCCATTGGACGTTGAAGTTCTGATAGTAATGCAGGATAACCAGACTCCTTATAAGGAATGATTGTAAAGCCCCATGAGAAAAATAGGTCTCTCTTAGAAAGAATGGACTGAGCTATTGAGGCAGAAAATAAGGAAACTAGTGTGGACTCTCTTGAACTAGACCCGCTTGAGTCCAGAAATTCAATAGATACAATGTCCTTAGAGCCAATGTTATTAAGATCCGAAACAGCATTGAAGAGCCTTAAAATGTTCCCACTATTCAAAATGTCATGTGGCCCCCTTGAACGATATTCAGGAATAAACACAAGTTTTGAGGTTATACCCCCCAATGAGGCCATTGGGGGACACGGGGGTATAAGAGCTGTAACTGATCCGTTACAATATGTGAGCTTACAGGACCCACCAGGGCCGGCATGTCCGCACAAACTGACTGAAGGTTTGATGACAGGATTGCAGGAAGGCATCTTATGTTATCAAAAGGCAACTTAAGGGAATTAGGAGAACCAGGGGCCAGGGCCTTACCACCAGTATTTCCATAGACAGTTTGGGGTTCAGACAATGTGGCCGTGGAAGAGGCAGGCATTCCACGTCCCCGAAGTGAGGCTACTGTATCCAATACATTACCTAAGTTGCATTCTTCAACCAAAGTCAAAGGGGACTTGAAGGGGGGTTCAGTTCCCCGCACTGTGATAGCAGCCGAAGGATCTTTAACAAGCTCAATCGAGGGAGGAGGACCAACCAATGGGGTTAACGGAGAACAGGGCAATCGTGACACCCTGGGGACCACCTGCGGCTGCAAGGGTTGCGATGCCTCAAGACTGGCCAACGGTTGAGCCTTAGTTAGGAATCGTTGAGGGGATTGGCTCCGCCTTTTATTCCAATGTTTGCGGAGTCTTTTTTTTCCCCTCTTGCTCAGCAAATGTTGAGCCCCAAGATCAACTCCTAGGGGCGTTGGATGTGTTGAAGCTGGTTGAGCAAGAATGCAGGGGGGGTGGGCGATGACAGGCACCATAGACTCAGGTTCAGGTAAGGAAGAGATCTTGGGAGCACGATTGACCAAAGTAACATGCTCCAAAGTTCCCGTAGCAGCTAGCCAAGAAGAATTGATAGAGGTTGCATTTTTGACTGGAAGGAAGTAGTCGTCCAATGTTTTGGTTTGATAGGATCCTGAGCCAAGTCAGAATGGCTGCTTGAATTCGGCTGAGGCACCACGGGCACAGAAGCTGGAGATAGCCTCTTAATTTTGCATAGAACTGAACTTAAAAAGGTGGGCAATGATGAAAGACTTTCAATAATTGGAGAGCAGCAGCATGTTGGTTGTGCAGGATTGGAGCTCACCTGAGCTCTGGAAATAAGCTGGTTAAGATTTTCTATTTTTTGATCAATACCAGCTGCGTAAGAGGCCAGTGTATTCAGCAAATCAACTTGGACGTCCAACTTATCGGAATGATAGTTCAAGGCCAATACAGTGGATTGAAGAGTTAGCAAAAGCTGAGGCCAAACAGAGTCAGTTGCTGCGACCAAAAAGGAGGGCACAGGGTTGGGTACCCTACCAGCCCCTCCCGAAGAATCATGTTGAAGACAGGAAATATCAAGGAGCGATTGGTCCTTAAATTCGCCCTTTGACAGGATCCTTTTGAGAGCTATGGTCGCCAGCTCCGCTATTGGTAACATTGGATGAAGACTGACAGTTGAACTACGAATCCATTGGGCTGCCGGTGGACTAGATGATGTAGAAATACTGCAGTCCTGTGGAGGAACGTGACAACTCACAGTCAGCCCCTCCTGCCGAGGGAGGACAGCTGGAGAGGCTACCAAGGAGGACTCCCACTCTCCAACGTTGAAAGAATGATCGCTGGAAATAATAATTGGCAAAAGATCGTGTTTTGACAAGGACATGGCCGGCTGGCCCTCATAGGGTGGCGAATGGTATACTTCATCCTGAGATCCTGACTGAGAGAAGGCGGATAGAGCAGGACAATGAACTTGAGCCTTTGTAGAATAACCACAAGACATAGGTAGGGCATCAATGACTGCAGATTCCGATGAGACACCCCAGCCTGGCACCAGCGCATTCTCCGCAGCGTTTGCCGGAGGTTCCTGCCTAGATTTTTTCTTGAAATAATCCAGAAGCGAAGATTCACGAAATTTTGAGGGGCATGGATGCGGCATGTGAACAACGGAGAGTTGAAACTTAAAAGTGACTGGGTTGGACGGATCGGTAGCCAGTGGAGATGTGGCCGCTGTAACTGTGGTTGGTGAAAGAGGATAAGTCCACTTTTCAGGGGTCGATGGCAAATGCAAAATAGCATTACGGCGGTGGCATTTCTTGCGTTTTTTAGGGTTTGGATGCTCATTCCTTACTTTACCAGACCTCATGTTGAAGCAGACTCCAAAAGTCCTTCCTTATCTGGCAAAGCACGGGTCAAAGGGAGATGTGACTCAGCGTAATAAGTTCTTAGAAACGCTTGTAGCCCTTTAGAGGGATGTCAGCACTCCACTTGAAGACTTGCAGCTTATGAAAAAGAGAAGAATAGTAGAGACCCGTTAGGTTGGATTGAGCAGGAGAGACAGGGCGAGCAGGAGAAGCACGGCAATACGGTCCAGACAAGCCGCACTGGCCTAACGCCAGCCGCTTCCGTCAAAGACAGGTTGCCTGCAGCCTAGCTTCAATTTATTGGATCCCCAACACCTTGACCCTGCTTGCAGAATGCTGTGCACTTGCCTTAGGCTGCCGTCCTCTATGAATTCCGGTCCTGGGCAGTCCTAGGAGACTCGAAATAGACTGCAACCAGAAATTCTCTCAGGAGTTCTCTTAGTGCTTCCACGCAGGGTCGTCCGTCGTGGGATGAGTGACCCTGCACAGGACCCTCGCTGGCCCCACCTGAGGCTGCCAAATTCAGATCTTCTGTGAAAGTTTTAAAAAACTATGAAACTTTGCCTTTCTAAGATGGTCGCCAGATGGTGTTTTCTGCACTGCACTTGCGCAGAAGGGGTTTGCGTGCCTCTTTTTTGCCCGCTTCAGCGCATACATTATCGTGAAAAATCTCTGAACTAATGCATGTTTTGCCGACAGAGCTCGGAACCACAAAGAGGCAATTACTTCCCTGTGTTTATCTGCTGTCCTGACGCCAAGTAGTGAAGAAGCGCACAGACCCATTCTGCGCACGCGCATCGCAGAAACCGGCCCCATGATACATCCCATGTAGCAAGAAACCGAACCCTCCCCTCACACATAAAGCACCAGAACATCCTTTACTAATGGCGGGAATGTACAGTGTGAGGCCTGTTAAGTCACATATCACAGCTGTGCATTTGATGTGTGCATCCCTGAATGCAGGGCCTGGGGAGGAGAGATTACCCTTTAGCACGACCGTGTGCATGTGTAAAACTGCTCTGTGCCCAATAAATGTGAATTTTTAATTTCATAGTACAGTATAATTTATTTATTCACTTCATAATCAGGTTTATGAGAAACAGGAGACAAGGAAAACATGTGTTGACGCTGAAAGAGGGCAGAAGGCTCCTTATAACTGTGTTACTGAACAGCTGCCAAGGAATTATACTGTGGCAAAGTGACTGCTTTCAGACAGGCACCGCTACACTCCTTTGTCGAGCTCCAAAAAAAGTCAAGTGCATATCAATGTTTGCGCTGAACAAAATAATAGATGCATTACAACGCAAGTAACTTCCAGGACCACAATACACTGGGACTTCAGAATTGGTCCACTGGTGAAAGCGGTCTGACGTTGTACACCCTTCTGCATGAAACGAGATAGCAGAGAAGTGAATTTAAGAGAGACAGCGTTAGAAAGCGGTGCTCCTTGAGTGGACTGTTAGATAAACAAGCATTGGCAATGCAGTGCGTCTCGCGTTTGCTCCAGTTAGAGCTGTTAGCGTTGTAAATTCCTACCTGGATTTTTCTTGCCACATAAATTGAAAATGAAAAGTAAAACAGTTGACATAAGCAAGCCAATTCAAAGCGCCACAGCCGACATGAGCGTGAGCGCGAAGGAGAGACACAAAAGGAAAAAGAAGTTCTCAGTCTCAGCTCGCAGTCAAACTTATCGGCAAACGTGCAATTATCCATGCAACAGGGTCAGTGTCCAAGGGGGTAACAAAACCGCCCCAAGGAGGGACAAACGTAACGCATTCACCAATGATAAACGATTTTTGAAAGGCAAGTCCATGAACGAGTGATAGTGATGGACGTGCAGTGGGCATGGTTAAAACCCTCAGATAGATTTCACCAGGCCAGAGCACTTGCTTGCTCAACCTAAAAAAGAGAGGACCATGAGATTTCCGAATCTCGGCAGAAGACGTCTCTTAAGACAAACACCCCTCATGGCAAAGCATCCTCGGGGTCCATCCCTAAGGCAATTCTGCGATTGTTGAGCAATAGATGTTATTATTACTACAGGACAACTTTTTGATTAAGGTTTCAGATACGAACATTTACAAGGAGGAAGAAAGAGGAAACTAGGGTGCCAATACCTCGTTTTATGTGACAACAAACCTAGTTTGCATAGATAGACTTATAGGCCAGGTCCCTGGACTTATGCAGTTGTGTGGCTGCTGCGTTTTTCGTGTTATTATAGATTTGCTATATTTGCCACATTATCCATCATCTGCTGCATAATCTGACGATTTCAACAAAATGTGTTTTCAGCTCGAAAGGATTTAAAAGTTATTAAAAATGCAGCAACTCATGTTACCCTGCAGTGGAAGGCCCTTTCCAAAGATTGACTGGTTACTTTTCTGTTACATATTGAGTGTTAAACTGGTACAAATGAGGTGCAAACAATGCCCAGTGATTGCAAGTGTAAAAATAAAAGTGACAAAGTAATGGGTTAATGCTGTCACACAATGTGCCAAAGTACACTGCATAGTTCGCCTTTTCTTGCTGCAGAATTTATTCCACCCTGCCGTATATTTTGCTCCTCCGCTGCCGCATAATTCCAGTGGTCCTGGTTATAGGTGTGTCTAGACCCGGGAGCCCAGGTATCAGCCACCAGGTCTGCAATATTTCACAAAAGCCCGACCTTCGCAGAGGACCCCAGAGATTGTCCAAACATGGAGATACAAATAAGCTTAAAGGTCAAAGCTGCGAGGAAGCCCCCTCAACTCGGAAACATTGTACAGAGGAAGAAGGTGGGGAAACTCTCGCTAGATTCCACGCGATCGGGGAACCGGGTCTGAGGGAGCAAGTTCAGGCAGAACTCACTGGAAAAAGACAAAAGGGAGGGAAGTTGTAAGACTGCAATCCATCAAATCGTGGAGTACAGCTATGACGTGTACGCTCTGATGGATCAAACACTAACTTGCTTTGGAGGTCAGCAGCATCTTCATCGCTCGAGGCCGAAAGGTCTGGAGGCGAGGCCATCTTCATCACCACTGTCTTCCTCCAAAGGGAGGGTGTTGGGTGGAGAGGGCCTAGCGTTCGTGGGGAGAAAGGCACACGGACCTTTCTAAGGGGCACCTTGCCAGAGAAAGGCACGGATACGGTGCTTGTATTTTCACGTAGCTTTGCCAATGTAAGGGATCCACTCCAGGAATCTGTTTAACCTCATGGTCACTGGTTCAAATCCCGATGGTCCAACTCGGCCATACATCCCACGGATGTGTTTACCTTTAAGTTTAGTAGCAATAAACATCTGTTATTCTGTTATACAGCGCCAAGAGGCCTCAAGGCGTGAATATGTGCTTTACAAATATACACGTTATATAGTTAATGTGAAATAATAATATTTAATGTCTCAAGTCAGGCTCAGCATATGCGAATTGCAAAGAGGTTCTTCTAGGGGCAGGATGTTTTAGGAGATAGGTTTGGTAGAGGATAGCCTCAAGATTAAGGGAGCAAGCAGAGGAAGATATTACACAGACAGTACCTGCTGTATATTGCTGCACCGAACAACAGCATGGAGCAGGGGCAGTGCATAATTTGTAAAAAAAAAAAAAATCATAATAATAAAAAAAATGTGTTGGGACCAAACCTTAACTCAGGAACCCGAGCCAGCACTATGGAAGGGCGAGCTGCCGAATATCAAGGCTGTGCAGTCCTGATGCCACGTCATGCTTCTTTAATTCACCACCCACACTTCCTGGCACGGGAATATCAAATGACATGGCAGGGTTGACTACATTATCGGCAAGAAAAAGCAAATTATGCAGCATAATGTGCCACATTTTTTAATATTATTAATTCATTATTTTGTCATTCTTACACATGGTAATAGTGCCTGGACAAAGATTTGACCTCTTTGGTATCAATTGAACAACCAAATACAGATATAAGAAACTCAAAGATGACCCGTTAACCTTTGCAAAGGGCCTTGCACTACGCGCAAGCACACGTTGCCATGTTTTTAGTAACTTGTGATCCGTTTCAGCTAGAAACAACACTTGTTTGGGAAAAATCTGCAGTTTACGTCGCAGTTGGTGGATTATGTGGTAAATGCGGCAAATCCATAATCATGCACGAATAGCCACCTCCGCAGAACTGCAAAACTGCGGTGTCCCTGCCTATAGGGTACTAGCCCTTAACCAGCACAGTAGGCGCCTCAAAGGCTATAAAGCAGTCGGTCAATCTGGAATTAGCCGCATTTGCCATATCCAGTTGCTCACTCTTTCTCTATCAATGCCCCCTTTCCCTCCTTGCTCTCCTCTCGGTCTCTCCCTCCCATCTCACGCTCCTACTTTCCAATGCTCCCACTCTATACCCCATACTCCCCTCGCTCCCTTGTACCTCTCTGATTCCATTGATGCTTTTATGAAGGACGGGGAAGCCGGGAGGGGGCAGGGAGGGTGGATTCCTGTACATCACGGAGGGCTTGAGTGTAACTGAAACCTCTTCCGCTCCGCAGTTCATCACTTAAAGAAAATCATTAGCTGCACGTAATGCATCTGCCTGGGACACCCGGCCCTTGCAGAGCGAGGAGGGGTGAGGCTCTGCTCCCGCATCCTGAGAGGCAAAGAGGCACGTGGCCAATCGACTTCCATCCCTGAGAAGAGTACCGCTTCTCCTACATCCCTGGGAGGGGTACCACTTCTCCTGCATCCCTGGTACCACTTCTCCTCCATCTCTGGAAGAGTACCGCTTCTCCTGCATACCTGGGAGGGGTGCCACTTCTCCTGCATCCCTGGTACCACTGCTCCTCCATCTCTGGAAGAGTACCGCTTCTCCTGCATACCTGGGAGGGGTGCCACTTCTCCTGCATCCCTGGTACCACTGCTCCTCCATCTCTGGGAAGAGTACCGCTTCTCCTTAGTCCCTTGGAGAGGTACCATTTCTCCTTCATCCCTGGAAGAGTACCGCTTCTCCTACATCCCTGGGAGGGGTACCACTTCTCCTGCATCCCTGGTACCACTTCTCCTCCATCTCTGGAAGAGTACCGCTTCTCCTGCATACCTGGGAGGGGTGCCACTTCTCCTGCATCCCTGGTACCACTGCTCCTCCATCTCTGGGAAGAGTACCGCTTCTCCTTAGTCCCTTGGAGAGGTACCATTTCTCCTTCATCCCTGGAAGAGTACCGCTTCTCCTACATCCCTGGGAGGGGTACCACTTCTCCTGCATCTCTGGGAAGAGTGCCGCTTCTCTTGCATCCCTGGGAGAAGTACCACTTCTCCTGCATCCCTGGTACCACTTCTCCTCTATCCCTGGGAAGAATACCGCTTCTCCTGCATCCCTGGGAGGGGTACCACTTCTCCTGCATCCCTGGTACCACTTCTCCTCCATCTCTGGAAGAGTACAGCTTCTCCTGCATCCCTGGGAGGGTTGCCACTTCTCCTGCATCCCTGGTACCACTTCTCCTCCATCTCTGGAAGAGTACCGCTTCTCCTACATCCCTGGGAGGGGTACCACTTCTCCTGCATCCATGGTACGAATTCTCCTCCATCTCTGGGAAGAGTACCGCTTCTCCTGCATCCCTGGAAGGGTTGCCACTTCTCCTCCATCCCTGGTACCACTTGTCCTCCATCTCTTGGAAGAGTACCGCTTCTCCTTCATCCCTGGGAGGGGTGCCACTTCTCCTGCATCCCTGGTACCAAATCTCCTCCATCTCTGGAAGAGTACCACTTCTCCTGCATCCCCGGGAGGGGGTACCACTTTTCCTACATCCCTTGGAGGGGTACCACTTCTCCTGCATCTCTGAGAAGAGTACCACTTCTCCTCCATCCCGTAAGGCAAGAGGGCTTGTGTTCAACATTGATCCCCACGTTCCTGGGAGGAGTACCACTGCTCCTACATCCCTGGGAAGAGTACCACTGCTCCTACATCCCTGGGAGGAATACAATTGTTAACCCTCTCCCGGAAAATTTACCACTGTTCCCTCATTCCTGGGAAATGCACCCTGCTACTCAGGGTTGGATTGGGATCAAAATTAGGTCCGGGCATCACAAAAAAGTGGCCCACATTTGAGGGATGCACCTTTTCGCAAAACACTGCTTCTGTCTTTTAAGTAGCATGAAAAGAACGGGGAGGGGCTCTCTAAAAGAGGCATGGCCAAAAAAGTGAAACTGAATTACTTTTTAAAAGTGTTGTCCATGTAATTAGGGATGTAGTTTAAAACATGTGAACAGGGGCAGCTCCTTCGCAATATGGAAGGAGCTTCGTCCTCATGACTAAGCCAGCAGCATGTGCAGGGAGGGGAAGCTGGGCCATGGGAGTGGAGTGCACTTAAGTGCGCATGTGTGTTTGGCGGCTGTCTTAGGCCGGCCAAACACACGTGTGCACTTAGGATTCTCCAGGTTGGAGAAAATGCACACACTCCCATGCAGTATCTGAGCGGCAGACGAAGCCGCTCAGACCAATCCTGGTGCCGCTCTCATGCTATGTATAGCATGAGAGCGGCACCAGGATTGCATGGGGGAGTCTGTGCTGGTGTCCCAGGGACCGCTGGGACACCAACACCATCGAGAGGGAACTGGAGCGAGGTGGCCGGCGTCAGAAAGGTACATTATTATTATTATTATTATTTTTTTTATGCTTCAAGATTCTTTGAAGAAGTACAGCTGTTACTCCATGCCCAGGAGAAGAAATGCTACACCTTTATCCCTGTGACATGTACCCCTGCCTGTCTATCGATTCCTAGGAGGAGTAAAGCTCCAATAATTACTTCTGCTCCTCCATCTCTGGTGCGAGTATTAATGCTCCTATACCCATGGTTTGTGCTCCTCTGTTCTTTAGGGGAGTACTGCAGTGCTTCCATCGTAGTTTGGGAAGAGTATGATCACTCCCACATCCCTTGAGGGAGTAACGGTGCTCTCCTCAGTCCTAGTAATGCTCTTCCTCCATCTTTTGGATGATACTATAGTTCACTCTGTTCTTCCCCGGTATTGATACCAAAGGCCATCTCTTGAGAGATGCTGTTTACGCCTTCAATTACCACTAAACAAACTCTCCTTAGGTATTGCAGGAGGTTCACTGATCCTTTCAGTCTTGAGGAGGGTACTGCAGCCGCTTTTATCTTTCTGATGAGTACCATTGCTCACACCAGTCCTTGCCCCCTCCATTTAGGGATGTAGTAACACTTCCTCATATCTACAGGTGCTCTCTCGATTCCTGGGTGGAATACTGCTGAGTACCATGGCTTCATCTATTCCTAGGCTTAGCACGACTGCTGTCTCCAACTGTGAAAGGTAGAATATCACTGCCCCTCCCTTCAGGAGAAGCACCACTGATAATGGGGTCCTGGGGCATCTAGTGATCACTGGGCAGTACCCATGATGTTATTTGCCACTCTGCCCAGAGCTACAGATTAGAATGTGCTCCAAATGTATGTGCACGTGACCCTCCAAAGCCTCATTCAGGAATAAGAGAGCAGACCTAAGATACTGTGTGACAGAAGTGACTAAAGGAAGTGACCCAGGATTAGTTCTTTACAAGTAGAATTATAGGTTGGTAACTGAATAACAATGATGTTTCCCATTAGCACGGTCAGGGTAACATAAAAAATGTTTTTGATGTATATCAAAACAGAAGGTAGAAAATATTAACTATTCTCAGTGTCAGAATCCCTTTTAGAAGGTGATGTGGCATTCAGGGGCTACCGGGCCGAACCCTGGGGTTGAGGCATTTTACTCCTCATGTCCTGGGGCCTGACCTATTAAGGATCATGAGCACCTGGGCAAAGTACCCCTTCTGCACTTCACTCTCAGGGTATGCATAGTCAGAGCAGTCTAAGGGTCCCTCGGAGATGAGGTGTGGATATGTGATAGTGAACACAGCCTCACGACTCAAAATGCATGCAACAGTAAACCACTGGCCAGCCAAATACTCACTTTTATAAAAAAAGAGAAGTATTTTATTACTACTGATACCCACAGAAAGGAAAAATACAACATTCACAAGCAATCACACAATTCTCCATGAGGTCATTGTGCTAGAGTTTCTTTGGTGATTCCCTGTCCCACTCTCTCCTCATGTTAGCAATAGTGGTTATTCCCTATTCACTATTAGTAACATCCAGGATATGCTGTAGTAGCAGTCCGATCCTCAAAAGTCGACATTGACTCCCAGTTAAATTCAACAATGTTCCAGCACTGCAGCGCTACTGGCTACTAGAAGCATGGTCCCCCAGTAGTACCCGCGCCGGCAGGTGTGAAGGGTTTGGAGTTCCCGAGTGTGCCCCATTCATGGGCGCTTGCAGGGACTGCAGCCAAGCTTATGTAAGGCTGCTGCATGTGGCCCAGGCGGCTGCATTCAGTGGGTGCATAGTCTCTGACTCACGGTTGCACTCCTGAAGTAACCAGATGCTTTCTGTAGCTCCTTCTGCGGGGTAAGTGTTTGTTCTGCTCTCGACAGGAGGTGGCTATGACAATCCTGTCATGGGGGCCTTGCCTGGTTGATGGTGCTCCTACTGTGCCCTCACTTTTCCAGTGGGGCAAAACAAGTCGCAGCCCTTGGAGCTCCCAATAACCGCCTCTGGCATAGGGGGTCACCACAACTTATAGTCCAAGGGCGCAATCGGTGCAACACAGCACACAGCTAACTTTACGGTGGCTCTCCCCTGGCATACAGGGGCTGCAAACTTTGTCCTGCACATGGGCAATGATCTGACCGGTACAGCAGTCATTTCCTCACACAGGGAGTCCACTCAACTCACCACTGGACTTCGCTCCCTCCAACGCTCTCCTCTTCCTCCTTCCAATGCTCTTCTTTTCCTCACAGGGCACACTGGTCTTGGCAAGCAGGCGGGTGCTGATGCCCCAGGCCAGGTGGTCTCAGACTTCCTGGGTGATGTCCCCTCACCCAGCAGGAAGACACGTAGGCCTTAGCCCCTTGTCCTGGTCATAAGCAGAAGTTCTGTAGAGCTTCTCCTCCTCACACAGCCGATCTGGATTCTAGGCATATGACAATTTTTGGGGTCTCAGCCTCTCCTTCCTATAGTCCATTTCAAGACACCAAATGTGATTTAGGGTCTGAGTCTTTAGAGTTTTATGTTGGGGGTCTGCTTCTTTCGAAGTGTCCACTTCTCTGCTCACTCTTCCGCTCAAAAAGCAGCCTGTCACAGCAGGCGTGTCCCAACAGCTGATAGTCCCTCAACACATGTCATGGGAGTGACTACAGCTCATAACTGGATGTCACCTATAGTGAAATGTGCATCAAAGTGTTGGCCCATAGCCCCCAGCCCTACTCTTAATGATTCACTTATCAGACCCATCTTCTTCCTCAGATGACCCTAGGCCTCTTCCTCTCATTGAATCAAAGAGCTCCCTTTGAAGTGAACAGGGGAGGACTGGTCCTCCCCTGCCCCCAGTGTGTTCCACCCAGCTTACAGGAATGCAGCAATACACAGATCTGTAAGGGGGATCTCTCTACCTCCTCTCCATGTTTCACCACAACGGACAGGTCTTCCAAAATGGAACCCAGGTGATATCTTAACACTAAATACACAAATTTAGAATACAGTATTCACGCTAATGGTTTACATGCCAATATTTTCAAACTGAGAAGTGGTAAATTAAAAAAACAAATCAGAGGGAGGGAGTTTTCGCGTTGGGATCTACTGAAGCAGGGGCAATTTTGGGTGGGTGGTACTTAAAATAAAGCCATTTTTGGCTTAAATAAACAGAAGTCTCCTGCCTGAATCAGGCCAATCAGCATGTATGTAATAGTAACCTTTTAGAAAAACATTAGGAAACATTTGGTGTTTTTGTCTTTTTCTATGACAGTATACAGAATTCCTTGTGAATGGCCAAAGGTACTAGGCAGAATGATAAAAGTGTCAAGTTAATTAAAACACTTTACGCCTGTTTCCCCAGTTTATCACCAGTCCTGGTTGCAAGGATGCACAACTCAGTGGATCTGAACCAAGCGTCTGAGGATCTAATTAAATTTCCTAAAAGACAAAATTTACATATCACCAAAATCTCACAATTCAAAATGAACATGTAATTCCGCTAAGCCAATAGGATGGGTTTAAGGTGCCAAAGAACTCCTCATTAAAATCCTGGGACTCAAAGTCATAAAACAAGCCCTGCTAGTGCTAATTTAACACACAGACTCTGCCACAGTTTTGGGCTGATTGGCATCTTAAATAAGTGAAGAGTCGGAATAACACTTTTTTGCCACCTTAGAAAGTGGTAAATGGTTGCTTGTCACTGGAACATTAAAGGCATTTGCTGCTTTTGGCTGGAAATATAGCAATATTACCGCTTCCTGAAATGTACTGTGATTACGTAGAGTAAAAGGTGTGTGAACCAAGCATTGCTTTACTTACCACCAGGATGTGAAATAGTGACAGGCAAGAAAATGTTTTGAATCGCCCCCAAATGTGTGTGTTTTTACAGGCATTTAGACCTCAGGTGGTTGGTGTCTGGGAGAAGAGACATCCTTAACCGGAGATCAGTAACTATGCCAATGAGTCTCAGAAAGAGGGAACTAATAGTACTGGAGTTGATTTAACCACCATAGTATATTCTCTGAGGTGTTAAATGTTGTGAGCAATTCATTGTGTAGTAGCTACCCTTCACTATGGGCAAGGGTAGACACCTTGCAAGACGAGACTGGTGATCTCCAGCAAAACAGGGGCACCGCCATTAGGAGAGACTGTTGCGTTTGCCTAGATAGAAAATCAAGGGCAAGCCAATAAGTCAATATCGATAAGGGGCAGGATGGCACTGCTCTCCTTTGGCATGCTAGGACTTCCAACCCTAATTATAAGTTATGACCATGAGGAGAGGCAGTACTATTCCTGCAGCGTTCCAATTCTGCTCCCATCATTGGATGGTGTAGCACTGATCCCGCCATCTCTTTGACGAAGAGTGTCATTGTCACCTCTGTACCCGGGAGGAGGGTCAGATGAGGCATCACAGCTCCACTCAATTCATTTCCAAGAAGTACCACAGCTGTATCCAACCCTGGGAGTGTGAGTACCACCACTATATTCAGCCTTGAAAATACCACTGCTCCCTCTCCATTAACGGCAGATAAATACTCCTTCTAGTCCCAAACCATTAGTACCAGTTCGCCTCTCAGCCATGGGAGGAGGGTAGCTAAGATCCTTGGTTATAAGAAAAAAGCCTATTATCTGGCCCTGATCAACAGACAGGGCAAGTTCTTCAAAACAAAGCTGGCTGTACATCTAAACGTAGGCTGAGGGCTAATGTGTGTTCTGCTATCTAAATTAATTAACTATCAAATTGTATGCTCAGAGAATGTTGTGTTTAACTGGGAGTGATAAACTTCCCTTGAAAACGATGAACCGAGATCCCAACATCTTGGTCAATCATTTTCCAGGTAATCACAGGCCTCTTGGTAGTAGTGCTAGGTTGACATGCAAGAACAATTTAAATTTAACATCTAGGGAAAATCTGGTCAAGAAAATCAAGAAAACAAAAACACAAAGCACAAAATAATGAGAATTGTAGGTATGTATTAAGGGTAAATGGTCATAGGTAAGACAAAACAGAACAGCAAAAACTAGGCAACGATTAATGAAAAACATGAGTGAAAGCAAGGGGGAACAGGGAGAGGCTACTGTTAATAATAATAAAAAAATCCTATTAAAAAGAAGCACCACAGTAAGTAACAATGTTAAGGGATGCAAGTACAAGGGGCGTTCTCCCCTGTAAGTAATGATAAAAGTAATATATTCTATGATAAAATAAAAACACCGAAAAAATAAAAATAGCAAACAGATAGTAATCGGGTGAGTAATACTCCAGATGTATTCAGATGGAACAAGTAAAAGTGATAGGCTTGTAGAAACAGCTCAGCTACAGGCCCGTCTTAATACTTTTCACAACTCCCAATTGCTGTTGAATAGACTGAATTGGCAGCATGAATGCTTTAGAGAATCCCAGTAACTTGTTTTTAGCAGTAACTTTACACTGCACTGGAGTCGGAGACAAGGTAATCTCCCTTACTTTGATTAACTCTTACGTTCCTCCCGGCGTCCCTTTTAATAATCTCTTAGTTAAGGTATTTCTTTACATTAAGGAACTCTGTGACAGGGATCCAGGAACCCAAATCATCATGGTAGGAAACTAAATTGTAAGATTTCTAACCCGGGGATTGCAACCTTCTGGGATGAGGAAAAGGAAGAAGCATTTGGATTACCGCCTTGTACTTTTCCTCACAAAATAAGGCTTGATAAGCGCGGGAAGATTTTTCTCGAGTACTTGAGAGAGAATGATTGTATTGTTGCTAATGGTAGACTCACATCTGACTCCCCAGATCATTCTACCCATAAATCGCCTAGGGGTGCTGCAATCCTGGACTACGTGGTACAAACTATCAGTCTTTTTCTCTATTGAAGGACATAATAGTAATGCAGACTACCCTTAGTGATCATAATGTTCTGGTAGTATCTCTTGATCTGAAGGCGCAACTCACTGATTCATAGAGTTTAGCAGGGCAGCACCCCCAGCTAAATGTTAAAAATGGTAGAACATATTGGTCCCCGAGTAGTTTTAAGGGGCTCAAAGGAATCCTGGAAAGTACCCGGAATGATCTTGGTAGCTAGGTAGGAAAAGTAATGGAGAGTTTCACTAGTTTCATGCAATTGGTTGTTTCAATCCCAGTCAAAAGCCTCAGAATAAATATATAGTAAAACCCTGCTCCCTTTTATTAGTGAATAGAGAAATTAATGCTTTTATTCGTAAACAGGATTGGGATTATACATCTGTGAGGTAATCCCAGCTAGACATTTTAAAAAGAAGGAGAAGAAGGTTACGAGTGTGCCTAAAAAAGGATGCCACAGATAGATTCTGGGTTGCAGTAAGAGAAGCAGCCTCTTCGCCATACTAGGCGGTTTTGGTCCTTGATCGCAGAGAGGTGTGGAACAAGAAGCAGGCCCCTCCCAATATCCATTAGTGAATTAAGATGGTCGGCTTTTCGATCTGACCTTTATGCTTCTAATGGGACTACAGTGGAATTCCCTCAAACCAGATTTGATTCCTCATACTCATATCCAACCCTAAAAGAAATTGAGGCTGCTATAAGAGGAATGCGTTGTTCTGCCGCAATAGGACCGGATGAAATCCCAATATTGCTAATAAAACACAATATATCCTCCTGGTGTAGAATTTTATTCCCGGTGTTTCAGCATTGCTATGAAGCCAGGAATGTTCCTCAATCCTGGAAGGGTAGCGTCATTGTTCCTCTGTATAAAAAAGGGGATCAAAATTGTCCTAGGAATTACCGCCAGATTGCCCTTTGGGATGCGGTCAGAAAAATCTGCAAATAATTAATGAAAAATATGTCTCTCTGAAGGGGAAGTGATCTATGCAGCCTTCATAGATTTCTCCACAGCATTTGATGAGGTAGACCGTGTCTTGTTATGGAAGAAGCTCCTAAGACTAGGCATGCCCAGCATTCTCTTTGACCTTGTGGTAGCTCTTCACTCCTCAACCTGGTGCAGAGTTTTACTAGGGGATGAACAAGGTCTATCTCATGTCATTTCAACCAAAAACGGCCTAAAACAAGGATGTGTGTTGGCTCCACTGTTATTTTCCCTGTATCTTTCAGATTTACCAGCATAATTAACTCTATGTGAGGACTTGCTCCCACATTAGGAGGTAGATCGCTATGCTGTCTACTTTATGAAGATGACATAATCATTTTAGATCGTACCCCAAAGGGGCTCAATAACAGACTAAAAGCCCTTGAACAATACACTGAAGCTCACTTTCTAAAGATAAATTGCTCAAGAAGCAAAATCTTGTGCTTTCATGGGAACAATAGATTAAAGTACAGCATTCTTAGCTGGACCTTGGGAGCTCAACACCTTGAAAGAGTAACCTCTTACGCATTTTTGGGTAAAATTGTCTGTGGGAGCCTTTAAGACAGAGAGCATATTGAGCATAATGAAAGGAAGGCCCAATCCCAAGCTAATGGTCTGAACACCTTATATAGGGCAACGGGCAGAAGGCATTTTAAACATCTCTTAGAGGTTTATCGGATAAAGATACCTCCATCTCTATTGTATGGTATGGCGCATATTGCAGTATCAAAGTGGATCTTTCTTGATAAACTCAAGGGACGTGTCTTAAGGAATATTTTAACTGTAAACTCTGCCTTTTCTGTATCGTTATTAAGACTTGAGCTGGGCCTGCGTAGCTCTTTTATTCAAGGCCTGGCTGCGGTAATTCGTTGGATGTTCAATTTGATGACATGCAGTGATGATTCTTTGCGGTCACTGCTAAAAAAAGAAATATTAGCTGGTCATAAAGTAAAATATACCATAGGCAGGAACTTTTTATATGCTATGGATCATTTACAATTAGATCCCTCTGCAATTTTTACTCTCTCTCCAGCACAGCTTAAATCCACATTCCGGAAAGCAACTTTGGCAGTGAGTTTCCGCCAGGACAGCCAGGCCTGCGCACATAGACAGAGTTTTCATATAATATCTGATTCCTTAAGGCCAAGAATCACACAGCCCTACCTTATCTGGAACTTGCTTCATGGCGTGAGAAGATTCTGGCTTCTGCTGCGAGAGGGGCAGCTCCCCCTGAACACATTACAAGCAAAATGGTTTGGCTCTTCTGCTATTTGTAATTTATGCCATAATGGCGTCCAAGATTTGAAACATGTTGTTTTAATTTGCCCGACCCTATTGCCTTATCGTCATAAGTGGCTGCGCCCTATTTGCCTATCCTTTTCGTTTAGTACTGCTTCTAATTTATTACAAGCCTTATTCATTCCACCTAATGAAATGTTTTGTGCTAGGGTTTTTAACTATTTTAAGTGTTTTTTTTACCTTCGTATTAGCTTAATCAGTTTGTTTAATCAAAGTTTAATCCGTTCGTTACTATTATGTTTCTTCTTTTTGTATATTTATGTATTATTTTATGTGGATTTCCATCGGAGTTCTGTAACATAATAAACTTGAACTTGAGTGAGTTATGCTCCCGATGTATTCAGATGGAACAAGTAAAAGTGATAGGCTTGTAGAAATAGCTCAGCTGCAGGCCCGTCTTAATACTTTTCACAACTCTACTCCAAAGTCTCCTTCACTCTAAACATTCATTGCCTCAAACACTGCCTCCAGACCGGGATATCTGGCACCCAACTCAAACACAGTACTACCAAAACAGATTTTGTGCTATTCACAAACAAAACAAGCAACAACCAGCCCAAACATGGCTCAGCCACATGAAGTTGAATATATTTGATGGTCAGTTTTTTTTAAATGCATTTTTATTTTTATTTTCATTGAAATTGACATAGCATAGACAAAATGTTGACAATACTATTGTGACATCCACTAAATATCCACAGGCCAATGCTCATAACAAAATACAACCCATAACTGCTGCCCCACCCCCAATCTGACAGTCATCGATATATGGTCATCGAGGAGCTAGAATATCATAGGGGAGATAGAGATCATTACAGACAAAGGAGCATTCACTGACATCACTGTTTGTCCTCCCTCTACGGCCACCCCACACTACGGCATGTCTAATGAGTAGTAATCTATCCATTTTCCCCACACTTTTCGAAACTTTCGTGGGCAACCTCTTCTAGCATAAGTGACCTTTTTAGCCGCCATTTACATGTCCATGCCTCCTTTCCTTTCTTGCAATGTAGGGCTCGATCCCCAGTTTTGGGCAATATCACACTTCGCCACCACCCGGGCCACAAAACAGGAGTTGAACTCAAGGTAAGTCTACGTCATTAGGGATCTCCAAGAGAAGGAACTTCTGGTCCAGTGGGAGAGGCAAAGAAAGCACGGCACTCAGTTCCACTGTTATCGTTTTCTAGTAGGTCTGTATTGGGGGAGACTCCCAAATACTATGGAAGAAAGAGCTCTCCGGCTCATTACATCTCAAGCAATGTGGGCTTTGGGCCCTCCCCATGGTATAGAATCAACGCCGGCTGTAATATACCTGATGTAGAAATTTTAATTGGACCAGGCACAATCTAGTTTTTATAGTCACCTCCCTAGAGTGCATAAGCGCTGCCCCCCAATCAACATCTTCCATCTCCCCCACATCTTTTACCCATTTCTCTCTCAATCGAGTCAGGGTATCGGGCATATTATTATTAATGGTTTTGTATGTGAGAGAAACCGCACCCCTCCCCACTTCCTCCATCAGCACCCTCCCTTCTAGCAGAGCGAAGTCGGAAATTCCCTCACCAGGGAGACCTTCCACCATTCAGGCATGTTTAACTTGCACATACTTTAGGAATTGATTCCTTTGCATCCCATACTTCCTCTGGAGTGGCGAGAATGGCATGAGGTCCCCATATTCTAGTAAGTCACCCACTTTGGATATATCTATTAAGCTCCAGGCTCAAAATCCCTGCAGTTTCTTCAGCTCAGGGAGCCAGCGACCCACCCATATCGGTGTTTCCCTAGTGGGCCTGCCACACCAGCCTATGGATCTCATAGGGCTTCCCTAGGCCATTATTGCTACTCTAGCAGGCAGGAGGAGGTGAGTCCCTCGAACTCCATATAGATAATGCAGGCAGGATTTTGAGTCCCACTGTGACCGCTCTAGTCGGAATGTGGAGTGGTCCATTGGAGTAAAAAAATTGTCATTTATGTTTATGAGGTGAGACACCCAATAGTAAGCATGCAAGTCCGGAAGGGCTATTCCGCTGCAGAGTTTTTAGGGCTATTGTAGGGCATTCCACAGTAACATTTGAAATCCCTTTCTATTATGGTGAAAGTCTCTGGGGGAGTGGATAGTACGATAGTACGAATTCTGCGGAACGTACAGTAGCTTGGGTAATGACACCATCTTAAACATGGCTGCCCTCCCAAATAATGTAGGGGGCAGTTTCCGCCATCTCCCCATGTCCTCGCGACAGGCATGAATCAGCCTCCCAAGATTAAAATTGTAGCATATCTCTTTTCGTAATATCATGTATATACCCACATATCTAAACCCCAGGGTAGAGTGTGACAGGCTGTGGGGAAGAAAAGGTATCTCATGCTCGCCCTGTGGAAGGTGCAGTACTGATTTGTCCCGTTAATACAGTAGCCACAATATTCTACATAGTCTTCAAACAGTTGTAAAAGTATGAGGCAAGACTGGGCGGTCTCTGTAACATAAAGTAGAACATTGTCTGCATAAAGCGAAATTTTCTCTCCAGTTGCAGATTCCCCCTGTATTTAGAAACCCCTGATGCCTGGGTGGTCACGTACTTTGCAGACCAGCATTTCAATTGTAGGGGGAAAAAGAAGGACGGATAGGGGGCAGCCTTGTCTCGTACCTCTGATAATCGGGAAGTCCGGGGACATTACTCCATTCACCCTGACTGATGCTATTGGATCCTGATATACCAGCTGAACCCATTTCCTAAAGTGGGGACCAAATCCAAATTTCACCAGTGTCACTTCAAGAAAGGGTCAGTGCACATCATCAAATGCCTTATCTGCATCCAAGGCTAAAAACATGTGTAGCTCAGTTCGGTTTTGGATTTAATTCAACCAGTTATGCGTTCTCCGCAGGTTATATCGTGTGGACCTGCCGGGCATAAAGCCCAGACTGGTCACGATGCATGAATGGTGTTATGACTTTCAAAAGTCTAGTGGCTAATATGGTGAACAGTATTTTCACGTCATTATTGAGGAGTGAAATTGGGCGATAGGACCCACAGTGGTCCTTCGGTTTCCCATCTTTGTGTATCACCACTGTGGTTGCACGCCTAAGGCCTGGAGGGAGCGACTCTTGTTCATTCACCTCCTGGAACATGTTTAAGAGATGTTGCCATAGTAGGTCTGCATAGCGTTGAAAAAAATCTGCCGGAATTCCACTGGGCCCCAGTGTTTTTTGATGGTCAGTTTTAACTGATTGCTGTTACTCGTGTCCATCTTGGGCAGTGCCCCACATCAAAATTAACTAAGAAGGCCAAGATAGCTTGGAACCAGTTTTCTTTACTAAAGAAACTAAAACTGTTCCTCCCACAAAGCGACTTCAAGAACTGCCTTTCGAGCCCTCGCACTTCTGCATCTGGAAGGTGAATAGCCCTGCTCTACAACCTCCCAGACACCACACTGAACCCCCTTAAGGGCATCATGAACACCTCACAATGCCTCATCAAGTGCCTGAAGAAACATAACCATGTCCCTTCAATCTGATGGAATGTCATTGGCTTCCCTTGCCAAACTATTGTCAAAACCAGCTGCTTCATCTACAAAGCTATTGCGACTGGCACAGAGCCTATCTGGCTAAAAAGTTCACTATAACCCGAGGCTCTCAGTACACCTACTACCAGGATACAATCAGACTAGGAACAAACTAGAGTAAAAAGGAAAAAAGGCAATAGGCCTTCATCTGTGCTTCTAGGATCTAGAATGACATCCCAGTAACCATTGGGACAAACCCAACATGACTCAAATTTACGAAGGCATTGAAGGCCACACTTCTTTAAATAACAGTTATAGGAAGCTGGCTCTGTATATACTATATCAAAATGAGATATTGTGTGTACAGAGTCCAGGGGTGCCCCAGAGGCTACAGTAGATAATATTAATGCTCTCTTTTGTGGTAGTGTGGTCAAGCAGTTAGGCTTATCAGAGGGTAGGGCAAAGCATTTGTTGTACACACACAGACAATTAGGAAAGCACACACTCAATGATTAACTCAAGACCAATGGTTTTGATATAGCAAAAATATATTTTGTTAATTTATTTCTAGAACCACAAGATTCAAGTTGCAGGTAAGTACATAAATAAATAAGTATTTCACATATGTATCAATTCCACTTCCATTAGAATTTTCAAGTCAGACAGTTTTTGAATAAATGGCAATAATCTGTTTTAAAAATTAACATTGCAATTTTTAGAAACAGTTCCTGGGGTAAGAAAAGTTCGTACAGTTTTGAGCTAAGTACATGACTTACAGTTCCAGTCTCCAGGGGTTAGGACGTCCACAGGTTGGAGGTTCAAGTTAAGCCAAACACCCACCACCAGCAACACAAGGCCGGCCGGGTGAAAAGGTCAAAGATGAGGCAAATTTAACATGGGCTCCTATGGAGACTGGGGGCACTCGGATTCAGGTCTGCTAGCAGGTAAGTACCCGCGGCTTTGGGGGCAGACCTGGGGGTTTAGAGGAGCACCGGGGGGGGCACAGGTAAGTACCACATGCACACCCTCAGTGGCGCAGGGGCGGCCGGACAGCATCAGGCTCCCAATGCTTTCCTAATAGAGGACCCCCGGGGTCACTTAGATGCTGCAGGCTGGGTCCAGGGGGTCAGTTCTGGAAAACCACAGGCTGGACAAGTAAGAGGGCCACCGTGAACGTTGCTGCACTGGAGGTTGGGTTCCCCAAACCAGGGGGCTGCAGGTGTAGTGTACCTTTTGACAATGGGTATCTTCGTCCGGTGCTGTCACAGTCAGGGGGGGTCCTCTGGATTTACACTGCAGACGTCATTGTGGCAGACAGGAGAGGTCAACCGAGGGTGGGCACTTGCTCAGAATCGCCTGGGGATCCTCGCAAGTCAGTTGGGGCACCTGGACATGGGCATCAGGTGCAACGCGATCAGGATTTTTACAGATGCTGGGAGGCTCTGGAGTCCTTAGATGTAGTTTCTTCTTGGTGCAGGCAGTCCTATGGAGGCTTGGCAGAGGTTGCTGGACCCGCAGGATGCATCACCTTCTTTTGCAGGTCTTTTGAAGCTGGATACAGGCCGGTAGGGCTGGAGCCAAGTCAGTTTTCATCTTCCGTCTTCTCTGCTGTGGTTTCAGCTAAGCAGTCCTTCTTCTTTCTTCTTAGGTCGCCAGGAATCAGATGAACTTGGTTTAGGTGAGCCCTTAAATCCTGGATTTAGGAATGTTACAAGGGTCAGAGGACAGTAGCCATTGGCTACTGTCCCTGAGGGTGGCTACACCCTTCTTGTGTCTTTGGGGAGGGGCACACAAACCTAACCCTATTGGTCCCTGTCCTCCAAACTAAGATGGAGAATTCTGCAAGGAGGAGGTCACCTCAGCTCTGGACACTGTAGGGGTGGTCCCAGCTGGGGTGGTCACTTCTCCCTGCTTTCCCTAATTTTCCCACTAGACTTGCAGCCATAAGTGGGGCTTTGTCGGGGGGGGGCGGGCAGCCCCACTATCCGGAGTGCCCTGGGGCACTGTAACAAGAGGCTTGAGCCTTTGAGGCTCACCGCCAGGTGTTACGGTTCCTGTAGGGGGTTAGGTGTGAAGCACCTCCACGCAGGACAGGTTTTGTTTCTGGCCACTGAGAGCACAAAGGCTCTCATCCCATGTGGTCACAAACTTGTCTGAAAGTGGCAGGATGACACAGACTGGTCAGTCCTGCACTAGCAGTTTGGCTAACATACAGGGGGCATCTCTAAGATATCCTCTGGGTGCATTTTCAATAAATCCCACACTGGCATCAGTGTGGGTTTATTGTGCTGAGAAGTTTGATACCAAACTTCCCAGTATTCAGTGAAGGCATTATGGAGCTGTGGAGTTTGTAAGAACAAACTCCCAGACCATATACTCAATATGGCTACACTGCACTTACAATTTCTAAGAATGGACTTAGACACTGTAGGGGCATATTGCTCATGTTGGTATGCCTTCACATGTGGTATAGTGCACCCTGCCTTAGGGCTGTAAGGCCTGCTAGAGGGGTGGCTTACCTATGCCACAGGCAGTGGTTTGTGGACAAGGCAGTCTGACAGGGGTGCTATGTTGACTTTGCCTTCTTCTCCCGACCAACACACACAGGCTGCAAAGGCAGTCTGCATGTCCTTGGTGAGGGGTCCCCCAGGGTGGCATAATACATGCTGCAGCCCTTGGGGACCTTCCCTGACCTTTTACAAGGGACTTAACTTGCCAATGGTGTAAACAAAGGTATAACTTTTTGGGAAAGAACACTGGTGCTGGGGCCTGGTTAGCAGGATCCCTGCACACTCTCAGTCAAAGCTGGCATCAATATCAGGCAAAAAGTGTGGGGGGGGAGGGAAGTAACCATGCCAACAAGGGCACTTTCCTACAACAGTACACAATGCAGTAATAATCAACTTATGCTCATTCTGAAGCAAAGGAGAGAGTGTTTGGAAGTGATAAAGTCTTGAAAGTAAGTCGATTTTCCAGTGCCAGAAATCAGTTTGAAGTTGGAGAGAGTTAGCTTCTAGTCTGCAAGTAAATGGGTATTCGTGTCCTCGTGGACAAGAATGCACTCTTATGATTCGGGGCTGAGGGCACAGATCTCTAGGAGTGAATGGTATGTGAGGATCAAAGTTTATGTGGAGTTTGTCATTGAAAGTTTCATAAGATGTAGAATTGAAAAGTGCTTCCAGGTGGCTATGGGCCCAATAGAGGCATTCGGTAATGAGGTGAGTTGTATATTTTATTCAGATGCCAGGGGTATTGATTGCAGGTACTGATGTTGGAGGGGAATGTAAGCAAACGTCTGTTGTGACATTGATAGTGGGTGAAGGGATAGTAAAGGGTGTATTGATATCATATCATATATCAAAGTGAGACGGGGGTCATTTCACAATCTAACAGGCTAGGAGTGTTTGTTGCTGAGCGAGTAGTTGCAGAGTGGGTGGTAAAGACTGTGTGCTGGTGGTTGTGTTTCAGAGTGAGGTTTAAGTTGCCAAGTTTTATGAATGCAGTATTGGCTCAAACAGAGTGCAGGGATATCTCTAACTTGTCAAAGCAATGTAGCTGGAAGGGCGTTAGATTGTCACAATGTGTACTTTGAAAGGGGCAGCACTGATTAGCAAAATGCACTGGAAATTAGTAATATACTAAGGAGGATTCCAAATACACACATATCCAGGAGTACTCTTGGAATTTCAAAATAGGGGTAACTTAATGGGAGCAATTTTTCAAATTTTGTCTGGGTATCTTGTGAACTGGATCCATTGTAAGGTCCTCTGAGTTATCATCAAGTCAAAGGATGCACTTTGTTGTCGCCTAAATTCAGCCAACAACCAGATACTGAGAGAGAGTTCCTAGGGATCCTAGATTTGATGGTTAAATAGTAGACGTGGTGTTACTCGTTAGAAATGAGACTATGCAATGTTTCTTTGTCTTTACTTTAAGACTTTTTTTATGAGGATTATAGCTGTTCCCAATCATTTATCATTGACTTGCTTCTTATGTTTTTTTATATTAGGACTACTGGGTTGTAAATGTGGTATTCACTTGCTATTTTAAGTACAGTACTTTCCAGATTTTACTGCTATTTGTAAGTAGTGAACTTCCTGGTTTGTTTGACAGTCATGAAAACAAGAAAATATCACAAATACAAAAAAAAAGTAAGGGAATTAGAGATATATGTTTTCCAACGATAAATAACCTACAGACAAATTCTCATGATTTCGTGATATTGTTTTTTTATTTGTTCTTAACTGTGAGGCATCGGCATGGGAGCTGCAATATTGAAGGTTTTTTTCTTCTATTTTTAACAATGTAAAGCTTTTATCATACTGTACGTCTGTTTTAATTTTTCTTTTATCACAATTTAACATAAAAAACCCTTTCCTCATTCCCTAAAAAATGTAGCCCAGGAGGAAAAACATCATTCTTCTCTGATAACTTTGAAATTTACTAAAATTTGAAAACAAACCAAATACAAATAGTCAGTTTATTTTATAACCCTTTTTCATGTTTTTTTACATTAGAATAACAAAATTCAGAGGGACAGATGAGAGAGAAAAAGGGAGGAAGAAAGACAATCATATTTTCCATAACATGCACATCTTACCCAACTAAACTCTTCTTGGGTTAACGATCATGCAGCAGGGACATCTTTAACCACTGTCCAGCATTTGCGAGTCATTTCAACAAGGGCATTTTTTTAAAGTACTTAAAAAAACGAGGCGAAAAGACAGTTACATTCACAGCTCGACTTCCTAATTTTTTTAAGATTGAGATTGATGTTATCGTGGTAGTGAGATAGGAAAGCTATCCTCACACAGAGGTTGGATAAAAGTATTCCTTTATTTCATTGCAAGATATGAGTGCAGGACCTGTGTGAGCCCAGAGGCAGGAGGCCTGGTAACAATCAGTCTATGGCACCAGTGATTGAGGAGAGAGCACGGTAAGGCCAAGCTCTCATTAGATGGTCATGCCTCTGGCATAAAAAAAATGCATGTTTCGCAGCAGGTCTGCTTTCCAGGTTGAACTCACTTTAAATCTCACCCAGAGCGAAGAGCTCAGAATCTGAACTCAGCCCTTGAGACTCATCAGCCCTGCATAATGTGAGCCGCTCAGCCAGCACAGGGAAACCTAAATCTTATTAAAGGCAAGGAGGCGAATATCACATGCAAGAGATGGGAGCCAATATTGCTTACTGTAGCAAGGAGCAGAAATAGCCGAGAGTTGAAAGGTCAAGGTTCAGGTTACTATCCTTCGGAGACCTTTGGGGCTCGACCAGGGTCTCAGTGAGAACTGTCACTCACCAGTGAGATCGTAGACAGAAACGAGTACCTGGGAGGAAGGAAATTCCTAATTTCCAACTTGACAATCCTTTGCAATGAAATCGGTCTGGCGTTTTCTCGAGTTAGAGCTATTAGCGTTGTAAATTCCTAACTGGATTTTTCCTGCCACATAAACTGAAAAGGAAAAGCGAAACATTTGACATAAGCGAGCTGCCGTGAGCGAGAAGGCGAGACACAAAAGGGAAAAGAAGTTCGTTCGCAGTCAAACATATGGGAAAAATGCAATTATCCATGTAACAGGGTCGTGTGGAAAACCGCCCCAAGGAGGGACAAACATAAACCATTTACCAATGCGAACAAAGGATTTTGAATGGCAAGCCCAGGAACGAGTGAGAGTGAGGGGCGTGCCCTGGGCGTGGTTAAAAGCCCAGAGATAGATTACAACAGGTCAGAGAGCTCGCGCGCTCGAGCTAAAAATGGGACATGGAAGAAAGGATATGGCATTGCATGGGATAAGGGGGTTGAACACATGCAGGCTGGCATATGAGGAAATCTGGAAAATACTGACAGACTGAAGAACTGTAGAACTGGGTAGAGTCCGTAGCAGATCTGCCTTCAAAAGGGGAGAGGTCAGGTCGCCTCTCTTTTTAAGATGTTAAAAGGCTGGCGGCGTGCTGTGGCTTCCAGAGGCTTCTGCAGTGTATCCATCACTTTGTGTAGTGTCCCCACTCCTGTCGTACATTTCTGCTCCTGAGGCTTTTGAAATTGTTTTTTTTAATCCCAGGAGAGGAGGAAGCAGATGAAAGGCCCTTAGAAGACAGGCTTGAAAGAACAGCCCATTTCTGGTGCTGTCTATTATATGTGCGTCTCCCAGTTTACCGTTTTTACTCATTTTCTACAGGCAAACGTACATATTTATGTTTCAATACAGATGAAAGGAAAATAGATATTTTATTGAATCCCAAAGCTGTTCGTCGTGACTACTAGGCCAACAGCTCCCATGGAGAGGTTAAAGAGCTTAAAAAGGGAGAACGTTTGCTGATGGAACTTAAAGCTGAGCAGTGAAGCCCATCGGGCGTTCTTGCATCGGTGCACCTTTATTCTGGCAGCATGAGCGGAAATACACCAGCGGCAGCTGTGTTTTTTACAAACGCCGAATAAGTGTGGATAAACGGGGATACAATGAGCAGAAGATAAACAGGGATGCATGCAGACTGACATGACAAAAAATCATACAACTAGGAGCCCTAGATACACTCTCTGGTTATTTTAGCTCTGTACTGCCCTTTCTGTGATTTACTTATTCTGCCTGCACTGCTTGTATCAACAGCGATCCAGAGAGCCCCAGTTAGACTGTCACAACACTACGGACCCCCAGGTGGATACACAGCACTACAGACCCCGGGGTACTTACACATCAGTACAGACCCCAGGTACATACACAACACTACAGACCCCCGGATACATACACAATACTAAAAATCACCAGGTACATACACAGCAGTATAGATCCCCAGATAGGGGGCAGGAGGTAAGTTGGATCAAGGGTTGTTCGCAGGACAACAGGGACACTCTGGCAGCCCTGGGCAGGCTAGTTTTCTTGGTGTCCGACATCAGCTGACCAATACCCAGGGTATTGGTACAGTTTGACCACTGGAGGGCAAAGTGCCACCAATCGTGGCACACTTGCAGGGTTTGTCCTCGCGGTCATCGGTGTGTCATCGGGTCCAGCTGCAACTTACATTTCAAGAGTTAGTGGCTGGTCAGTGAAGTGACCCTCACTGACTTGCTGGTTTATTGCTGTTGTAGAGTGGTACCTCCACTCTGGAGAGAGTTCTATGGCGATTTTTAAAGCCTAGAGGTCCTCTGGGGTTCTTTAGAGTTTTTCCAGTTGTCCAGCCGCTCCTAGGTGCAGCTACAGGGTTTGGCGCCTTTTCTGTGTTGCAGGAGGTCCACAGTTGTCATGCCTTGGATCTTCTTGGTGCTGGTCTTCTTTTGACCATCAAATCTGATTACCTGGTCTAGGGCTGCCCACTAAATACTGAATTTAGTGGGCGTTTTAGGGGAAACCTAGTAGTGTCTGGTGGGACACCTACCTTTGGGTGGCTACACCCACTATGGTAACCACTTCCTGTGGGAAGGGTCACTTCCTTATTCCTGATTAGCTATTTTCCTTCCATCCAAGATGGAGGAAAATGAAATGGAGTGCCAACCTTGCAGGCAGCACCTTAGGGGTGGTGCATGCGTGGAAGGGCCACTCCTCGTACTCTTTGTGTAGTTTCCCACCGTTGCTCCGGCAAAAGTTTTTTTTTTTTTAAAAAGGGGTGACCATCTGCTGCTAGTGGCAGGCCTAGGGGTCAAGTTTCAAAGGCGGTTAGCCCTTTGAAGCTCGCCACCAGGGCACTCCACATTCCTGAGGGAGGTGGTGTTAGCACCTCCACCCAGGAAAGGCTTTGTTTTACAGACCAGAGAGACGGTTCTCTCCCCCAAGCTTTGTAGATTGGGTGTCTGGAAGTGGTAGGCTGGATAGAACTAGTCAGCAACCATGCCAAGGTAGTTAGCTTTTGCAGGGGCCTCCTCTAAGGTGACCCCTTGGTACATTTAGGGATACATCCAAAACTGGTATCAGTTTGGATTTATCATTCTGAGCTGTTTGATACCAAATAAGCCAGGGTTCAGAGTGGCCATCATGTACTTGGGAAACCCACGTTGACCAGTGTCCAGCACATGTATTAAAATGGCTGTTCTGTTCACTCACTATGTCCCAGGTTTGGCAAGAACACAGTGGTGGCATATTGCTCGTGCGGCTATGCCCTCACACATGATATGGTGCACCATGTCTGGTGGAAAGCCTGCCAGAGGGGTGTCTTACCCATATTATATGCAATGTATGGTGGGCAGGGCACACAGGCAGTGTGCCATGTCGAGTTTGTGTTTTAGGTTTCCACCAGGACACCCAGCTTGCAATGGCAGTGCTGGGAGCATCATGATGCCTGGCTCTAGAGAGCGGCACAAAATTAGTGCTGCTGCCCTCATATGCCTACCCTTAATACCCCAGGCCCTGGGTACCTAAGTACATTTTACTAGGGACTTATAGTGGTAGCTAAAGGTGTATCCAGTTGTTCCAATGCATCACAACTGTTTTAGGGAAAGAGCTCTGGCCAAGGGAACCTGGTTAGCAGGGGCCCTGGGCACTACAATTGCTAGGCTACATCACACATCCGGCAAAAAGAGGGGGCTAACCATGTCAAAAAGAGGCCATTTCTCACAGCCTGTAGGAACTATAACCCCAGGGTAGCTCTCTCAGGTTTAAGCATGTAAGAACTGTAACCCCAGGGTACCGCTGCTCTCTCAGGTTTGAACCTGTAAGAACTGTAACCCCAGGGATAGCTCTGCTCTCTCAGATTGAACCTGTAAGTACTGTAACCACAGGGTAGCTCTGCTTTCTTAGGTTTGAGCCTGTAAGAACCGTGACCCGAGGGTAGCTCTGCTCTCTCAAGTTTGAGCCTGTAAGACTGTAACTCCAGGGATAGCTCTGCTCTCCCAGGTTTAAGCCTCTAAGCACAGTAATCACAGGGTATCTCTGCTCTCTCAGGTTTGAGCCTTTAAGAAATGCAAAAACAGGGGGAGCTCTGCTCTCTCAGATTGAGCCTGTAAGTACTGTAACCACAGGGTAGCTCTGCTCTCTCAGGTTTGAGTATGTAAGAACTGTAACCCACGGGTAGGTCTGCTTTCTCCGATTTGAGCCTCTAAGCACTGTAACCACAGGGTAGCTCTGCTCCCTCAGATTTCAGCCTGTAAGAACTGTAACCCCAGGAGCAGCTCTGCTCTCTCGGATTGAGCCGGTAAGTACTGTAGCCAAAGGGAAGCTCTGCTTTCTTAGGTTTGAGCCTGTAAAAACTGTAACCCCAGGGGTAGCTCTGCTGTCTCAAGTCTGAGTATGTAAGATCTGTAATTCCAGGGATAGCTCTGCTCTCCCAGGTTTGAGCCTCTAAGCACTGTAACCACATTGTATCTCTGTTCTCTCGGGTTTTAGCCTGTAAGAACTGTAACCACAGGGTAGCTCTGCTCTCTCAGGTTTGAGCCTGTAAGAAATGTAATCCCAGGGGTAGCTCTGCTGTCTCAGGTTTGGCCCTGCAAGAACTGTAAGCCCAGGGGTAGCTCTACTCTCTCAGGTTTGACCCTTTAAGAGCTGTAACCCCATGGAGAGTCTGCTCTCTAATGTTTGAGTACTTCAGAACTCCAACCTCAGAGGTAGCGCTGCTCTCTTAGGTTTGAGCCTGGCAGAACTGCAACCCTAGGGGTCGGTCTGCTCTCTCAGGTTTGGCCCTGCAAGAACTGTAACCCCAGCGGGAGCTCTGCTCTCTCAGATTGAGCCTGTAAGTACTGTAACCACAGGGTAGCTCTGCTCTCTCAGGTTTGAGTATGTAAGAACTGTAACCCACGGGTAGGTCTGCTTTCTCCGGTTTGAGCCTCAAAAGCACTGTAACCACAGGGTAGCTCTGCTCCCTCAGGTTTGAGCCTGTAAGAACTGTAAGACTAGGGGTAGCTCTGCTCTCTCAGGTTTGAGCCTGTAAAACTGTAACCCCAGGGGTAGCTCTGCTGTCTCAGGTTTGAGCCTGTAAAACTGTAACCCCAGGGGTAGCTCTGCTCCCTCAGGTTTGAGCCTGTAAGAAATGTAACCCCAGGGGTAGCTCTGCTCTCTCAGGTTTGAGACTGTAAGAATTGATACCCCAGGGGTAGCTTTGCTCCCTCAGGTTTGAGCCTGTAAGAACTGTAAGCCTAGGGGTAGCTCTGTTCTCTCAGGTTTGAGCCTGTAAAACTGTAACCCCAGGGGTAGCTCTGCTCTCTCAGGTTTGAGCCTGTAAAACTGTAACCCCAGGGGTAGCTCTGCTCCCTCAGGTTTGAGCCTGTAAGAAATGTAACCCCAGGGGTAGCTCTGCTCTCTCAGGTTTGAGACTGTAAGAATTGATACCCCAAGGGTAGCTTTGCTCCCTCAGGTTTGAGCCTGTAAGAACTGTAACCAGAGGGTAGCTCTGCACTCTCAGGTTTGAGCCTGTAAGAACTGTAAGCCCAGGGTAGCTCTGCTCTCTCAGGTTTGAGCCTGCAAGAACTGTAACCCCGGGGGTAGCCCTGCTCTCTCAGGTTTGAGCCTCTAACAACTGTAACCCCAGGGGCAGCTCAGCTCCCTCAGTGTTTACCCTTTAAGAGCTGTAACCCCATGGTAGTTGTGCTCTCTAATGTTGGAGCCCTTCAAAACTCCAACCTCAGAGGTAGCTCTGCTCTCTCAGATTTGAGCCTGTCAGAACTACAACCTAGGGGTAGCTCTGCTCTCTCTGGTTTGAGCCTGTAACAACTGCAACCCCAGGGGTAGCTCTAATCTCTCAGGTTTGAGCCTGTAAGCACTGCAACCACAGGGGTAGCTCTAATCTCTCAGGTTTGAGCCTGTAAGAACTGTAAGCATAGGGATAGCCCTGCTCTCTCAGGTTTGAGCCAGTCAGAACTACAACCTAGGGGTAGCTCTGCTCTCTCTGGTTTGAGCCTGTAACAACTGCAACCCCAGGGGTAGCTCTAATCTCTCAGGTTTGAGCCTGTAAGCACTGCAACCACAGGGGTAGCTCTAATCTCTCAGGTTTGAGCCTGTAAGAACTGTAAGCATAGGGATAGCCCTGCTCTCTCAGGTTTGAGCCAGTCAGAACTACAACCTAGGGGTAGCTCTGCTCTCTCTGGTTTGAGCCTGTAACAACTGCAACCACAGGGATAGCTCTAATCTCTCAGGTTTGAGCCTGTAAGAACTGCAACCACAGGGGTAGCTCTAATCTCTCAGGTTTGAGCCTGTAAGAACTGTAAGCATAGGGATAGCCCTGCTCTCTCAGGTTTGAGCCCGTAAGAACTGTAAGCCCAGGGGTAGCTCTGCTCTCTCTGGTTTGAGCATGTAACAAATGCAACCACAGGGATAGCTCTAATCTCTCAGGTTTGAGCCTGTAAGAACTGTAAACCCAGGAGTAGATCTGCTCTCTCAGGTTTGAGCCTGTAAGAACTGTAAACCCAGGAGTAGCTCTGCTCTCTCAGGTTTGAACCTGTAACAACTGCAACCACAGGGATAGCTCTAATCTCTCAGCTTTGAGCCTGTAAGAACTGTAAGCCTAGGGGTAGCTCTGCTCTCTCAGGTTTGAGCCTGTAAAACTGTAACCCCAGGGGTAGCTCTGCTCTCTCAGGTTTGAGCCTGTAAAACTGTAACCCCAGGGGTAGCTCTGCTCTCTCAGGTTTGAGCCTGTAAGAACTGTAAACCCAGGAGTAGCTCTGCTCTCTCGGGTTTGAGCCTGTAACAACTGCAACCATAGGGGTAGCTCTGCTCTCTCAGGTTTTAGCCTGCAAGAACTGTAACCCCGGGGGTAGCTCTGCTCTCTCAGGTTTGAGCCTGTAAGAACTGTAAACCCAGGGGTAGCTCTGCTCTCTCAGGTTTTAGCCTGTAAAACTGTAACCCCAGGGGTAGCTCTGCTCTCTCAGGTTTGAGCCTGTAAGAACTGTAAACCCAGGGGTAGCTCTGCTCTCTCAGGTTTTAGCCTGCAAGAACTGTAACCCCGGGGGTAGCTCTGCTCTCTCGGGTTTGAGACTGTAAGAATTGTAACCCCGGGGTAGCTCTGCTCTCTCAGGTTAGAGCTCTCTCAGGTTAGAGCCTGTAAAACTGTAACCCCAGGGGCAGCTCTGCTCTCTCAGGTTTGCGACTATTAAAAACTGTAATCTCGCGTTTAGCTTTTTTATTTCAGGTTTGAGTCTGTAAAAACTTAATCCCATGAATAGCTCTGCTGTCTCACGTGTGAGCCTCAAGAACAGGTCTGCTGTGTCTGAGCTGAGGATGCGGGGGATGTAATATGAGTAAAGCTCTGTTGTTTAAGCCATTAGCCTGTAACTGTATAACCTTAAGCATAGATATGTTGCTGAGCCAATGATTGTTTGCGCTGTGGACAGGCTAGCCCTTTAATCTAGTAGCTGAACATGTTCTGATAGTGTCACCGGAGTGATAACTCTGTTGTGTGAGACCTCGGTGTTCACAAACTGTGTCGCCTGAGGAGCTGCTGGTGCCTGAGGGACAGATCTGCTGTTTGAGACCTGTAACAGCTGTTATCTGCAACCTGATAGACAGCTCACCCTGGAAATCCCTGTAATTTAAAGCTGTTCTCTTTGAATGGAAACTTAGTGAACGTTTCTCCATTAGCTCACGTCATATCTGTCTCCTTAGCAGAAGTGGGCGTAACTCGAGTGATTAGCTGTATTGTAATTATGATGGATTACTGCAAAATTATGTGAGATTCTGTGGAAATATGTGAGAAAGGTAAATCAGCACTATTTTCTTAACACAAAAATGCCTGCTCAGGTCCAAAAAGAGATGCATTTTCGGCTAAAAAATAGGGCTAAATGCAATTGAACAGGCATAGGATGCGAGCAGCCACGCCCACTCGCTAAATGTGCTCTTGCAGTAGGATTTCCCCTCCCAATTTACAGTATTTGCAACATTTCATCGCAAAATGTACCTTTGCTGATGCATTTTGCTCCAAGAGAATATCCCTAAACGCAAAAGAACGTGAACAGCAGCAAAATGAGTTGTTTCTGTAATTATTTTCCCCTCAAATTACTCATAATTACGCGAGCAGGCGTAAACGTGTTATTATTGATAATTCTGTATCAAAGGGTAACGCGGAATTACTGAAATTCCTCTGATTACTCTGACATAATTAAACTTACTCCCAGGACTACCGATAACTCCGACGTCTTTTGCCATTCGCTCACGCACCTCTCATTAGCTCCCGTCTCTCTAGCATTAGCTGACATGGCTCTCATTAGTCAGGGTCTCTCCCGTTAGCCCCCATGTGTCTCTCATTAACTCTGTGGCTCTCATGCTTTTCATTAGGTAACATGGCTCTCTCATTAACTCCCTTGTTAGTCATTAGCTTCATGTCTCCCCCTTCAGCTCCCGTTTCTCCCATTAGCTCACGCATCTCTCATTAGCTCCAGGTCTCTCCCATTGGCTCCCATGTATCTCTCATTAGTTCCGTGTCTCTCCCATTAGCGCACATGACTCCCATTAGCCCGCGTGCCTCTCCCATTAGCTCACAGAAGCCATGAAACCTCTCAGGGGCTCCTGCGCTGACCTCACAGCTCGCGGAGCTCTCGGCAGCGCTTGAATATTTTATATCCATCGCTCGACTAACAGGGCAGCGTTTACGGCAAATGACTGTGGCTTCATAGCCGAGGTCCACTTACACACTGCTCGGTGCGAATTTACAAACAACCGTCAGCTCCACGCACACAACCCCTCAGCCTCTCCACGCACACAACCCCTCAGCCTCACGCACACAACCCCTCAGCTCCACGCACACACAACCCCTCATACTCACGCACACACAAACCCCTCAGCTCCGCGTACACACAACCCCTCAGCCTCACGCACACACAAACCCCTCAGCTCCACGCAAACACAACCCCTCATACTCACGCACACACAAACCCCTCAGCTCCACGCACACACAACCCTTCATACTCACGAACACACAACCCCCTCAGCTCCGCGTACACACAACCCCTCAGCCTCACGCACACACAAACCCCTCAGCTCCACGCAAACACAACCCCTCATACTCACGCACACACAAACCCCTCAGCTCCGCGTACACACAACCCCTCAGCCTCACGCACACACAAACCCCTCAGCTCCACGCAAACACAACCCCTCATACTCACGCACACACAAACCCCTCAGCTCCACGCACACACAACCCTTCATACTCACGAACACACAACCCCCTCAGCCTCACGCACACATAAACCTCTCAGCTCCACGCATACACGCATACACAACCCTTCAGCTCTGCACACACAAACCCCTCAGCTCCACGCACACACAAATCCTCAGCTCCACGCACACACAACCCCTCAGCTCTACGCACACACAACCCTCAGCTACACAACCCCTCAGCTCCAAGTACACACAAACCCCTCCATTCCGCGCACACACAACCCCTCAGCTCCACCTACACAAATCACTCAGCTCCGCGGAAGCACAATCCCTCAGCTCTGCGCGCACACAACATCTCAGCTCCACGTGCACACAGACCCTCAGCTTCGCATACACTCTACTCCAAGCTCTAAGTGCACACAGCCCCTCAGCTCCACATACACACGACCCCGTGCTCCAAGCACACTACATCTGAGCTCCCTTCACACTACCGCTGACCTCCGCGTACATACTACCCCAGCACACTACAACTGAACTCCATTCACACTGCCAAAGTACTCGGCGTACACACAACCCCGAGCTCCGAACACACTTCATCTGAGCTCCCTTCACACTACCACTGACCCCCACGTACACGCAACCCCGAGCACACTACATCTGAGCTCCCTTCACACTACCACTGACCCCCACGTACACGCAACCCCGAGCACACTACATCTGAGCTCCCTTCACACTACCACTGACCCCCACGTACACGCAACCCCGAGCACACTACATCTGAGCTCCCTTCACACTACCACTGACCCCCACGTACACGCAACCCCGAGCACACTACACCTGAAGTCCATTCCCACTACCACTGATGTGCACGCATACACGGCACCTGAGTTCATTCCCACTACCACTGATGTGCACGCATACACTACACCTGAGTTCATTCCCACTACCACTGATGTGCACGCATACACTACACCTGCGTTCATTCCCACTACCACTGATGTGCACGCATACACTACACCTGAGTTCATTCCCACTACTACTGATGTGCACGCATGCACTACACCTGAGTTCCGAGTCCACGCAGAGCACATCTAAGCGCTATATAAATACGATTACAATACAATACAATACAATACATCTAAACTGGATTCACATTACCACTAAACTCACCTTACACACTACTACTCAGCTCCACTGACACACTAACGCGAGCAGACCACACCTGACACTAGCCCTGAACTCAACGTGTTGCTACTTCAGCCCTCCACGTACACACCTCTAATGGAGAATACACACAGACCAGCGCTGAGAACCTCTCACTTTGTCTCGGCACAGCTTGGGGATAGAGTTGTGGTCAGTATATTATGTCCAGGGCTTTAAATGGGATGAAAAAGGTGTGAAGTCTCTGAAAGGGGCGTGGCCAAAGAAGCATTACTAAGCATCCTTTCACTGAAGCATGTCCTATGTAATCACAGTTTGTGGCTAAAAACATGTTAACCAAAATGTTGTGCATCGCAAGACATGCCACCTGACCCATATTAAGGTGCCTCTCCGAGTTTTCTGTTACTGTACTCAGACATGCCACACCACAAGCCAGGGGCATAAGAGAGGCCTCTATAGCCCCCGCTGTGCAGGGGGTGGGGTGGTTCAGGCTTACCCATACTTGAGGGGTGCCCCTACTGATGTGAGTGTGGGGGCCCTGTCAGCATATCTACGAGGGGGGGCGCTCTCGTTTTATTACGCCACTACTACGAGCAACATGTATACCTAAAACAATCTAGATCTTCTGGCTTTATCAGTTCTTGTTAGCTCTATCAGAAAATGATAGCAGTGATTTTGTTGTGAATAATTAGAACTTAAAATATCTCATTTCGGAAATTCAATACTGTTACACATTAGTAATGTCTGTGGAAGAGGTACTGGCCTCCAGAATGTCTCAATGAATCCCCTTTTTAGGTTTTGCTTGAGACAGCGCACAGGAGTTGCCAGAAATGTTTTTGTCAACACAAAAAAGCTTAAAAACAGGTGTGGATCCCACCCATTACTTACCATTACTGACACTGATTGACTTCTATGTCATTCTCATTTCCTTGCTTCTTACTGATCACTCCCTACCGCTAGACTCCTACTTCCTGCTGGGTGTTCAAGTGTTCGTCCCTGCAGGGGGGAGCATGGACTAGGTACAGTTTCCTGTCTGCGGCCAGTACCCTTCCACTGGCCACACGCTGTTGCACTCTGTAAGAGTGCATGTGTCTGTAGCCCTCCATCCTCCTGTCATCTGTGCTCTTACCCCCCCACTTCAGCTCTCCATTGCTGTTCCCTCCCTCCTTCCCCACACCTCCCTCATGTTGCTTGCTCCCTTCACTCCCCCGCCCTCTATGTTGCTGCTCTCTCTAGCTTCCCCCACACCTACTTTGTGTTGCTTCACCCCCACACTCCCCACTCTCCAATGTGTTGCTGCTCTCTGCGTATTGTCTGTCCCACGTCTCCCTTGTGTTTCTTGCACCCCAGCCCTCCTTTCCATGTCTACTCCCACCACTGTTCCCCCAGTACCGATCCAAACCTCCCACCCACCACAAGAAGCATTAAGAAACATTAAACAGAGCAAACTTGAGGGCTATTTGGCTTTGTTTAATGTTTTTTAGACACATTTCACAGCAAAGCAAAGGAGAAGACTTATGAAAAGTGGCGCTACACCTAGTGCAGCGCCACTTTTCTTGCGACCCTGAGCACCCCCCTAAAGCCACCATGGTAGCGCCGTATGTAAAATAAGGTGCACCATGGTGGAAGTTAGGGTGACTAGCCTCATAATTTTTTAAGCTAGTCCGGCTCTTTGCAGGATTAGCATTAAAAGGTATGACGCTAATCCTGCAAAGCACACAGAGGCCCATTGTAATCAATGGGAGCCTGCAGGTGTTAAAAAATGACGATAAAAATGGCGCAAAGGTATCTCATATGGACCCCCTAGCACCGGATAGCCCCCCCCCCTTGCATACATTATGCCTAGCGCAGACATAATGTGGCTCAAGGGGTTATAAAGTGGCACAATGCAAGCATTGCGCCACTTTGTAAGTATCGCGTGGCGTTTTTTCCCCGTCCAACGCCACAATGGCATAAAAAAAATTACGCTAATGTGGTGTTGGAATGGCGCAAGGCCAGCATAAATCTGTCCTAAAAAGTGCAACACTGGCCATGTCATAGAACATTTTTTAAACTTTAAACCATGTTGTACAGCAGCCCGCACTGCTGTGCAGCATGTCTAAAAGAATTTGACAAAGCCAATAGATCTCACAGAGGCGAAAACTATTGGCTTTGCCAGTACTTGCTTTTCTTCATACCTCTTTCTTCCACATTGCATTTAGTTGCCTGTGACATTGCCCATATTTTGACAGCTGTGTACCTCCTTCACACACTTTTTCACCATTACATTGGCACAGATGGGACCATGGCTCTGTATAACCTGCACAGAGGCCAAAGATTGGATGTTCATACAGTCTGCACATCTTTATGACAGTCACTCTGAGGACGTTGCACTGCCTTCAGCATCCTTTTCAGAGAGCTCAAACATATGCCGCAGTATGCACCCACCCTCAACCTGATCTCAGTCACCTGGAGGATACTCAGTTCAGAGTATTCACTGTACAAGTGTCATATGGTGCCATGAAATGTAAACATGGATTGCATTGCTGATATAAATTACCATAAGAGTTTTTACAGTCATTGTAGAAATTGAAAAGTGTTTTTGCAGTAAACTTAAGGACATGAATTTATGGTGTATATTTAATAAAAATCATGTGCACTGTGCTCACGTCAGCTTTCAGCACAAAATTCCTTTTGTGCATGGAGGTTTATGGGCGCTACTATTTGCGACACATAGTGTTGCTGCGTTAGTAAATCTGTGCCTGTGCACCCCAAGTTAGGTGAGCGCCCTCTGAGATAAAGAGACTCAAAGGTGCCACAGAGCAGTAAAGTGTGGAGTGCCAGTTTTCTTAGTGAACTGAGATCTGCACAATGTCACCAAGAGTGATGCCACGGTCCTATCAAGGATACAACATCAGGTGCTGTAAATATGCTAAATACACTGGTGCCTGGCTGCCTGAGCTGATCTTTGCAGGGCTGAAGATTTCACACCCTGTGGGCATAGCCTCCTCAGTCCAGCAAAACGATTGGAGGTCCTCCCACTCATGACAAAAGGGCACATCACACATAGAGACTGGGCTCTTCAGTTTTAAGCCCTGAAGTGCCCAGGGTCGAGAGTCCATCAGTGACACCTGTCACAGAGTGTTAACAGTCTCACTGACCCCATCCCATTTTGTGTTGAGTGAGGAACGGCTGCTTACCCTCATTGGCTGACCCATAGCAGGGTCAGCTAATGAGAGGAGTGGCAATCTGAATCCTCTAGGAATGACCAAGTCTTTCCTACCACCACCTGAGATCACCCCTGCAGCCAGGTAAGTGTTTTTTTAATATTTTGTGCATGCATGCATATATATATATGAGTGTATATGTATT